>NC_092234.1:63749163-64110976 GCF_036320965.1 Panulirus ornatus
CGGGAGACAGCGACAAAGCAAAATAAATAAAATATAAATATATATATATATATATATATATATTCTTCTTTCTTTTAAACTATTCGCCATTTCCCGCGTTAGCGAGGTAGCGTTAAGAACAGAGGACTGGGCCTTTTTTGGAATATCCTCACCTGGCCCCCTCTGTTCCTTCTTTTGGAAAATTAAAAAAAAAACGAGAGGGGAGGATTTCCAGCCCCCCGCTCCCTCCCCTTTTAGACGCCTTCTACGACACGCAGGGAATACGTGGGAAGTATTCTTAATCCCCTATCCCCAGGGATAATATATATATATATATATATATATATATATATATATATATATATATATATATAGATATATATATATATATATTTATACACATGTACATTGGTCATACTGTCTGCCTTTATTCATTCCCATCGCCACCCCACCACACATGAAATAACAACCCCCTCCCCCTGCATATGCACGAGGTAGCACTAGGAAAAGACAACAAAGGTCACATTCATTCACACTCAGTCTGTAGCTGTCATGTAATAATGCACTGAAACCACAGCTCCCTTTCCACATCCAGGCCCCACAGAACTTTCCATGGTTTACCCCAGACGCTTCACACGCCCTAGTTCAATCCATTGACAGCACGTCGACCCCAGTATACCACATCGTTCCAATTCACTCTATTCCTTGCATGCCTTTCACCCTTCTGCATGTTCAGGCCCCAATCACTCAAAATCTTTTTCACTCCATCTTTCCACCTCCAATTTGGTCTCCCAGTTCTCCTCGTTCCCTCCACCTCTGACACATATATCCTCTTGGTCAATCTTTCCTCATTCATTCTCTCCATGTGACCAAACCATTTCAAAACACCCTCTTCTGCTCTCTCAACCACACTTTTTATTACCACACATCTCTCTTACCCTTTCATTACTTACTCAATCAAACCACCTCACACCACATACTGTCCTCAGACATCTCATTTCCAGCACATCCACCCACCTCTGCACAACTCTATCTATATCCCACGCCTCACAACCATATAACAGTGTTGGAACCACTATTCCTTCAAACATACCCATTTTTGTTTCCACACATTTTTCAACCCTCCCAGAACTTTCGCCCCCTCCCCCACCCTATGATTCACTTCCGCTTCCATGGTTCCATCCGTGCCAAATCCACTCCCAGATATCTAAAACACTTCACTTCCACCAGTTTTTCTCCATTCAAACTTACCTCCCAAGTGACTTGTCCCTCAACCCTACTGTACCAAATAACCTTGTTCTTATTTACTTTCTTCTTTCACACATTTTACCAAACTCAGTCACCAGCTTCTGCAGTTTCTCACTCGAATCAGCCACCAGTGCTGTATCATCAGCGAACAACAACTGACTCACTTCCCAAGTTCTCTCATTCTTTTTTGCTTTGTCGCTGTCTCCCGCATTTGCCAGGTAGCGCAAGGAAACAGACAAAAGAAATGGCCCAACCCACCCCCATACACATGTATATACATACGTCCACACACGCAAATATACATACCTACACAGCTTTCCATGGTTTACCCCAGACGCTTCACATGCCCTGATTCAATCCACTGACAGCACGTCAACCCCGGTATACCACATCGCTCCAATTCACTCTATTCCTTGCCCTCCTTTCACCCTCCTGCATGTTCAGGCCCCGATCACACAAAATCTTTTTCACTCCATCTTTCCACCTCCAATTTGGTCTCCCACTTCTCGTTCCCTCCACCTCCGACACATATATCCTCTTGGTCAATCTCTCCTCACTCATTCTCTCCATGTGCCCAAACCATTTCAAAACACCCTCTTCTGCTCTCTCAACCACGCTCTTTTTTATTTCCACATATCTCTCTTACCCTTACGTTACTTACTCGATCAAACCACCTCACACCACACATTGTCCTCAAACATCTCATTTCCAGCACATCCATCCTCCTGCGCTCAACTCTATCCATAACCCACGCCTCGCAACCATACAACATTGTTGGAACCACTATTCCTTCAAACATACCCATTTTTGCTTTCCGAGATAATGTTCTCAACTTCCACACATTCTTCAAGGCTCCCAGGATTTTCGCCCCCTCCCCCACCCTATGATCCACTTCCGCCTCCATGGTTCCATCCGCTGCCAGATCCACTCCCAGATATCTAAAACACTTTACTTCCTCCAGTTTTTCTCCATTCAAACTCACCTCCCAATTGACTTGACCCTCAACCCTACTGTACCTAATTACCTTGCTCTTATCCACATTTACTCTTAACTTTCTTCTTTCACACACTTTACCAAACTCAGTCACCAGCTTCTGCAGTTTCTCACATGAATCAGCCACCAGCGCTGTATCATCAGCTGTATCATATACTGGAAAGGATCACAATTTTGCGCATGATCAAGTATATTCTTAAGAGTCCATGAGGAAAATGAAACACGATAAGTTCCCAAGTGCACTTTCATTTAATAATCACATCATCAGGGGAGACACAAGAGAGAAATATAACAGTCAGTTAATATACAACGAAGAGACGTAGCTAGGACACCATTTGGTAAACATGCAATTATCCAAGATAGTCGATGAGCGTATCATGAACTTGTTATTTTACAAATTTTATCAACAATAAAGTTATCCAATTTGTATGAACCATCACTAATATTAACATTATAATTCTTTGTGTATTTAATAATAGAATATTCAATGATATTTTTCGTGGTAATAGACTTCCCCAGAACTTTTTTAAAGGGGAAGTAAATGTTTATAGTTGTGTTACTGGAGTGATAGTTTTCATACATGGTGCTTTGACAAGAAAATAGTGAAATTGTAAAAAATGTAGCTTAGACATTGAAGCTTATTGATACAGTGGTCAAATTGATGAGAACTACTATTGACGTTTGTGTAAATAAATTATACATTTCCTTTTTCCATAGCCAGAGGTTGAACCATTATGTGACATCCATTTTTTCATTTCATTTCAAGCTAGAAGTTTCAGTTTTCTAAATTGTTTCTTACATTTTTCATATGTATATATATGTATGTGTGTGTGTGTATATGTGCGTATGTATGTGTGTGTGTATGTGTATATATATATATATATATATATATTATCCCTGGGGATAGGGGTGAAAGAATACTTCCCACGCATTCCTCGCGTGTCGTAGAAAGAGACTAGAGGGGACGGGAGCGGGGGGCCAGAAATCCTCCCCTCCTTGTATTTTTTAACTTTCCAAAATGGGAAACGGAAGAAGGAGTCACGCGGGGAGTGCTCATCCTCCTCGAAGGCTCAGATTGGGGTGCCTAAATGTGTGTGGATGTAACCAAGATGTGAAAAAAGGAGAGATAGGTAGTATGTTTGAGGAAAGGAACCTGGATGTTTTGGCTCTGAGTGAAACAAAGCTCAAGGGTAAAGGGGAAGAGTGGTTTGGGAATGTCTTGGGAGTAAAGTCAGGGGTTAGTGAGAAGACAAAAGCAAGGGACGGAGTAGCAATACTCCTGAAACAGGAGTTGTGGGAGTATGTGATAAAATGTAAGAAAGTAAATTCTCGATTAATATGGGTAAAACTGAAAGTTGATGGAGTGAGATGGGTGATTATTGGTGCATATGCACCTGGGCATGAGAAGAAAGATCATGAGAGGCAAGTGTTTTGGGAGCAGCTGTTAGTGGTTTTGATGCACGAGACCGGGTTATAGTGATGGGTGATTTGAATGCAAAGGTGAGTAATGTGGCAGTTGAGGGAATAATTGGTATACATGGGGTGTTCAGTGTTGTAAATGGAAATGGTGAAGAGCTTGTAGATTTATGTGCTGAAAAAGGACTGATGATTGGGAATACCTGGTTTAAAAAGCGAGATATACATAAGTATACTTATGTAAGTAGAAGAGATGGCCAGAGAGCGTTATTGGATTACGTGTTAATTGACAGGGGCGCGAAAGGGAGACTTTTGGATGTTAATGTGCTGAGAGGTGCAACTGGAGGGATGTCTGATCATTATCTTGTGGAGGCTAAGGTGAAGATTTGTATGGGTTTTCAGAAAAGAAGAGTGAATGTTGGGGTGAAGAGGGTGGTGAGAGTAAGTGAGCTTGGGAAGGAGACTTGTGTGAGGAAGTACCAGGAGAGACTGAGTACAGAATAGAAAAAGGTGAGAACAATGGAAGTAAGGGGAGTGGGGGAGGAATGGGATGTATTTAGGGAATCAGTGATGGATTGCGCAAAAGATGCTTGTGGCATGAGAAGAGTGGGAGGTGGGTTGATTAGAAAGGGTAGTGAGTGGTGGGATGAAGAAGTAAGAGTATTAGTGAAAGAGAAGAGAGAGGCATTTGGACGATTTTTGCAGGGAAAAAATGAAATTGAGTGGGAGATGTATAAAAGAAAGAGACAGGAGGTCAAGAGAAAGGTGCAAGAGGTGAAAAAAAGGGCAAATGAGAGTTGGGGTGAGAGAGTATCATTAAATTTTAGGGAGAATGAAAAGATGTTCTGGAAGGAGGTAAATAAAGTGCGTAAGACAAGGGAGCAAATGGGAACTTCAGTGAAGGGCGCAAATGGGGAGGTGATAACAAGTAGTGGTGATGTGAGAAGGAGATGGAGTGAGTATTTTGAAGGTTTGTTGAATGTGTTTGATGATAGAGTGGCAGATGTAGGGTGTTTTGGTCGAGGTGGTGTGCAAAGTGAGAGGGTTAGGGAAAATGATTTGGTAAACAGAGAAGAGGTAGTGAAAGCTTTGCGGAAGATGAAAGCCGGCAAGGCAGCAGGTTTGGATGGTATTGCAGTGGAATTTATTAAAAAAGGGGGTGACTGTATTGTTGACTGGTTGGTAAGGTTATTTAATGTATGTATGACTCATGGTGAGGTGCCTGAGGATTGGCGGAATGCGTGCATAGTGCCATTGTACAAAGGCAAAGGGGATAAGAGTGAGTGCTCAATTACAGAGGTATAAGTTTGTTGAGTATTCCTGGTAAATTATATGGGAGGATATTGATTGAGAGGGTGAAGGCATGTACAGAGCATCAGATTGGGGAAGAGCAGTGTGGTTTCAGAAGTGGTAGAGGATGTGTGGATCAGGTGTTTGCTCTGAAGAATGTATGTGAGAAATACTTAGAAAAGCAAATGGATTTGTATGTAGCATTTATGGATCTGGAGAAGGCATATGATAGAGTTGATAGAGATGCTCTGTGGAAGGTATTAAGAATATATGGTGTGGGAGGCAAGTTGTTAGAAGCAGTGAAAAGTTTTTATCGAGGATGTAAGGCATGTGTACGTGTAGGAAGAGAGGAAAGTGATTGGTTCTCAGTGAATGTAGGTTTGTGGCAGGGGTGTGTGATGTCTCCATGGTTGTTTAATTTGTTTATGGATGGGGTTGTTAGGGAGGTGAATGCAAGAGTTTTGGAAAGAGGGGCAAGTATGAAGTCTGTTGGGGATGAGAGAGCTTGGGAAGTGAGTCAGTTGTTGTTCGCTGATGATACAGCGCTGGTGGCTGATTCATGTGAGAAACTGCAGAAGCTGGTGACTGAGTTTGGTAAAGTGTGTGAAAGAAGAAAGTTAAGAGTAAATGTGAATAAGAGCAAGGTTATTAGGTACAGTAGGGTTGAGGGTCAAGTCAATTGGGAGGTGAGTTTGAATGGAGGAAAACTGGAGGAAGTGAAGTGTTTTAGATATCTGGGAGTGGATCTGGCAGCGGATGGAACCATGGAAGCGGAAGTGGATCATAGGGTGGGGGAGGGGGCGAAAATTCTGGGAGCCTTGAAGAATGTGTGGAAGTCGAGAACATTATCTCAGAAAGCAAAAATGGGTATGTTTGAAAGAATAGTGGTTCCAACAATGTTGTATGGTTGCGAGGCGTGGGCTATGGATAGAGTTGTGCGCAGGAGGATGGATGTGCTGGAAATGAGATGTTTGAGGACAATGTGTGGTGTGAGGTGGTTTGATCGAGTAAGTAACGTAAGGGTAAGAGAGATGTGTGGAAATAAAAAGAGCGTGGTTGAGAGAGCAGAAGAGGGTGTTTTGAAATGGTTCGGGCACATGGAGAGAATGAGTGAGGAAAGATTGACCAAGAGGATATATGTGTCGGAGGTGGAGGGAACGAGGAGAAGAGGGAGACCAAATTGGAGGTGGAAAGATGGAGTGAAAAAGATTTTGTGTGATCGGGGCCTGAGCATGCAGGAGGGTGTAAGGAGGGCAAGGAATAGAGTGAATTGGAGCGATGTGGTATACCGGGGTTGACGTGCTGTCAGTGGATTGAATCAAGGCATGTGAAGCGTCTGGGGTAAACCATGGAAAGCTGTGTAGGTATGTATATTTGCGTGTGTGGACGTATGTATATACATGTGTATGGGGGTGGGTTGGGCCATTTCTTTCGTCTGTTTCCTTGCGCTACCTCGCAAACGCGGGAGACAGCGACAAAGCAAAAAAAGAAAAAAAAAATAGATTTAGAGTTAATAACTGAGATGGCATTACAGTCAGTACAGTGATCATAGTTTTTAACGTAATTAAACGCATTTGATTCTTGTCCCATTCTTATACTATATTTATGTTGCTTAAGTCTAACAGAAAGATCTTTACCTGTCTGCCCAACATAAAACTTATCACAATTTCTACTTGGCACTTTATAGATGCACCCAGGAGAATTTTCTGGTGAATTCCTGATTAAGATATTCTTTATAGTATTATTGTTGCTGAAGGCAACATTTACATTAAAGGATTTAAGCAACATGGGAAGTAAAGTAAAATTATTATTAAAATGGAGAACTAAAAGATTCTTGGTGTCAATGGGAGGTTTGGGCTCAATTCTAAAATTATTTCTTTGCTAACTTAAGGGATTTATCAGTGAAAGATTTAGGGTACTTAACTTAGATCCAATAGAATATATCTTCTCAAACTCATCATCAGTATACTCTGGACTGCAAATACGTAATTCCCTAAGGAACATAGATTGAAATGATGATGACTTAACTCTGTCATGTTGAGATGAGTAATAATGGATATATGAGCATACATTGATAGGTTTTCTGTATATGCTAAACTTAAATTTGTTTCCTTGCCTATGGATCATGCAATCTAAAAATGGTAACATACCATTATTTTCATTTTCTACTGTAAATTTGATGGAAGGTACTAAATTGTTAAGGGGAGAAATATTTGTAAATTTTCATTTGTTAGCCAAATACAAAGAACATCATCTACATAAAAGATTTATAAGAGCTTTAACACTTCAAAAAAGACAGTGATATACATATTACTAAAGCAGATAAGGCTAACACTGTTGTGATTATGGACAAAAGTAACTATTTATCTAAAATGAATGATCTTTTGAATGATGACAACATATTCTAAACTCAGTAAGAATCCCCTAGAAGAGTTAATTCCCATTTCAATAAAGAACTGAAGTTGTTGTTGAAAGGTAATGGTTCTCTTATCAAAAGTTTATCATCTTTGTCCCCTTCATTGCCATATATGTATGGACTTATCAAAACACATAAACAAAATTTTCCAGCAAGACCTATAGTGAGTTCAGTAGGCTCCATCACATATAAACTGTCAGTATGGTTAGTTTCTTTATTAAGCCCTTTAGTGGGTAAGATATCAAATTCTAATATCATGAACAATGTAGATTTAGTTAACAAGCTTAACAATATCGATGTCAATTTTGATTTCAAACTTGTTAGCTTTGATGTTTCCTCACTTTTCACAAAAGTTCCAGTTGATGACCTTTTAGAATATTTGATATCTTGGATGATATTCATTTACCTCTTTCAAAGTCTGTTTTCAACTAAAAATATTTTGTATAAAAGACTGTATTTCAATTCAAAAAATTTGGTATGGCAATGGGTAACCCTCTTTCACCTGTACTAAGTAATCTTTATATGGATTTTTTTAAACAAAATTACTAAAGGATATCTTACCTTCTAATGTAATTTGGTTTAGGTATGTAGATGATATTCTTTGTGTTTTTCCAACAAATGAAAATTTACAAATATTTCTCCCCTTACTTAACAATTTAGTACCTTCCATCAAATTTACTGTAGAAAATGAAAATAATGGTATGTTACCATTCTTAGATTGCATGATCCATAGGCAAGGAAACAAGTTTAAGTTTAGCATACACAGAAAACCTACCAATGTATGCTCATATATCCATTATTACTCATCTCAACATGACAGTTAAATTATCATCATTTCAATCTATGTTCCTTAGGGCATCATGTATTTGCAGTCCAGAGTATATTGATGATGAGTTTGAAAAGACATATTCTATTGGGTCTAAGTTAAAGTACCCTAGATCTTTCATTGATAAACCCCTTAAGGTAGCAAAGAAATCATTTATAAGAGTTGAGCCCAAACCTCCCATTGACACCAAGAATCTTTTAGTTCTCCCTTTTGATAATAATGTTACTTTACTTCCCATGTTGCTTAAATCCTTTAATGTAAATGCTGCCTTTGGCAACAATAATACTATAAAGAATATCTTAGTCAGGAATTCACCATAAAATTCTCCTGGGTGCATCTATAAAGTGCCATGTAGAAATTGATAAGTTTTATGTTGGGCAGACTGGTAAGGATCTTTCTGTTAGACTTAAGTAACATGAATATAGTATAAGAATGGGACAAGAATCAAATGCCTTATTTAATCATATTAAAAACTATTATCATTGTACTGACTGGAGTAATGCCATCTCAGTTATTAACTATAACTCTGTTACCACGAGAAATATCATTGAATCTTCTATTATTAGATACACAAAGAATTATAATGTTAATATTAGTGATGGTTTATACAAATTGGATAACTATATTATTGATGAAATTTGTAAGTTAATTAGTTTATGATTCGCTCGGTCTGTCATGGACTCGCATGTTTACCAAATGGCATCCTTGCTATGTCTCTTCGTTGTATATCAACTGACTGTTATATTTCTCTCTTGTGTCTCCCCTGATGATGTGATTATTACACGAAAGTGCACTTGGGAACTTATTTTCCCCATGAACTCTTAAGAATATATATTTTTTTTTTTTTGCTTTGTCGCTGTCTCCCGCGTTTGCGAGGTAGCACAAGGAAATACGTGGGAAGTATTCTTTCTCCCCTGTCCCCAGGGATAATATATATATATATATATATATATATATATATATATATATATATATATATATATATATATATATATATATATATATATACATATGTATATATATATATATATATATATATATATATATATATATTTTTTTTTTTTTTTTTGCTTTGTCGCTGTCTGCCGCGTTTGCGAGGTAGCGCAAGGAATATATATATATATATATATATATATATATATATATATATATATATATATATAGGTGGATCTGGCAGCGGATGGAACCATGGAAGCGGAAGTGGATCATAGGGTGGGGGAGGGGGCGAAAATTCTGGGAGCCTTGAAGAATGTGTGGAAGTCGAGAACATTATCTCGGAAAGCAAAAATGGGTATGTTTGAAGGAATAGTGGTTCCAACAATGTTGTATGGTTGCGAGGCGTGGACTATGGATAGAGTTGTGCGCAGGAGGATGGATGTGCTGGAAATGAGATGTTTGAGGACAATGTGTGGTGTGAGGTGGTTTGATCGAGTAAGTAACGTAAGGGTAAGAGAGATGTGTGGAAATAAAAAGAGCGTGGTTGAGAGAGCAGAAGAGGGTGTTTTGAAATGGTTTGGTCACATGGAGAGAATGAGTGGGGAAAGATTGACCAAGAGGATATATGTGTCGGAGGTGGAGGGAACGAGGAGAAGAGGGAGACCAAATTGGAGGTGGAAAGATGGAGTGAAAAAGATTTTGTGTGATCGGGGCCTGAACATGCAGGAGGGTGAAAGGAGGGCAAAGAATAGAGTGAATTGGAGCGATGTGGTATACCGGGGTTGACGTGCTGTCAGTGGATTGAATCAAGGCATGTGTATGGGGGTGGGTTGGGCCATTTCTTTCGTCTGTTTCCTTGCGCTACCTCGCAAACGCAGGAGACAGCGACAAAGCAAAAAAAAAAAAAAATATATATATATATATATATATATATATATATATATATATATATATATATATATATATATATTATCCCTGGGGACAGGGGAGAAAGAATACTTCCCATGTATTCCCTGCGTGTCGTAGAAGGTGACTAAAAGGGAAGGGAGCGGGGGGGCTGGAAATCCTCCCCTCATTTTTTTTTAATTTTCCAAAAGAAGGAACAGAGAAGGGGGCCAGGTGAGGATATTCCTTCCAAGGCCCAGTCCTTTGTTCTTAATGCTACCTCGCTATCGCGGGAAATGGCGAATAGTATGAAAAAAATATATATATATGCGGCAGGGGTGTGTGATGTCTCCATGGTTGTTTAATTTGTTTATGGATGGGGTTGTTAGGGAGGTGAATGCAAGAGTTTTGGAAAGAGGGGCAAGTATGAAGTCTGTTGGGGATGAGAGAGCTTGGGAAGTGAGTCAGTTGTTGTTCGCTGATGATACAGCGCTGGTGGCTGATTCATGTGAGAAACTGCAGAAGCTGGTGACTGAGTTTGGTAAAGTGTGTGAAAGAAGAAAGTTAAGAGTAAATGTGAATAAGAGCAAGGTTATTAGGTACAGTAGGGTTGAGGGTCAAGTCAATTGGGAGGTGAGTTTGAATGGAGAAAAACTGGAGGAAGTAAAGTGTTTTAGATATCTGGGAGTGGATCTGGCAGCGGATGGAACCATGGAAGCGGAAGTGGATCATAGGGTGGGGGAGGGGGCGAAAATTCTGGGAGCCTTGAAGAATGTGTGGAAGTCGAGAACAGTATCTCGGAAAGCAAAAATGAGTATGTTTGAAGGAATAGTGGTTCCAACAATGTTGTATGGTTGCGAGGCGTGGCTATGGATAGAGTTGTGCGCAGGAGGATGGATGTGCTGGAAATGAGATGTTTGAGGACAATGTGTGGTGTGAGGTGGTTTGATTGAGTAAGTAACGTAAGGGTAAGAGAGATGTGTGGAAATAAAAAGAGCGTGGTTGAGAGAGCAGAAGAGGGTGTTTTGAAATGGTTTGGGCACATGGAGAGAGTGAGTGAGGAAAGATTGACCAAGAGGATATATGTGTCGGAGGTGGAGGGAACGAGGAGAAGAGGGAGACCAAATTGGAGGTGGAAAGATGGAGTGAAAAAGATTTTGTGTGATCGGGGCCTGAACATGCAGGAGGGTGAAAGGAGGGCAAGGAATAGAGTGAATTGGAGCGATGTGGTATACCGGGGTTGACGTGCTGTCAGTGGATTGAATCAGGGCATGTGAAGCGTCTGGGGTAAACCATGGAAAGCTGTGTAGGTATGTATATTTGCGTGTGTGGACGTATGTATATACATGTGTATGGGGGTGGGTTGGGCCATTTCTTTCGTCTGTTTCCTTGCGCTACCTCGCAAACGTGGGAGACAGCGACAAAGCAAAAAAAAAAATATATATATATATATATATATATATATATGCGGGAAATGGCGAATAGTTTGGAAGAAAAGAAAAGAAATATGTATGTGTGTGTGTGTGTATGTGTTACATGTCTTATATACATGTCTATAAAGCCTACATTTCCTCATTATCTCTGTATCCCTGAAGATGTGAATTATCACAAAAGCCCTTAGACCTTCATGTTTCATTTTCCTTGTGGCTGCCAGCTGGAGGAGGGGGGATGCTATTTCATGTGTGGCAGGGTGGCGACAGGAATGGATGAAGGCAGCAAGTATGGATATGTATATGTGTATATATATATGTATATGTCTGTATGTATGTATATATATGTTGAAATGTATATGTATGTATATGTGCGTGTGTGAGTGTTTATGTATATACATGTGTATGTGGGTGGGTTGTGCCATTTCTTGTCTGTTTCCTTGCGGTACCTCTCTGATGCGGGAGACGACAGTTAAGTATAATAATAATAATAATAATAATAATAATAATAATAATAATAATAATGAATAAATATATATATATATATATATATATATATATATATATGAGAGAGCTTGGGAAGTGAGTCAGTTGTTGTTCGCTGATGATACAGCGCTGGTGGCTGATTCATGTGAGAAACTGCAGAAGCTGGTGACTGGTTTGGTAAAGTGTGTGGAAGAAGAAAGTTAAGAGTAAATGTGAATAAGAGCAAGGTTATTAGGTACAGTAGGGTTGAGGGTCAAGTCAATTGGGAGGTGAGTTTGAATGGAGAAAAACTGGAGGAAGTGAAGTGTTTTAGATATCTGGGAGTGGATCTGGCAGCGGATGGAACCATGGAAGCGGAAGTGGATCATAGGGTGGGGGAGGGGGCGAAAATTCTGGGGGCCTTGAAGAATGTGTGGAAGTCGAGAACATTATCTCGGAAAGCAAAAATGGGTATGTTTGAAGGAATAGTGGTTCCAACAATGTTGTATGGTTGCGAGGCGTGGGCTATGGATAGAGTTGTGTGCAGGAGGATGGATGTGCTGGAAATGAGATGTTTGAGGACAATGTGTGGTGTGAGGTGGTTTGATCGAGTGAGTAACGTAACGGTAAGAGAGATGTGTGGAAATAAAAAGAGCGTGGTTGAGAGAGCAGAAGAGGGTGTTTTGAAGTGGTTTGGGCACATGGAGAGAATGAGTGAGGAAAGATTGACCAAGAGGATATATGTGTCGGAGGTGGAGGGAACGAGGAGAAGAGGGAGACCAAATTGGAGGTGGAAAGATGGAGTGAAAAAGATTTTGTGTGATCGGGGCCTGAACATGCAGGAGGGTGAAAGGAGGGCAAGGAATAGAGTGAATTGGAGCGATGTGGTATACCGGGGTTGACGTGCTGTCAGTGGGTTGAATCAAGGCATGTGAAGCGTCTGGGGTAAACCATGGAAAGCTGTGTAGGTATGTATATTTGCGTGTGTGGACGTGTGTATATGCGTGTGTATGGGGGGGGTTGGGCCATTTCTTTCGTCTGTTTCCTTGCGCTACCTCGCAAACGCGGGAGACAGCGACAAAGTATAAAAAAAAATATATATATATATATATATATATATATATATATATATATATATATATATATATATATATATATATATATACATAGAATTAATATGACAGCATATTTAGAGTTATTGATCTCTCTTATGGTTTCTAATTTTCTCAATATTCTACTGTTAGGTGGGTGCTCAAACACCACTTGTCCATAGTCCATCATTTATTACATTCAAGCTTTCACCTTCACAGAGGCATCATCAGGAACCTACATAGACAAAAATCTGTGTCACAAAACTTGGATAAGAAAAGTAAAATGCAAGCAAAATATAAGAACACTCAGAAAAACACAGCACATAACACGTAAAGGCATAGGAAACTCTAAACAAATTAATAATCTCATGAAGAGTAGTACAGTCTAAATGCAACAAATGGAAACAGAAAAATAGAAAACTTACAGTCAAGGAAAAACATAGAACAATATTGCACAAGAAAGTCCATCACTAAATACACTAAGAAGGGCCAAGCGAGACTGTTATCGTCTGGATGTTGAGCTGAGATCAGGTTGGGCTCATCTGATTCTCTCAAACCTTTGTAATGTTGGACTATGTTCTTGACACCCAGCAGGGGCAGACTTGGTAGGTTGTGGCGGGTCAATGATGCGTCCCATCCACTATGTCCTAATGGTGGGCTATCAAAGAGCTGTATGGTGGTGGTCATGTTTGCCTGGATGTTGATGATAGGTGCTTTCTCTTTAATGTGAATGGCTTCTAATATCTGTAGTCTCCTCTGGTTACTATAATTAGTAATAATTTTGATGGTATTCACTATCATCTCCCTCATTAGTCTCATCCTATGCTTTTATTTACAATGTTGTTTGATTCCACCTTCGTGTAAGTGGAGCGAGAAGCGGTGGTTCAGGATGCAGGTTGTAAGTCCAGTGTAGTTTATGTGGTGGGGCTGACAATCCCAATATTGCATCAGTATTCATATACTACATTGGCATGATTCAACCCTCAGAGTGACCTACCATATTGTTGATCATGACAAGCGACCATGTTTTCAGATTGTTGTAATATAATGTCAGACTGATATCCTTGTCTTCATCAATTACTTTGCAGTTTCTAGCCACAATATCTCACACAACCTTCTTGTGTCCTTTCAATATGATGTCATGAATGTGCTCATGTAGTAAACGCTAATGCTGTCACGTTAAGGTTGTCTGTTTGCTATGAGATGTTGCTCCAGCATGTTGTTCAGAGTGGTATCAAATTCATTATTTGAGTTTCCAGTGTTAATTAACATTTCCCGGACACGTCAAAGTTCTTGGCATAGAAGAAGCCAGGTTGAGCACATCTTGATTACTCTCCTCACATATACATGAATGACACCCCTCTTGCAATTTTAAGTGTATTCACTAATTCCATTCATGTATTTACCTTGGTTGGTGGACTTTCTGGAAACATCAGTGACAAAAGATCCTGTTGTGGCCTTCACCATTACATCCAAGAAAGGAAGCTTACCATTATTATTCAGCTGTGCTGTAAATTTTAAACTTGAAGTGTCTTGGAGTAGGTTGTAAAGTTTATCGACGCCGATAAAAATGTCTTCTATATATCTGCAGTAAATCTGGGGTGTCATGCTATTAGGTCACAGTACTGTAGTTTCAACCTGACATAAATGCTTGTACAATGAGAACCGCCAGGGGGGACCCCTTGGCTATTCTGTCAACCTGCCAGTAAAGCTTGCCTTGTGGACATCTGAAAGGTGCTTCCATAGTGTAGGCACGTAATATTTCTCTCAATATATTTCTGGGCAGCTTGAGGGGAGGTAAGACATGGTGTTGGTCAACGTAATCCAGGATGATGTCTATTGTCCTCTTCACTGGCACATTTGTGAAGAGAGTACTCCACATCTAGGGAAGTTGTGATGCCTTCTGGTTCTTTATTCCTAAGAATGTCAATAAATTCTTCAGTCGAATGTAGGGAGTATATAGACAACATTTTTATCTGTCGATAACTTAAACTCATTGAAAAACCTTCATAACTGATCCAAGAAACTTCAGGGTTAAGATTTACTGCAAAGCTGAATACTTATGGTAAGATTCCTTTCTTGGATGTAATGATGAGTGCCACAACAGAATCTTTTGTCACCAACATTTACAGAAAGCCCACCAACTAAGGTAAATGCATGAATGGAATAAAAGAATGCAATCAATATTACAAGAGGAGTGTCATTTATGCATATGTGAGGAGAGTGATGAAGGTGTGCTCAACCTGGCAACTTTTACACCAAGAAATTTGACTTGTTCAGCAAGTGTTGATTAATGATGGATATTCAAATATTTAATTTGATATCATTGTGAACAACATGCTGGAGCAACATCTCATGGCAAACATGACAGCATTTGAGTTTACTACAGGAACACATTTATGGTATATCGAAAGGACAAGAAGGTTGTGCGGGATACTGTGGCCAGAGACTGGAAAGGAATTGATGAGGATAAGGATATGAGTCTCATAATATACTACAACAATCCAAAAACATGCTCGCTCATCATAAACAACAATATGGTAGGTTGCTCTGGAAGTGTGAATCATACCAATGTGGTATACGAATACCAATGCAATACTGGGAACTCAGCCCCACCACAGTGGACACACAACCTGCACCTTGAGCCACCCCTTCTTGATCCACTCACGAGAAGGTGAAATCAAACAACATTGTGAACAAAAGCATGTCGCGAGACTAATGAGGGAGATTATAGTGAATAACACCAAAATTACTACTAGTTGCAGTGATTGGAGAAGACTACAGATATTAGAATCCATTCATATTAAAGAGAAAGCATGTCATCAACATCCAGACAAAACATTACCACCACCATACAGCTCTTTGATGGGCCACCCATAGGACGTAGATAGATGGGATACGTCATTGATCCACCACAAGCTACCAAGTACACCAGTATTGGGTGTCAGGAACACGGTCCAACGTTACAAAGGTCTGAGAGAATCAGACGAGCCCATCCTGATCTCAGCTCCACATCTGGACAGTAGCGGTCTTGCTTGGCCCTTAGTGTATTTAGTGATGGACTTTCTTGAGCAATATTGTTCTGCGCTTTTCCTTGACCATGAGTTTTCTATTTTTCTGTTTCCATATGTTGTACTTAGATTGTACAACCCTTCATGAGATTGTTGATTTGCTGAGTGTCTCCCTTACTTTTATATGCTATGTGCCATGTTTTTTTGAGTGTTCTATATTTTGTTTGTGTTTTTGTTTTCTTACCCAAGTTTTGTGATTCAGTTTTTTTCTCTTTTCTTAGATTCCTGATGATGCCTCTGTGAAGGAGAAAGCTTGAATGTAATAAATGATGGACTATGGGCAACTGGTGTTTGAGAGCACCCACCTAATGGTAGAATAATGCTGAGAAAATTAGAGAACATAACAAAGAAGATAACCATAAATATGCTGTTGTGTTCAATTCTCTGTGCTCCCAGCGTATACTAATATATATATGTATAAATCCTCCCCTCTCATTTTTTTGATTTTCCAAAGGATGGAACAGAGAAGGGGGCCAAATGGGGATTTACCTTAAAGGCTCAATCCTCTGTTCCTAAAGCTACCTTGCTAACACGGGAAATGGCGAATAGTATGAAAAGAAAAAAAAAAAAAAATATATATATATATATATATATATATATATATATATATATATATATATATATATATATATATATTCCCTGGGGATAGGGGAGAAAGAATACTTCCCATGTATTCCCTGCGTGTCGTACAAGGTGACTAAAAGGGAAGGGAGCGGGGGGCTGGAAATCCTCCCCTCTCGTTTTTTTTTTTTCCAAAAGAAGGAACAGAGAAGAGGGCCAGGTGAGGATATTCCCTCAAAGGCCCAGTCCTCTGTTCTTAACGCTACCTCGCCATCGCGGGAAATAGCGAATAGTATAAAAATATATATATATATATATATATATATATATATATATATATATATATATATATATATATATTTTTGCTTTGTCGCTGTCTCCCGCGTTTTCGAGCTAGCGCAAGGAAACAGACGAAAGAAATGGCCCAACCCACCCCCATACACATGTATATACATACGTCCACACACGCAAATATACATACCTACACAGCTTTCCATGGTTTACCCCAGACGCTTCACATGCCCTGATTCAATCCACTGACAGCACGTCAACCCCGGTATACCACATCGCTCCAACTCACTCTATTCCTTGCCCTCCTTTCACCCTCCTGCATGTTCAGGCCCCGATCACACAAAATCTTTTTCACTCCATCTTTCCACCTCCAATTTGGTCTCCCTCTTCTCCTCGTTCCCTCCACCTCCGACACATATATCCTCTTGGTCAATCTTTCCTCACTCATTCTCTCCATGTGACCAAACCATTTCAAAACACCCTCCTCTGCTCTCTCAACCACGCTCTTTTTATTTCCACACATCTCTCTTACCCTTACGTTACTTACTCGATCAAACCACCTCACACCACACATTGTCCTCAAACATCTCATTTCCAGCACATCCATCCTCCTGCGTACAACTCTATCCATAGTCCACGCCTCGCAACCACACAACATTGTTGGAACCACTATTCCTTCAAACATACCCATTTTTGCTCTCCGAGATAATGTTCTCGACTTCCACACATTCTTCAAGGCTCCCAGAATTTTCGCCCCCTCACCCACCCTATGATCCACTTCCGCTTCCATGGTTCCATCCGCTGCCAGATCCACTCCCAGATATCTAAAACACTTCACTTCCTCCAGTTTTTCTCCATTCAAACTCACCTCCCAGTTGACTTGACCCTCAACCCTACTGTACCTAATAACCTTGCTCTTATTCACATTTACTCTTAACTTTCTTCTTTCACACACTTTACGAAACTCAGTCACCAGCTTCTGTAGTTTCTCACATGAATCAGCCACCAGCGCTGTATCATCAGCAAACAACAACTGACTCACTTCCCAAGCTCTCTCATCCCCAACAGACTTCATACTTGCCCCTCTTTCCAAAACTCTTGCATTCACCTCCCTAACAACCCCATCCATAAACAAATTAAACAACCATGGAGACATCACACACCCCTGCCGCAAACCTACATTCACTGAGAACCAATCACTTTCCTCTCTTCCTACACGTACACATGCCTTACATCCTCGATAAAAACTTTTCACTGCTTCTAACAACTTGCCTCCCACACCATATATTCTTAATACCTTCCACAGAGCATCTCTATCAACTCTATCATATGCCTTCTCCAGGTCCATAAATGCTACATACAAATCCATTTGCTTTTCTAAGTATTTCTCACATACATTCTTCAAAGCAAACACCTGATCCACACATCCTCTACCACTTCTGAAACCACACTGCTCTTCCCCAATCTGATGCTCTGTACATGCCTTCACCCTCTCAATCAATACCCTCCCATTTAATTTGCCAGGAATACTCAACAAACTTATACCTCTGTAATTTGAGCACTCACTCTTATCCCCTTTGCCTTTGTACAATGTATATATATATATTGTATATATATATATATATATATATATATATATATATATATATATATATATATATATATATATATATATACATATACAGGTGTTCCTGGACTTTGCCTGTGAAAAGTTACCTTTAGTGAGGCTGTATCATTAGGAGTACAGTCTTGTCAAAGAACTTTTCACTCTAAAAGAGTCTATATTTTCCTGCCACAGGAAGTACCACAGTCTTGAGCTGTAGGAGCCTTAAGAAAGGTCTTGCATAACACCAGAACTTTTTCATAGGAATTGGTCTTGGGATAATTATAGTTAAATTAATAGATGGATAAGTATATATATATATATATATATATATATATATATATATATATATATATATATATATATATATATATATATATATATATATTTACTGTTTCAATTTTTTTTTTTTTTTTTTTGCCTAGTTGTGATGAGTACTCAGTTGATGGATTTTGTTTTTGATAATTATGAATTTGGTATTATCAGGTAAATGACGGAGAGGTATGAGAAAGGCAGAAATGGGCCATACTAATGGCTGGTGTGTCTTTTTACAGTGTGTGCGCGGGGCAGGCGGGGTGGCAGTGTCCGGGGTTGGCGTGTCATGGGATGAAGTGTCCCGAATGTGTCACCATGGGTGCATAGTGGACACCTGCCGTGCTTGTAAACCCTTCAAATGTCATCATTGCCCTTATGCAACTAGAAGCCGTGCAGACCTGGTAAAGCACATGCGCAAACACACAGGCGAACGACCATTTCCTTGCCCTTTGTGCAGTTACAGGGCCAGTGACAGGTCAACTCTCAGGAAACATTTTCTTCGTCACAAATAGATTTTTTGATAATACCTTACCCAGTCACCTTTTGTTTATGGATTGCATAACAAGATTTGATTGAAAAATGATACAATGTATGGGAGTAAATCTCCTTTGAATAGATTTCTTAAAATCAGTTTTCAACTTTGTACCATTAGTACCATACTCGTACCATTAGTACCATACTCATTCAAAATGATAACAGAAAATGTCAAATGGCATTTAACTCATTTCACTGGATTTCATAGTTATATTAGGATTTCATCTTCATTATCCATTAAAGTACAATCATTGACATAGTTAAGTATTGTAAGATGAACTGTTTTTACATTAAGGATGGAAATGTAAATAGCATAGTTTGTAAATATGTCATGCTGTATTTTCTTGATAAAATTGATTGGTTAAGCCTAATTGATGATGAGGTTTTATGAAATACAGGTTGTACCTTTCTAATCCAGCACTCTTTGGCCAGCAACTCCAATAGTCCATCACATTTTGAATCTGCTACCATTAGTTTGTGGATCTGCCTCCAGGGTGGTGTTGTTAGCAGCGCTAATGCACCAAAATCTGTTTACACTGCAGCCAAGCTAATTAATAGTCCTGTTAACTTCTTATAGCCCCAGAACAAGCGTATAATGCGACGAATCTACCCTGTATTGGTGTTGTATGCCACAAAAACCTTTACCCAAGATATTGAGGAGTCTTTATCTGGGGTAAAGATTCCAAAGATAGGGCAACAATTCTTGGCTGCAGCAGTGACACACAAAACCAAGCTGATGGTAATTGGTAAAAGCATTCACCGGAGGGCCTTTAAAGGGGTCAATTTCTGTTTTGCAGCATTTTCTGTGGTCTGGTAATGGCTATGTCCTAAAGTTGCTGGATTAAAGAGGTACAACATGTAATTTCATTCAAAATATAGTTTTCATTTATTGCACCTGCTGTCAAGTTATGAATGCTCAGGACCTAAGTTCTTGAATAATGAATACAGCTGGACTGATATCTTATTCTCAAATAAACAAAAGTATTGTAGAAGTGTTTTTCTTATTAGCAGAACTACTTTTGGGGCAAGAAAAAAAATGATGAATGGAGCTTAACAGAATTTTTTTTGTAATTGCTGATGAACAAATATAGGACACGAAAATCCTAGCATTTGTAAAAGAAAAATTAGGTTATGTTAGAGAACCTTTCTCAGAGCCATACTGCTGTATGTTTTGGGGAAAGCATATAGAAGTTGAAAGTGGAAATTATATGAAGTAATTCTGCATAGTACTCAATCATTATTTAATTAGGAAAGGCAACATCTGCTGAACTTATTCCCCACCCTCATAGTGCATTAAAAATTGCCATCCATATGTTACATCTTCCCCATTCCCTTTAGAGCTTACAAACACAATTATAGTCAAAGCAAGAGGAATAACATGATTGATGAAGAGAATAGACATGAATGTATATGTAAATGAACATGAAAATGGCCATTAAAAATCAGAATGATAGATATCAATGAAGTTGTAACTGGAAGATTTAAATGTAGCTGTTGTTGTTAAAGGAGAGATGATCACTCTTATGAGGTATTTAGATAGCGTAAGGCCTTGAAACTGATTAGATTATACATAAAATCAAAGCAAAAGCAGCCAGGGTGTAGGATCAAATGTTCCACATCAAGTTATTTAAGTCTGAGCAATATCCACCTGGTCGTGGTATCCTACAGTTGTCATGAGTGAATGAAAGAATATAGTGGAGCTGCTGGATGTAGAATGATAGAAGGAATGGTATACCACAAGTTAACATAGAAATTCTGAAATTAAATTGTATATGGTATCAATAAAGAGTACTTGAAAGTCAAAGAAATCCAAAGAAGAAGCATTACCAAGTTGATTGTTTATTTTGTTGAGAATAAATGCTTACTTGAAAGTCTTTCTTAGGGTTACAGAAAAGAAATATTTGGGGAAGCGTATGAAATAGAAATGGAAATACAAAAATGAATTAGATTTCTTTAAAGAAGTAATGCAACTTTAGTCGACTGGGCGGAAAGCTTTGAGTACAAGCACAAAAAGATCATTTCTGGAGTGATTTCAATGAAATTGGATGCTGAGGAACTTATAGTATCTTGAAGAAATGTTGTCATGCAATATCTAAAAGGCCATATATATATATATATATATATATATATATATATATATATATATATATATATATATATATATATATATATATTTTTTTTTTTTTTTTTTTTTTATACTTTGTCGCTGTCTCCCGCGTGCGAGGAAGCGCAAGGAAACAGACGAAAGAAATGGCCCAACCCCCCCCCATACACATGTACATACACACGTCCACACACGCAAATATACATACCTACACAGCTTTCCATGGTTTACCCCGGACGCTTCACATGCCCTGATTCAATCCACTGACAGCACGTCAACCCCTGTATACCACATCGTTCCAATTCACTCTATTCCTTGCCCTCCTTTCACCCTCCTGCATGTTCAGGCCCCGATCACACAAAATCCTTTTCACTCCATCTTTCCACCTCCAATTTGGTCTCCCTCTTCTCCTCGTTCCCTCCACCTCCGACACATATATCCTCTTGGTCAATCTTTCCTCACTCATTCTCTCCATGTGCCCAAACCATTTCAAAACACCCTCTTCTGCTCTCTCAACCACGCTCTTTTTATTTCCACACATCTCTCTTACCCTTACGTTACTTACTCGATCAAACCACCTCACACCACACATTGTCCTCAAACATCTCATTTCCAGCACATCCATCCTCCTGCGCACAACTCTATCCATAGCCCACGCCTCGCAACCATACAACATTGTTGGAACTACTATTCCTTCAAACATACCCATTTTTGCTTTCCGGGATAATGTTCTCGACTTCCACACATTTTTCAAGGCTCCCAAAATTTTCGCCCCCTCCCCCACCCTATGATCCACTTCCGCTTCCATGGTTCCATCCGCTGACAGATCCACTCCCAGATATCTAAAACACTTCACTTCCTCCAGTTTTTCTCCATTCAAACTCACCTCCCAATTGACTTGACCCTCAACCCTACTGTACCTAATAACCTTGCTCTTATTCACATTTACTCTTAACTTTCTTCTTCCACACACTTTACCAAACTCCGTCACCAGCTTCTGCAGTTTCTCACATGAATCCGCCACCAGCGCTGTATCATCAGCGAACAACAACTGACTCACTTCCCAAGCTCTCTCATCCCCAACAGACTTCATACTTGCCCCTCTTTCCAAGACTCTTGCATTTACCTCCCTAACAACCCCATCCATAAACAAATTAAACAACCATGGAGACATCACACACCCCTGCCGCAAACCTACATTCACTGAGAACCAATCACTTTCCTCTCTTCCTACACGTACACATGCCTTACATCCTCGATAAAAACTTTTCAGAGCTTCTAACAACTTGCCTCCCACACCATATATTCTTAATACCTTCCACAGAGCATCTCTATCAACTCTATCATATGCCTTCTCCAGATCCATAAATGCTACATACAAATCCATTTGCTTTTCTAAGTATTTCTCACATACATTCTTCAAAGCAAACACCTGATCCACACATCCTCTACCACTTCTGAAACCACACTGCTCTTCCCCAATCTGATGCTCTGTACATGCCTTCACCCTCTCAATCAATACCCTCCCATATAATTTACCAGGAATAGTCAACAAACTTATACCTCTGTAATTTGAGCACTCACTCTTATCCCCTTTGCCTTTGTACAATGGCACTATGCACGCATTCCGCCAATCCTCAGGCACCTCACCATGAGTCATACATACATTAAATAACCTTACCAACCAGTCAATAATACAGTCACCCCCTTTTTTAATAAATTCCACTGCAATACCATCCAAACCTGCTGCCTTGCCGGCTTTCATCTTCCGCACAGCTTTTACTACCTCTTCTCTGTTTACCAAATCATATATATATGGATGTGGAAAGGGAGCTGTGGTTTCGGGCATTATTACATGACAGCTAGAGACTGAGTGTGAATGAATGGGGCCTTTGTTGTCCTTTCCTAGCGCTACCTCGCACACATGAGGGGGAAGAAGGATGTTATTCCATGTGTGGCGAGGTGGCGATGGGAATGAATAAAGGCAGACAGTGTGAATTGTGTGCATGTGTATGTATGTATGTGTCTGTGTGTGTATATATATGTGTACATTGAGATGTATGGGTATGTATATTTGCGTGTGTGGACGTGTATGTATATACATGTGTATGGGGGTGGGTTGGGCCATTTCTTTCGTCTGTTTCCTTGCGCTACCTCGCAGACGCGGGAGACAGCGACAAAGCAAAAAAATATATATAAGAGCAAGGTTATTAGGTACAGTAGGGTTGACGGTCAAGTCAATTGGGAGGTAAGTTTGAATGGAGAAAAACTGGAGGAAGTAAAGTGTTTTAGATATCTGGGAGTGGATCTGGGAGCGGATGGAACCATGGAAGCGGAAGTGGATCATAGGGTGAGGGAGGGGGCGAAAATTCTGGGAGCCTTGAAGAATGTGTGGAAGTCGAGAACATTATCTTGGAAAGCAAAAATGGGTATGTTTGAAGGAATAGTGGTTCCAACAATGTTGTATGGTTGCGAGGTGTGGGCTATGGATAGAGTTGTGCGCAGGATGGATGTGCTGGAAATGAGATGTTTGAGGACAATGTGTGGTGTGAGGTGGTTTGATCGAGTGAGTAACGTAAGGGTAAGAGAGATGTGTGGAAATAAAAAGAGCGTGGTTGAGAGAGCAGAAGAGGGTGTTTTGAAGTGGTTTGGGCACATGGAGAGGATGAGTGAGGAAAGATTGACCAAGAGGATATATGTGTCGGAGGTGGAGGGAACAAGGAGAAGAGGGAGACCAAATTGGAGGTGGAAAGATGGAGTGAAAAAGATTTTGTGTGATCGGGGCCTGAACATGCACGAGGGTGAAAGGAGGGCAAGGAATAGAGTGAATTGGAGCGATGTGGTATACCGGGGTTGACGTGCTGTCAGTGGATTGAAGCAAGGCATGTGAAGCGTCTGGGGTAAACCATGGAAAGCTGTGTAGGTATGTATATTTGCGTGTGTGGACGTATGTATATACATGTGTATGGGGGGGGGGTTGGGCCATTTCTTTCGTCTGTTTCCTTGCGCTACCTCGCAAACGCGGGAGACAGCGACAAAGTATAATAAATAAATATAAATATATATATATATGCGTAGGAGGGTGGATGTGCTGGAAGTGAGATGTTTAAGGAAAATATGTGGTGTGAGGTGGTTTGATCGAGTAAGTAATGTAAGGGTAAGAAACATGTGTGGAAATAAAAAGAGTGTGGTTTAGAGAGCAGAAGAGGGTGTTCTGAAATGGTGTGGTCACATGGAGAGAATGAGTTAGGAAAGATTGACCAAGAGGATATATGTGTCGGAGGTGGAGGGAACGAGAAGTGGGAGACCAAATTGGAGGTGGAAAGATGGAGTGAAAAAGATTTTGAGTGATCGGGGCCTGAACATGCAGGAGGGTGAAAGGCGGGCAAGGAATAGAGTGAATTGGATTGATGTGGTATACCGGGGTTGACGTGCTGTCAGTGGGTTGAATCAGGGCATGTGAAGCATCTGGGGTAAACCATGGAAAGTTGTGTGGGGCCTGGATGTGGAAATGGAGCTGTAGTTTCGGGCATTATTGCATGACAGCTAGAGACTGAGTGTGAACGAATGAGGCCTTTGTTGTCTTTTCCTAGTGCTACCTCGCACACATGAGGGGGGGGGGATGGTATTCCATGTGTAGCGAGGTGGCGATGGGAATGAATAAAGGCAGACAGTGTGAATTGTGTGCATGGGTATATATGTATGTGTCTGTGTGTGTATATATATATGTACATTGAGATGTATAGGTATGTATATTTGCGTGTGTGGACGTGTATGTATATACATGTGTATGGGGGTGGGTTGGGCCATTTCTTTCGTCTGTTTCCTTGCGCTACCTCGCAAACGTGGGAGACAGCGACAAAGCAAAATAAAAAAAAATAGTTTCTTTTCTTTTAAACTATTCGCCATTTCCCGCGTTAGCGAGGTAGCGTTAGGAACAGAGGACTGGGCCTTTTTTGGAATATCCTCACCTGGCCCCCTCTGTTCCTTCTTTTGGAAAAAAAAAAAATACATATATATATATATATATATATATATATATATATATATATATATATATATTTTATTTGCTTCAGCAGCAATGCTGCCTTTAGGAGTATTTTAAAGAGTTCAAGGAAATGAGCTCCAGACTGATGTAGGTAAAAATGAAAGTGGATTGTGAAAGATGGGTGATTATTAGTGCTTATGCACCATGTCATGAGATGAAAGATCATGGGAAGCAAATGTTTTGGGAGCAGCTGAGTAAGTGAATCAGCAGTTTTGATGCAAAATGGGTGATTTAAATGCAAAGATGAGTGGTTTGGCAGCTAAGGGTATAATTTGTGGCCATTGGGTTTTCATGAATGAAAATGGTGAACAGCTTGTGGAGTTGTGTGTTGAAAAAAATGCTGATGATTGGAATGAGTGGTTTAAAAAAGAGGGACATACACAAGGGTATGTATATGAGCAGAAAAGATGGCCAGCAGGCACTATTTGACCACATACTAATTAATAGGTGTGAAAAAGAGAGATTTCTGGATTTGAATGTGCTAAGAGGGGCAGCTGGTCAGATGTGTGATCATTCATTACCTTGTGAAGGGGAGGGCAAATAATAGTTAAGGTTTTTAGAAGAGAGCAAATGGTACGGGTGAGAAGAGAGTAGTAAAAGTAAGTGCACTTGAAAAAGAGACTTATATGAAGAAATATTAGGAGAGATTGAGTTAGGTGAGAGTAAACGAAATTAGGGGAGTGAATGAGGAATGGGAGATATTTAGGGAAGCAGTGCTGGTATCTGCAAGAGATGTGTGTGGCATGCATAAGATGAGAAGTAGACAGGTTAGAAAGGGTAGTAAGTCGTGGGATGAAGTAGTAAATTGCTGGAGAAAGAGAAGAGGGAGGTGTATGGGCAGTACTTACATGGTAGAAGTGCAAATGATTGGAAGATGCATAAGAGAAAGTGGCAGGAAGTCAAGAGGCAAGTGCAGGAGCTGAAAAAGAAGGCTATCATGTGCAATGCACCAAAACCATAGCTCCCTATCCACATCCACACCCCAGAGACCTTTCCGTGGTTTACCCCAGACATTTCAAATGTCTTGGTTCAGTCCATTGACAGCACATCGACCCCGGTATACCACACTATTCCAATTCACTCTATTCCTTGCACACTCTCACCTTCCTGTATGTTCAAGCCCCGAACGCTCAAAATCTTTTTCACTCCATCTTTCCATCTCCAATTTGGTCTCCCACTTCTTGTTCCCTCCACCTCTGACACATATATCCTGTTTGTCAACCTTTCTTCACTCATTCTCTCCATATGTCCAAACCATTTCAATACACCCTCTTCTGCTATCTCAACCACACTCTTTTTATTACCACACATCTCTCTTACCCTTTCATTACTTACTCGATCAAACTACCTTTCACCAAATGTTATCTTCAAAACATCTCATTTACAACACATCCACCCACCTCTGCACAACCTCATCTATAGCCCATGCCTCACACCCATATAACATTGTTGGAACCACTATACCTTCAGACATACCCATTTTTGCTCTCTGAGATAACATTCTCACCTTCCACACATTCTTAAACGCTCTCAGAACCTTCGCCCCTCCCCACCCTGTGATTCACTTCTGCTTCCATGGTTCCATCCACTCCTAAATCCACTCCCAGATATCTAAAGCACTTCACTTCCTCCAATTTTTCTCCATTCAAACTTACTTCCCAATTAACTTGTCCCTCAACCCTACTGTACCTAATAACTTTACTCTTATTCACATTTACTTTCAGCTTTCTTCTTTCACACACTTTACCAAACTCAATCACCAACTTCTGCAGTTTCTCACCCGAATCAGCCACCAGCACTGTATCATCAGCAAACAACAACTGATTCACTTCCCAAGCCCTCTCATTGACAACAGACTGCATACATGCCCCTCTCTCCAAAACTCTTGCATTTACCTCCCTAACCATTCCATCCTTAAACAAATTAAACAACCATGGAGACATCAAACCCCCCTGCCACAAACCGACATTCACTGGGAACCAATCACTTTCCTCTCTTCCTACTTGTACACATTCTTTACATCCTTGGTAAAAACTTTTCACTGCTTCTAGCAATTTACCTCCCACATCATATACTCTTAATACCTTCCACAAAGCATCTCTATCAACTCTATCATATGCCTTCTCCAGATCCATAAATGCTACCTACAAATCCATCTGTTTTTCTAGGTATTTCTAACATACATTCTTCAAAGCATACACCTGATCCACACATTCTCCACCACTTCTGAAACCACACTGCTCCTCCATAATCTGATGCTTTTACATGCCTTTACCCTTTCAACCACCACCACCACCACCGCCACCAACAGCAAGGTAGTGCCAGGAAAAGACAAAAGAGGCCACATTCGTTCACACTCAGTCTTTAGCTGTCATGTGTAATGCACCGAAACCATACCACCCTTTCCACATCCAGGCCCCACAGAGCTTTCCATGGTTTACCCCAGATGCTTCACATGCCCTGGTTGAATCCAGTGACGGCACGTTGACCCTGATATACCACATCGTTCCAGTTCACTCTATTCCTTGCACGCCTTACCCCCATTTGCTCAAAATCTTTTTTACTCCAATTTGGTCTCCGCTTCTCCTTCTTCCCTCCACCTCTGACACATATATCCTCTTTGTCAATCTTTCCTCCCTCATTCTCTCCATGTGTCCAAACCATTTCAACAAATCCTTCTCTCCTCTCTCAACCACACTCTTTTTATTACCACACATCTCTCTTACCCTTTTAGTACTTACTCGATCAAACCACCTCACACCAGGTGTTGTCCTCAGACATTTCATTTCCAAAACATCCACCCTCCTCTGCACAACCCTATCTATAGCCCATGCCTCGCAACCATATAACATTGTTGGAACTACTATTCCTTGAAACATATCCATTTTTGCTCTCTGAGATAATGTTCTATCCTTCCAAGCATTTCTCAACGCTCCCAGAACCTTTGTCCCCTCCCCCACCCTGTGAATCACTTGTGCTTCCATGGTTCCATCTGCTGCTAAGTCCACTCTCAGATATCTAAAACACTTCATTTCCTTAAGTTTTTCTCCATTCAATCTTACCTCCCAATTATCTTGTCCCTCAACCTTACTGAACCTAGTAACTTTGCTCTTATGCACATTTGCTCTCAATTTTCTTCTTTCACATACTTTACCAAACTCGGTCAGCATTTCTGCAGTTTCTCACCCGAATCAGCCACCAGCGCTGTATCATCAGCAAACAACAACTGACTCACTTCCCAAGCCCTCATCCCCAACGGACTTCATATATATATAATGTTAATGTGCTGAGAGGTGCAACTTGAGGGATGTCTGATCATTATCTTGTGGAGGCGAGGGTAAAGTTTTGTAGAGGTTTTCAGAAAAGAAGAGAAAATGTTGGGGTAAAGGGAGTGGTGAGAGTAAGTGAGCTTGGGAAGGAGACTTGTATGAGGAAGTACCAGGAGAGACTGAGTGCAGAGTGGAAAAAGGTGAGAAGAAAGGACGTAAGGGGAGTGAGGGAGGAATGGGATGTATTTAGGGAAGTAGTGATGGCTTGCGCAAAAGATGCTTGTGGCATGAGAAGCGTGGGAGGTGGGCTGGTTTGAAAGGGTAGTGAGTGGTGGGATGAAGAAACAAGATTATTAGTGAAAGAGAAGAAAGAGGCATTTGGATGATTTTTGCCAGGAAGTAATGCAAATGACTGGGAAATGTATAAAAGAAAGAGGCAGGAGGTCAAGAGAAAGGTGCAGGAGGTGAAAAAGAGGGCAAATGAGAGTTAGGGTGAGAGAGTATAATTAAATTTTAGGAAGAATAAAAAGATGTTTTGGAAGGAGGTAAATGAAGTGCATAAGACAAGGGAACAAATGGGAACATCACTGAAGAGGGCCAATGGGGAGGTGATAACAAGTAGTGGTGATGTGAGAAGGAGATGGAGTGAGTATTTTGAAGGTTTGTTGAATGTTTGATGATAGAGTGGCAGATATAGGGTGTTTTGGTCGAGGTGGTGTGCAAAGTGAGAGGGTTAGGGAAAATGATTTGGTAAACAGAGAAGAGGTAGTAGAAGCTTTGTGGAAGATGAAAGCCGGCAAGGCAGCAGGTTTGGATGGTATTGCAGTGGAATATATTAAAAAAGGGGGTGACTGTGTTGTTGACTGGTTGGTAAGGTTATTTAATGTATGTATGACTCATGGTGAGGTGCCTGAGGATTGGCGGAATGCATTCATAGTGCCATTGAACAAAGGCAAAGGGGATAAAGTTGAGTGCTCATATTACAAAGGTATAAGTTTGTTGAGTATTCCTGGGAAATTATATGGGAGGGTATTGATTGAGAGGGTGAAGGCATGTACAAAGCATCAGATTGGGGAGGAGCAGTGTGGTTTCAGAAGTGGTAGAGGATGTGTGGATCAGGTGTTTGCTTTGAAGGATGTATGTGAGAAATACTAAGAAAAGCAAATGGATTTGTACGTAGCATTTATGGATATGGAGAAGTCTTATGATACAGTGATAGAGATGCTCTGTTGAAGGTATTAAGAATATATGGTGTGGGAGGCAAGTTGTTAAAAGCAGTGAAAAGTTTATTATCAAGGATGTAAGGCATGTGTATGAGGAGTAAGAGAGGAAAGTGATTGGTTCTCAGTGAATGTAGGTTTGCGGCAGGGGTGCATGATGTCTCCATGGTTGTTTGATTTGTTTATGGATGGGATTGTTAGGGAGGTGAAAGCAAGAGTTTTGGAGAGAGGGGCAAGTATGCAGTCTGTTGTGGATGAGAGAGCTTGGGAAGTGAGTCAGTTGTTTTTCACTGATGATACAGCACTGGTGGCTGATTTGGGTGAGAAACTGCTGACTGAGTTTAGTAAAGTGTGTGAAAGAAGAAAACTGAGAGTAAATGTGAATAAGAGCAAGGTTATTAGGTACAGTAGGGTTGAGGGACAAGTCAATTGGGAGGTACGTTTGAATGGAGAAAAACTGGAGGAAGTGAAGTGTTTTAGATATCTGGGAGTGGATTTGGCAGCAGATGGAACCATGGAAGTGGAAGTGAATGATAGGGTTGGGGGAGGGGGGCGAAAGTTCTTGGAGCATTGAAAAATGTGTGGAAGGCGAGAACGTTATCTCGGAAAGCAAAATTGGGTATGTTTGAAGGAATAGTGGTTCTAACAATGTAATATGGTTGCGAGGCATGGGCTATAGATAGAGTTGTGCAGAGGCAGTGGATGTGCTGGAAATGAGATGTTAGAGGACAATATGTGGTGTGAGGTAGTTTGATCGAGTAAGTAATGAAAGGGTAAGAGAGATGTGTGGTAATTAAAAGAGTGTGGTTGAGAGAGCAGAAGAGGGTGTTTTGAAATGGTTTGGTCACATGGAGAGAATAAGTGAGGAAAGATTGACAATGAGGGTATATGTGTCAGAGGTGGAGGGAATGAGGAGAAGTGGGAGACCAAATTGGAGGTGGAAAGATGGAGTGAAAAAGATTGTGAGTGATTGGGGCCTGAACATGCAGGAGGGTGAAAGGCGTGCAAGGAATAGAGTGAATTGGAACGATGTGGTATACTGGGGACGACGTGCTGTCAATGGATTGAACCAGGGCGTGTGAGGCATATGGGGTAAACCATGGAAAGTTGTGTGGGGCCTGGATGTGGAAAGGGAGCTTTGGTTTTGGTGCATTATACATGACAGCTAGAGACTGAGGGTGAACGAATGTGGCCTTTGTTGTCTTTTCCCAGCGCTACCTCGCGCACATGTGGGGGGAGGGGGTTGTTATTTCATGTGTGGCAGGATGGCGACGGGAATGAATAAAGGCAGACAGTATGAATTATGTACATGTGTATATATGTATATGTTTGTGTGTGTATACGTTGAGATGTTTAGGTATGTATATGTGCATGTGTGGACATGTATGTATATACATATGAATGTTGGTGGGTTGGGCCATTCTTTTGTCTGTTTCCTTGTACTACCTTGCTAACGCGGGAGACAGCGACAAAGTATAATAGATAAACATAATATATATATATATATATATATATATATATATATATATATATATATATATATATATAGGTAGAAAGAGTACTTCCCACGTATTCCCTGCTTGTCGTAGAAGGCGACTAAAAGGGAAGAGAGCAGGGGGCTTGAAATCCTCCCGTCTCGTTTTTTTTGATTATCCAAAAGAAGGAACCGAGAAGGGGGCCAGGTGAGGATATTCCCTCAAAGGTCCAGTTCTCTGTTCTTAACACTACCTTGTTAACGTGGGAAATAGTGAATAGTATGAAAGAAAAGAAAGATATATATATATATATATATATATATATATATATATATATATATATATATATATATATATATATATATATTTATATATATATGTGTGTGAATATATAATGATGATACAGCACTGGTGGCTGATTCGGGTGGGAAACTGCAGAAGTTGGTGACTGAGTTTGGTAAAGTGTGTGATAGAAGAAAGCTGAGAGTAAATGTAAATATGAACAAGGTTGTTAGGCTTAGTAGGGTTGAGGGACAAGTCAACTGGGAGGTAAGTATGAATGGAGAAAAACTGGAGGAAGTGAAGTACTTTAGACATCTGGGAGTGGATTTAGCAGCGGATGGAACCCTGGAAGCGGAAGTGAGTCACAGGGTGGGGGGAGGGGGCAAAGGTTCTGGGAGTATTGAAGAATGTGTGGAAAGCGAGAATGTTATCTCGGAGAGCAAAAATGGGTGTTTGAAGGAATAGTGGTTCCAACAATGTTATATGGTTGTGAGGCATGGGCTATAGATAGGGTTGTGCAGAGGAGGGTGGATGTGTTGGAAATGAAATGTTTGAGGACAATATGTGGTGTAAGGTGGTTTGATCGAGTAAGTAATGAAAGGGTAAGAGAGATGTGTGGTAATAAAAAAGAGTGTGGTTGAGAGATCAGAAGTGGGTGTGTTGAAATTGTTTGGTTACATGGAGAGAATGAGTGAAGAAAGATTAACAAAGAGGATATATGTGTCAGAGGTAGAGGGAACGAGGAGAAGTAGGAGACCAAATTAGAGGTGGAAGGATGGAGTGAAAAAGATTTTGAGTGATTAGGGCCTGAACATACAGGAGGGTGAAAGGCATGCAAGGAATAGAGTGAATTGGAACAATGTGGTATACCGGGGTCGACGTGCTGACAGTGGATTGAACCAGGGCATGTGAAGAGTAAGGGTTTAAACCATGGAAAGTTTTGTAGGGCCTGGATGTGGAAAGGGAGCTGTGGTTTTGGTGCATTACACATGACAGCTAGAGACAGTGTGAATGAATGTGGCCTTTGTTGTCTTTTCCTAGCACTACCTTGCGCGCGGGGGAAGGGGGTGGTATTTTATGTGTGGTGGGGTGGCAACGGGAATGGATGAAGGTAGCAAGTATGAATATGTACATTTAAGGGTAAATGTGAATAAGAGCAAGGTTATTAGGTACAGTAGGGTTGAGGGTCAAGTCAATTGGGAGGTGAGTTTGAATGGAGAAAAACAGGAGGAAATGAAGTGTTTTAGATATCTGGGAGTGGATCTGGCAGCGGATGGAACCATGGAAGCAGAAGTGGATCATAGGGTGGGGGAGGGGGCGAAAATTCTGGGAGCCTTGAAGAACGTGTGGAAGTCGAGAACATTATCTCGGAAAGCAAAAATGGGTATGTTTGAAGGAATAGTGGTTCCAACAATGTTGTATGGTTGCGAGGCGTGGGCTATGGATAGAGTTGTGCGCAGGAGGATGGATGTGCTAGAAATGAGATGTTTGAGGACAATGTGTGGTGTGAGGTGGTTTGATCGAGTAAGTAACGTAAGGGTAAGAGAGATGTTTGGAAATAAAAAGAGCGTGGTTGAGAGAGCAGAAGAGGGTGTTTTGAAATGGTTTGGGCACATGGAGAGAATGAGTGAGGAAAGATTGACCAAGAGGATATATGTGTCGGAGGTGGAGGGAACGAGGAGAAGAGGGAGACCAAATTGGAGGTGGAAAGATGGAGTGAAAAAGATTTTGTGTGATCGGGGCCTGAACATGCAGGAGGGTGAAAGGAGGGCAAGGAATAGAGTGAATTGGAGCGATGTGGTATACCGGGGTTGACGTGCTGTCAGTGGATTGAATCAAGGCATGTGAAGCGTCTGGGGTAAACCATGGAAAGCTGTGTAGGTATGTATATTTGCGTGTGTGGACGTATGTATATACATGTGTATGGGGGTGGGTTGGGCCATTTCTTTCGTCTGTTTCCTTGCGCTACCTCGCAAACACGGGAGACAGCGACAAAGAAAAAAAAAAAAAGTATATGTCTGTGAATGTATATGTATACTTTGAAATGTATAGGTATGTATATGTGTGTCTGTGGGCGTTTACGTTTATACATGTGTATGGGGGTGGGTTGGGCCATTCTTTCGTCTGTTTTCTTGCACTATCTCGCTAACGCGGGAGACTCACTAAGTATAGTGAAAAAAAAATATATATTTAGTTATATAATTTTAGACTGTGTTTTATGGAAGAAATCTGTTTCATAAGGTGTAAACAGTTCACAAAGTTTCAACTCTTAGCGCAAGCATGTAGACCTGTATACTTTCTCACCGGAATGCCAGAGCAGAATTTACAATCCTGGCTGCTAAAGGGAAAGTGGGGGGGTGCTGTGTGCTTAAGGAGGGTTATGCAGGATGGTTGGCTTAGGTAGCAAGATGTGTTTTTAGATATTTCCCTTATGCTCTCATGTCTTGATAGTTCATTCATAATGATGTGGTTGATGATAGGATGTTCTTTAAAGTTATCTGAGGATAGGTTAAAGTTTATTGATATCAGCAATCGAGGAAAATTAAAAGACTACAGGTAGCATAATCCAATTAGGGATACAATGTGACTTGGTTTTTAAGGTGTAAAGGGGGATCATTTTTCCTGCCAATGCTTTGCAATCACATTACTGTGGTTACCGAATGACTGTGCCAATGGCATTTCTTGGTTTTTGTTTTACCTGCCTGACTGATGTATAAATCTTTACATGTCTTACATTTAGCAGTATAGTGTAAGCAATCCTAATTTTCTGAATTTGCCCAATTTATACCAAGGTCTTACTGAGTGTTTTTATATTGGAAGGCAACATTTAAATCACTGTTTTTTAGTAGCTGTCTTATATTAGCTAAGCTAGGAGAACAGACATTTATTTCTATCATCATTTTCCACATTTTGTGTTACTAGATGCAGAAATGTCTTCCTGGCTTTCCAGTAAGCCTTGTTCACAAACCACTTTGGGAACATGAAACATGAAACCCTAAAAGTACATTTTATATGTTTAAGTTAATATTTTAGGCTTGTGGGATCACAAAGCACGGGCGATAAGTAATCAGATTTTGTAGTTATCATCACATCAAGAAACAGTAGTTTGCTCTCTTGTTCCCATTCAGTCTTGAACTTGATAGTGGGTGAATGTTATGTAATTCACTGATGAAAACATCACAGTCTTAGGAAGATGGCCTTAAGGACTACACATTGTCAACTTATCTAAACCATCCTAAAATTTGGCTTAGAGACATTGATGATATGTGGTCCATAAGGCCATCTTCCCAAGATTGTGATGTTTCCTTTAATGAATTAAATGACATTTACCCCACCATTATGTTCAGTATTGAATGGGAGCAAGAATGTAAATTGCCATTTTTTGATGTAATGAAAGCAAGGGAATCTATTCTCTTATCCTTGTAGATCTACAGGAAGTGTACCAATGCTGAAAGTTATATTAATTATTTTTCAGTTCTTCATCATTCTGTAAAAATATGTATAGCTATGTCCATGTTTTCAAGAGTATTGCATATATGTAGTCTCACAAGCCTAAAAGATAAATGTAATCATATATAATGTACCTTAGGAATTTATGCCATCCCAAGTGGTTTGTGAGGCTTACTGTTAATCCAGGAAGACATTTTATACATATAATAACAATAATTTAGAAAAGTGAATGTAGGTTTGCGGCAGGGGTGTGTGATGTCTCCATGGTTGTTTAATTTGTTTATGGATGGGGTTGTTAGGGAGGTGAATGCAAGAGTTTTGGAAAGAGGGGAAAGTATGAAGTCTGTTGGGGATGAGAGAGCTTGGGAAGTGAGTCAGTTGTTGTTCGCTGATGATACAGCGCTGGTGGCTGATTCATGTGAGAAACTGCAGAAGCTGGTGACTGAGTTTGGTAAAGTGTGTGAAAGAAGAAAGTTAAGAGTAAATGTGAATAAGAGCAAGGTTATTAGGTACAGTAGGGTTGACGGTCAAGTCAATTGGGAGGTAAGTGTGAATGGAGAAAAACTGGAGGAAGTAAAGTGTTTTAGATATCTGGGAGTGGATCTGGCAGCGGATGGAACCATGGAAGCGGAAGTGAATCATAGGGTGAGTGAGGGGGCGAAAATCCTGGGAGCCTTGAAGAATGTGTGGAAGTCGAGAACATTATCTCGAAAAGCAAAAATGGCTATGTTAGAAGGAATAGTGGTTCCAACAATGTTGTATGGTTGTGAGGCGTGGGCTATGGATAGAGTTGTGTGCAGGATGGTGGATGTGCTGGAAATGAGATCTTTGAGGACAATATGTGGTGTGAGGTGGTTTGATCGAGTAAGTAATGTAAGGGTAAGAGAGATGTGTGGAAATAAAAAGAGCGTGGTTGAGAGAGCAGAAGAGGGTGTTTTGAAATGGTTTGGGCACATGGAGAGTATGAGTGAGGAAAGATTGACCAAGAGGATATATGTGTCGGAGGTGGAGGGAACGAGGAGAAGTGAGAGACCAAATTGGAGGTGGAAAGATGGAGTGAAAAAGATTTTGAGTGATCGGGGCTTGAACATGCAGGAGGGTGAAAGGCGGGCAAGGAATAGAGTGAATTGGATCGATGTGGTATACCGGGGTAGACGTGCTGTCAGTGGATTGAATCAGGGCATGTGAAGTGTCTGGGGTAAACCATGGAAAGGTGTGTGGGGCCTGGATGTGGAAAGGGAGCTGTGGTTTCGGGCATTATTACATGACAGCTAGAGACTGAGTGTGAACGAATGGGGCCTTTGTTGTCTTTTCCTAGTGCTACCTCGCACACATGAGGGGGGAGGGGGATGTTATTCCATGTGTGGTGAGGTGGCGATGGGAATGAATAAAGGCAGTGTGAATTGTGTGCATGTGTATATATGTATGTGTCTGTGTGTGTACATATATGTGTACATTGAGATGTATGGGTATGTATATTTGCGTGTGTGGACGTATATGTATATACATGTGTATGGGGGTGGGTTGGGCCATTTCTTTCGCCTGTTTCCTTGCGCTACCTCGCAAACGCGGGAGACAGCGACAAAGCAAAATAAATAGATAAATGATTTAGAAAAGGATGAGTGATAAAAATGTTTAATTTTGTCCTATTTTTCTAACTTAGCTAATTTAAGAGTTATAAAAAAACAGTGCTTTTAATGTTGCTTTCCAATATAACAATACTATTAATAAGATCTTAATTAAAAGTAGGCCAGATTATCAGAAAGTTTGGATTGTTTACACCATTAAATGTGAGGCATGTAAAGATGTATATATTGGTGAGACAGGTAAAACAGAAACCAGATGGTATTAGCAGTCATTCAGTATGAACAGATGACCACAGCAATGCTGTCATTAAGCTCTGGTAGGAAAATGATCACCCTTTAAACCTTAACAGCCTAGTAACATTGTGCCCCTCATCAGATTATGCTACCTGTAATGTCATTGAATGTCTAAATTGCTAATATTGATAACTTCAACCTGTTCCTAGGTAACTTTAAAGCTCATCCTATTATGAACCAAATCATTATGAAAAAACAAACAAACTATCTGACAAGATATCATAGGGAAAGAAGTTGAACTTCAGTCTTGCTACACAGGCCAACCAACCTTGCAAGGCACTCCTCAGTTTCCCTTTAATAGTCAGGGACATAGCTTCTGCTCTGGCATGATGGTGAGAAGCTGAACAGGTCTGTGTGCTTTGTGAATTGCTTACTCCTGAGGAGGCGAATTTCTTTAGTGAAATATGTTGTAAAGTTTCAATAAACTAAATTATATGAACTCCTACTAAAGTGTGGTTACTCCTTCATAAAATTATCATGGACTAGTATGATTGTCATACTATCAATATATGCATATATATATGGTGTTTCTGGCCTCTGCCTGCTCAAGGTTCCACCACAAGTGAAGTCTTTTTTTTTTTTTTTTCAAGACTATATCATTGATAGTACAGTCTCGTCATATAACTTCTTATTTCAAAGGTGACTACATTTTCCTGTTACTGGGAAACACCAGGTAACACCCCAAGATTTTTTTTACAGAAATTGATAATAGGGTAATTATAGGCATATAAGTATTTGTACCTATGTAGATGAATATTTGTATGTATGTATATCCATACATACATACAGTTGGCCAATATACTTGGTGCAGAGGTAATTGCATTTTGTGAGATGTAGCAACAATGTGGTTGTATACATTGCAGTATTTGGAAATGAATGGCCCAACAACAACTCAATAATTGCCAGAATGAGGTGATAACTAAGCAACCTTCTCTTATGAATATTGATACTTCCTGTTTGATTAAAGTTTTCATTAAAATTATGAAATGTAATGTTATTGCCTTCTCTACTATGTGCTGGAATGTGGTAGTGGTGGTAGCGAGGAGGTGTGCTGTAAAGAGACCAAGGGGTTAGTGGTATGGAGCAGGGGTTCCCCTAGTGCATGAAATGAGGGGAATTCCCCAGTTAGTGAAGGTTATTGTGTTAGTAAGCAGATCTTTTTGCTTCTGTGAATACTGATATATCATGTTTGGTTGGAGTTTATATTAGAATTATGAAATATAATGTTTTCTACTCTGATGTGCTACTTGCTGGACATCCAAGTGGTAGTGGTTGCGAGATGGTGTGACGTAAGGAAACTGGGGCTGGTCATGGAGAAATGGGATTCACTGCTCGGGGGATAGGAGAGGGGGAGGAATCACCAATCATACTATCATGTTACGTAAGGAGTGGTACATAATGTATATATGCCGGTATTTCCTATTTAGTGTAGTTAATACTCAGATGAACAAATATAATAGTATTGCCTCTTCCCTGCTGTGGTATGTTATGTCGACTTTTGCCCCAACCTTAGGCCTTAAGATATATTCCAGGGAAGTTACATCTCAAAATGGTGTTGGTGATGTTTTATGAGGAGAAAAGTTATTTATATGCATTACTTTTATGCAGTAACAATATGGTGTAAGAATTTTATTGTATAGTAGTTTAATCATGAGAGCTGATGTGTTTTGCCACATTTAAAGTTATATTTGCTAAAGGGATGTATTTTGTGAAATTAGCTCCTATGGATCTGCTCAGACAATGGATTCTGGCTTTAAGTCTTAACTGTGAGTCTGAATTGGACCAGAGGGATAAGTTAGATATGAAATATGGACTCTGAGCTAAACTTCAAGGCAACCTGATATACTTTTCTTTTTCTCATCAAGAACAAGTAATACCTAGCTTAAAGCCTGTTTTATTATCTCATGATGACTCACAGTACTATGCACATCTCTATGAAGATAGTTCTTGCCATTACCACAACCACAGCATCACAGTCACACCACACTCTATTGTAGAGGCAGCAGAGAATCACACCACCCTCCATGATAGAGGCAAGGATGGATCACACCACACTCTATAATAAAGGAAGGGGCATATCATACCATGCTCCACAATAGAGGCAGATTTCACCACACTCCATGATAGAGGAAGGGGTGGATCACACCACACCTCACTATAAAGGCAGGAGTGGATCACACCACACTGGATGATGGAGACAGGGGTGGATCACATCATACTTTACAGTAGAGGCTGGGGCAGATCACGTAACACTCCACATACCACACTCCACAAAAAAGGCTGAGGCAGATCAAACCATGTTCCACAATAGAGACATGGACAGATCACACCACATTCCATGATAGAGGCAGGGACAGATCATACCACACTCCAAGATAGAGGTGGGGGTGGATAGCTCTCCATGATAGAAGTTGGAGTAGATTACACTGCACCTCACAAGAAAAGCAGGGATGGTTCACACCACACATTATGAGACAGGACAGATCACATCACACTCCATGAGAGAGGCAGTAGATTGGATGACACTCAACATTGGAGGCAGGGATGGATCAGGCTACATTTCACAATAGAGGCAAAGGTTGGTCACACTACATTCCAATATAGAGGTGGGAGCAGAGTACACCACACTCCACAAGAGATCTAGGGGTGGATCACACAACACTCCATGATAAAAGAAAGAGGGAACCACATCAGATCTCATAGTAGAGGGAGGGAGGGATCACACCACTTTCCACATTAGAGACAGGGGGAGATCACACCGCACTCCATGATAGAGGCAGGGATTGATCACACCACACTCCATGATAGAGTCAGGGGTGGATCACACAACACTCCATGATAGAGGCACGGACATTCACATCGCACTTCACAATAGAGGCAAGGACAGATCACATCACACTCCATGATAGAGGCAGGGACATATCATATCACACTCCATGATAGAGGTAAGGCTGATCACACTACACTCCACAGTAGAAGAAGGAATGGATCACACCAAACCCTGTAATAGAATTGGGTGGATCACACCATACTTCATGATAGAGGCAGGGGCAAATCACACCACACTCCTTGATAGTTTCGAGCAGATCACACCATACTCCATGATAGAGGCAGGGGTGAACCACACCACATTCCATAAAAGTCATGGGCAGATCACACCACACTCCACGATAGAGGCAGAGATGGATCACACCACACTTCATGCTAGAGATATAGGCAGATCTCACCCCACTCCATGATAGAGTTGGGTGGATCATGCCACATTTAATGATAGAGGCAAGGACGGATCACACCACACTCCACAAAAGACGCAAGGGCAAATCAAACCACACTTCATGATAGAGGCAGGGACGGATCACACTCTGCACTCCACAATAGATGCAGGGATGGATCACACCACACACTGTGATGGAAATAGGGGCTAATTACACCACACCTCATGATAGAGGCAGGGGTGAATCACATCACACTCGTCAATAGAGTCGGGCAGATCACATCATATGCCACAACAGAGTCAGGGCCAGATCACACCACACTCCATGATAGAGGCTGGGATAGATCGCACCACAATAGAGGCAGTGGCGAATCACACCACACTCCACAATAGAAGCAGGGGGGGATCACACCACACTCCACAATAGAGGCAGAGGTGGATCACAACAAACTCCATGATAGAGGAAGGGTCAGATCACACCACACTCCATAATAAAGGTAGGGATGGATTACACTACACTTTACAATGGAGGTAGGGGTGGATCAAACCCAACAACTCCATGGTAGAGGTAGAGATGCATCACACCACACTCCACAATTGAGGCAGATGTGAATCACACTCTCCACAATACAGGTAAGGGCGGATCACACCACACTTCACGATAGAGGCAGGAATGGATCACACAACACTCCATGATAGAGGCAAAGGTGAATCACACCAAACTCCATGATAGAGGCAGTGGCAGATCACACCACACTCCATGATAGAAGCAGATAAGAATCACACTCTCCACGATAGAGGTAGGGGCGAATCACTCCCCACTCCATGATAGAGGCAGGAATGGATCACACCACACTCCATGATAGAGGTAGGGGCGGATCACACCACACTCCACGATAGAGGCATGGACAGATCACACCACACTTCACAACAGGGACAGGGACAGATCAAACCACACTCCACGATAGAGATTGGTGGATCACACCACTCTCTATGATAGAGGCAGGAATGGATCACACCACCCTCCATGGTAGAGGCAGGGGCAGATCACACCACACTCAATGATAGAGACAGAGGTGGATCACACCAAACTCCATGATAGAGGAAGGGCGGATCACACCATACTCCACAATAGAGGTAGGGATGAATCACACCACACTCCATAATAGAGGCAGGGATGGATCACACCAGACTTCCCCACGATAGAGGTAGGGACCCATCACACCACACTCCTTGATAGAGGCAGATATGGATCACACTCTCCATGATAGAGATAGGGGCAGATTAGACCACACTCCATGATAGAGGCAGGAATGGATCACACCCCATTGCATGATAGAGTCAGAGGTGGATCAAACCAAACTTTATGAAAGAGGCAGGGACAGATCACACCACACTCCACAATAAAGATGGACGGATCACACCACACTCCATGATAGAGATGGGCGGATCACCCCACACTCCATGATAGAGGCAGGGGTGGATCACACCACACTCCAAGATAAAGGCAGGGGCATATCACACCACACTCCACAATAGAGGCAGGGATGGGTCACACCACATTCCAAGATAGAGGCAGGAACAAATCACATTACACTCCACAAAAAAGGCAGCAGCGGATCACACCACACTCCACAATAAAGGCAAGAATGGATCACACCAAACTCCACAATAGAAGCAGGGACGGATCACATCATACTCCATGATAGAGGCAGGGGCAGATCACACCATACTCTACGATAGAGGCAGGGACGGATCACACAACACTTCACGTTAGAGGCAGGGGCAGATCAGCCCATACTCCACAATAGAGGCAGGGGCAGATCACTACACTCCACGATAGAGGTAGGGACGAATTATACCATACTCCAAGACAGAGGTAGGGACGAATCATACCATTCTCCAAGACAGAGGCAGGGGTGGATCACACCATACTCCATGATAGAGGCAGGGGCAAATCACACCATTCTCCACAACAGAAATAGGGACAGATCACACCACGTTCCACGATAGAGGTAAGGACGGCTCACACCACACTCCACGATAGAGGAAGGGACGGATCACACCACACACCACGATAGAGGTAGGGACGGAACACACCACACCCCACGATACAGACGGGCGGATCACATTACACTCCACGATAGAGGCAGGGGCGGATCACACTACACTCCATGATAAAGGCGGGGACGAATCACACCACAGTCCACGATAGAGACGGGCGGATCAAACCACGGTCCATGACACAGACAGGGGCAGATCACACCACACTCTATGATAGAGGCAGGGACAGATCATACCACACTCCACTATACACACAGGGTGGATCATACCATACTCCAGGATAGACATAGGGAAGGATCCAGGAGTTTTGGAAAAGAAAGAGGGGGTAGTGGTCGGTTGATCTGGATTACAAGTAAGCAAAGTTTACAGAGGCTTATCCCAGAATTTGGGGCAATTTTTGACTCTTTATTTAATATGCATGGAAGTTATGTTTGTTTACCATACTCTTTATCAGTAATAATAAAAAATCTCTTTTCATTATATCACTGGAAATGTGTGGGCCAGTAGTTATCACCAAGGTCAGCAAGTGCAACATGAACACATTTATTGAAATTTTGTGTGTAATTCATCAGTAAGTAACTGTGGTGATCCATTTAATCGTTAAAGCTACTCTCCACTCACAAGTTGCTCATATAATCAGCCAACAGTCCATCTAAATCCCTACCACTGTACCTGTTCCCCAACTATCTGTGTGGAATAGTACAGAAATTTAGGAAAGATGCAGCTCAACATTAGAATGTGAAGGTCTCGTCGAGATTGTGAAGCTATGGATTGAGGGGGAGGGGGTGGAAAGAGACACTAGGGTGTGAGTTGGTGTCTCCATACTGGACCAGAGAATATTTAGAAATGCTCAGGCATGTTTTGATAACATCTGAAGCATAAACCTAAGTATCTACAAGACAAAATTCACTCGTATCTAACATTTATTGCATTTTATTATTCAAAGACTTAGAAAACAATCAAAGGTAATTGTAGTAATCTTTGACATGGCAGTTACTTTTAAAGACAAAATTCATAATGAAATTTCAGCAGTATATTTATGTTGCTTTTGTGATTTATTCATTAACATCATGTTGTGGTGCAAAATGCTGCAGTGATAATACTGATGATGATTATTGACCCAGTTTTTCTTGTTCAATTTTTTATGCATCTCATTATTTTCCTGACTGATAATCCCAACTTGAGCAGTTTTCATAAGATGTTTTCGCCGAATTGTTGTGTTTACATATGTTGCATACACACTTAACCATCCTCGGATATTGTATGTTGCATAACGAAAGGTTGAATTCAGTTTCTTATGTCTCATCCTAATTAAAATATTTATTGTATAACACAGATATTCATTGAAAAACCTTGAAAGATTTATTTGAATTATGATTCACATTCATTTCTAACCTCAACATCAGTTTAAACCTGAAACAAATTGCATCTCTATTGTTATTTTTAAAGTTTTGCAAAGACGTGACTCTAAGTTAGACTCATTCTTTTTGTCAGGAGCATACAGTTAGCTGCATTTGCTTTAGGAATTGACAAAAGTGGCGCCAGCACTCTTATACCCACCCACCTTAGACACACCCCTGGACCACTATCTAAAAACTTTACTGTCTCCCTCACAGCTTTCCCTGGTATAACCTGTCACTCCACTATAACCTACCATCCTCCAACTATAATAGCATCCTCTGTAATAAACCTACAACACATAGTTACCTTGTTATCTATAAGTAACTCCATCCCCCTCCTCACAGTTCATGTCATCCTTGTCACTACCTCACAACCCTCCATTATTCATGTTTCCATTGATGATGGAAAGAGAGATGGGACAGGGGAACGGATAGCTTGAAATGGAAGAGAAGATGAGTGTGCACAGGCGTATGATTAATTTTTTTTTTTTGTATGTGGGTGATTTTCTGGAAGTGGGTGCCTTATTAGAAAAAAAATCTGATAGGCTAGGTGTGTGTGTGTGTGTGTGTGTGCGTGTCTGTTTATTCGTTTTTTGTTGTTTACTGAGCTAAGCCAAACATTATTCATTGCATGCATAGATGGATGACAAGCCTTCCTGAGTGTTTTGAGGCTTTGAGGGAACCAAGGGTGTTCTGTTTTTGTACTGTTGTCAAGATGTCATATTTGTCTGCAGTTCATATCGTTGTCTTCAAGTCTTTGACACACTTTCTGGGCTACTTTTCATAGGTATGAAGCAACTGGTTTAATCTTCAATCATTTGTGCTGTCGCATGGTGTTTTCAGTGTAAGAGCATTTTTCATTTTTGATGAATCCAAGAGTTTTATTTTGTACCCTCTGTACCTGCAGCATGTTTGATTTAGAGGTGAGCATTGATGGTATTAATAAGTTAGGATAGGTATTATTATGGCCATGACTACTTGTAATTTTTGGTTCTCTGGAAGGTGCCAGAGTCTATACAGACTGGTTAGGGCTGCTTTTCCTTGTGTGGATATATTAATGTCAATGTGTGACCCAGGATTCTGTAGCTCTTCTTGTGCACAATTATGTTAACCTTCTATGCTTATGACCTTGGGTTTTATTCTTCCTAGTACTACTACAGTACATTTCTCTATGTTTGTTTTCATTTTCTAGTCCTTTATGAATTTGTTTAGTGTGGTTGCCTCAGTCTGTACTTAATGAGTATGTTTGGGAGAGAGTTGTTCGATACTTAATGTTTGAGTGACGTCTTCGGCACAGATGTCTGTGCTCATGACACCAACTGGTAGGGCAATGCCAGCTGTGTTAAGTTATGAATAATGTTGGTAATTGGAAGCTGCCCTGGGTTACCCCACTTAACAAATGGAATATAGGTGATGTTTGATGCAGAATTGATGATGATTTCTGCAGTACGTTGGTTTAGAAAGTTACACAGCATCCTTTTTGTGATCTCGGGCATGCTTGCTTGTAGTAATTTATAGTGCAGGTCGTTTGCCCACACTTCGTCAAAGGATCTATTCATTGTCTCAGGGAATAGTTAATTTTTTTTCTACCACTGTTGCAATTGCTGAGGTGATGCTTTTGCCTAATTGGAAGCTGTATTGATTAGAGGTTATTGTTTTCAAGGTGTCCTCTTAACCTTACGTTCATAATTCTTTCAAAAAATTTTCTTGGAGCTTCAGTTCAAGGTCTGCTTTTGGCATTACTGGTTATGGTATCATTGTTACTTTGGCCTCTTTAAACATTCTGGGAAAGTATCCTGTGCCTAAGCATAGTAATGAGGTGTTAAGATACTGAAGTCCTTTTGGAGGTAGTTTGCTAATTTGCTTCTTACCTATTTTACTTTATCCCAGGGCTGAGTTCTTGGTTTTCTGATTGGCTGTACGAAGTTCCGGCAAGTCAGTTGCCATCGAGAAGCACTTGTTAGGTGACAGGGTCTGTTGTTTGGTGTGGAATGATTCGCTGTTCAGAGTCAGCCTGTTGATTATTCTTTCTTGTGATCTTGGTTATAGTTTCTGTTCTCTTCAGCATAATTTTGAACATTGTTTTCCATGAATTCTGTTGCCTTATCTTTATCAACATCATTTTTGCTGGGATTCCCATGGAAGTGCCTGACTCCTTGTCAGAGTGCTTTAGGTCACTATATTTTTGCACTAAAAGGTTGATTATATGTTCCTGGTGAAGGTTAATTTGTCCTCTTGCTTTTTCCATTAAGGTCTGCTGGAGGCCTTTACACTGTTGGTATAGAGCATATATCCAGCCATAGGAGGTGTTGTAGTTTAGAATATTGGTGAAACACGAATTTAGTTTCTATTATTTCGTGAGTGGGTGGAGGGTAAGATAATGTCTTATATCTGTTGATGGGGATTGCATCTGACCGTGCATCTTGCATCTTCGATGGTTTCTTATTACGTATCTAGATCTAGGCCTAGTGACCTCATCATAACCCATGACTCTCTCTCTCTCTCTCCATATCTATTTTTGTCAGCCACATCAATAAACACTATGACCCTGTCACTGTCACCCCCATTAGCCACTGGTAACACACACACCCCCCCCATCATCCCAATCACTCTAAAATTTTTTCACTCCGTGCTTCCATCTCCAATATCGTCTCCCCTTCTCCTTATCCCCTATAATTATGACACATCTTTGTCAACCTCTCCTCACTCATTTTCTCCATGTGTTCATACCATTTTAGCACACCCTCGTAAACTCTTTCAACCACACTGTTCTTATTACCAAACATCTCTCTTACCCTTATATTACTTGCTCAATCAAACCACCACATGTCCTAAAGACATTTTACTTTCAGCACATCCACCCTCTTTCGCACATTCTCCTCTGTAGCCTTTGCTTCGCATCCACACAACATGGTTGGGATTACTATATCTTCAAACATACTCATTATCGCTTTCCCCCAGATAACGAATTCTCTTTCCAATCATTCCTCAATGTTCCCTGAACCTGTCCTCCTCACCCACCCTATGACTCACTTCCAGTTTAATGATTCCATTCACTCGTCTTGTCTGCTCCCAAGATATCTAAAACATCTGAGTTCCTCTAATTTTTCTCCTATCAAACTCATGCCCCAACTCACTTGTCGCTCTGCTCTGCCAAACTTAACCTCACTTTTATTCACAAATGCTCTCAACTTCCTCCTTTCACTCACTCTCCCAAACTCATTATCCAATTTCTGCAGTTTCTCACTCGAATCTGCCATCAGTGCTGTATCATCAGCAAACAGCAACTGACTTAAATCAAGGCACCCCTTATCCCCTACAGACTGCTTACTCACCCCTCTTAGCAAGACCCTTGCACGTACTTCCCTCACCACCCCATCTGTAAGCAAATTAACAGCCATGGTGACATCACACACCCCTGCCACAAACCAGCCTTCACTTGAAACCACTCACTCTCTCATCCTACTTGTACACATGCCTTATGCCCGTGATAAGCCTTTCTCTTTGCTTCTAGCAGCTTTCCTGCCATACCTTGTATTCATAACACCTTCATCAAGGCTTCTCCATTAATAGTATCATATGCCTTCTCCAGGTCCATAAATGCCACATACAAATCCTACTGTTACTTAAAGTATTTTTTAAAACATTTTTTAAAGCAAACACTTGATTCACACATCCTCTACCACTGCTGAAACCATATTGTTCCCCACTAGTCTCATGCTCTGTACATGTCTTCACTGAAATACCACTCTCCCTATCTTACAAGGTACACTCAACAAACTTATATACCTCTGTAGCTTGAACAAATGCGAGTTATAAGGCGTATGAATGGTGGTTATCTTGCACTAGTCCAACCAAATGCAAAAGTGAATATTGTACTGTGATTCATTGTATTTTGTGTGTGTTATTTTCACTAAGAATATTTATTATTCATGGATTGCTTTAAAAGGTTTATCAGTTGTGCTATTACTAATATCCCACTGAAACTCGTGGATCATTTATAGGTGAGAAGTGGTGTAGTCTGTAACCATCTCCACTGTTGTTAAGCGCTCATTTTGATCAGAGCCTGGTGATCAGGAATGGATCATGGGTGCTGATCATGGTACCTGTTCATTGATGGTGACATTGTTTATGATGTATATATAGTGACAGCATTCTTTTCCAATCATAATTGGAGGGAACACACAGACGCACGTACCCACACATATTACACACACAAAAATGCCCACCCTGGAAGATAGAAGAGTGAGGGGTGACCTGATCACAACAATGATTTTTCAAAACAGATCGAGGATGTGGACATTGAAGAGTTAGAGAGATTTGGCGATAGAGCAACCAGAGGACATAACATGAAATTAAGCAAGAAACTTGTTAAAATGGCATAAAGAGATAATTTTATAGTATAAGAGTGGTGGATGAATGGAATAGAATGACTGGGACATGGTTAGTGCAGTCAGTGTACATAGATTTATGTTGTATGATGGTTGAGAATGTTCAAGAGATGGGGTCTCATAGGGTACCCCCCCCCACTGTACAATCCCTGTGAGTTTTACATCTAGGTGTTACAGTCAACCCACACCCATCCCAGGTGTTCATCCTACCCATGCGCTGGTCTATAAATGGTTACCTGCGTTAGGTTGGTGTGTGTGTGTTTGTGCCTACATAGGAGTGAAGATATGGTAAAACTCCCTCCCAGTAACACACAAACAGTGACCACAAGTAGTAGTCACATGCAAATGCAAGCGTGATATAGAGACACTCTGCCCTCCTTATCAGAGCTGTACTCTAACAGATGTGTATGATAAGTATTTACTTCTGTGTGCCTCAGTTGTCCTGAAAAGGGATGTTTGTATATCCTTGGCTTGATCTTTAATATGAATTGCAGGGGTTAGAAGAGATACATATGTGTTGAGTGCTGTATAGGAGACATTCATGGTTTCCTAAAAAGGTGTTATGGTAATAAATGGACATAACTTTAGCTACAATGTCTGTATGGATGTATACGATATACATCTGTCCCAAAGAGAACACCGCTATAAGCCTTGGCTGCAATCTTAATATTACTTATCTGTGAGTCATTTCGTTGTTTGCTGGTTAAGCTGCCCATATTTTGTATTCTGAAATGAAGCAAAAGTATAATGATATTTCAAGTAGAATCGAATACTTTCCTTAGTTTTTAGTAGTGTTAAGGTAAGTTCGGGTGCGGTGGTGCTCCTCATAACCTGTGTTCTCCCGTCTTTACAGTGTCGCCAGTGGTTGGAACAGCTGAGCAGGGTGGGGGCTGTGACAGGCAAGGCCAAGGTAACGTGTCCTCTTTGTGGAAAGGTATGCAGCCGAAGCGACAAGCTTAAACTGCATCTTAGAACTCACACTGGTGAAAGGCCATATCTCTGCAACTATTGCGATCATCGCAGTCGCACCAGTGATGACCTCAAGCGTCATGTGCGAACTCACACTGGAGAGAGACCTTACCAGTGTCCATATTGTCCTTATAGGGCAAGTGACCCGTCCACCATCCGCTCACACAAAAAGCACCGTCATCATGACCTCTTCTTACAGGCCAGAATGTCTCAGCACCATCTTAATCAAACAAATGAGTGAAGTTGTCTTGGTGCATAGGAGAAGACATCAAGTATATGGGTCCATGAAGACAGCTTTTTTTTTTTTTTTTTTTGCTTATGTGATAGTAGCAGTAATTTAACCACTCCTACTCCAAACAATCTCTCTATCTCTCTTTCTCCCTGGTACACTTGCTGTTTCCATGCTTTTGGAAGACTGTCACTCAGAACCCTTTAATATGTAGGTGAAATCACCATTTGTAGTTTTCATTTGAGGAGCACTACTGACAGCCCGGTAATATGTTGTCATGAACGCAATCCTGCCTGCCTTCTTGTGATGGAGTCACCACCCCGTCAGATGGAGCGTTTCGTCTGGAGGCGCTTTATACTCAGCTGGGTCAGAGCTGGTTATTTCAACTTACGTTTTACATCTTCATAGACTTAATTAGATTTCATAGTTATATAAACATAATTGAATCATCACTGTATTGATGAAAAGTCAGACTGGTCATGATGCTTAAATACTCGATGTGGTATCCAGATGTTCATACGTGGTATCCAGATGATTATGAGCAAAACAGCACATAGATATGATACTTGTGCAAAATATTTTGGTTAACATCATGTGAGAAGCAAGGATAATGGTAACCTGTGCCTACACCAAACATTAAATGTAATTTGCTGTTATGTAACTGTTAGTAGTGTTGACAGTGCTACTGCTAGCAGTGATGACAGTGCTACTGCTAGTAGTGATAATGATGCTACTGCTAGTAGTGATGACAGCACTTCTGCTAGTAGTGATGACAGCACTGCTGCAAGTAGTGATGACAGTGCTACTGCCAGTAGTGTTGACAGCACTCCTGTTGGTAGTGCTGACAGCGCTACTGCTAGTAGTGATAACAGCTTTCCTGCTGGTAGTGATGACGGCACTCCTGTTAGTAGTGAGGACATCACTACTGCTAGTAGTGATAACAGCTTTCCTGCTGGTAGTGATGATGGCGCTACTGCTAGTAGTGATGGTAGCCCTCCTGCTAGTAGTGTTGACAGCGTTCCCGCTAGTAAATGTAACTTGTATGGATACACTGTAGTTAGCAATTTTTCGACTCATTTCTATCTTGGAATTTCAGACAGAAATGTTTTAAGTCATTTGTTACTTTCTATGTCCTGCCACAACAGAGTATACCTAAGACATTCTGTCATCACCCCTGCTTATGTGTGTGTGTGTGGACACATTCTTGTAAGAATGATGATTGAGGAACAGTATTTGACAGTATCTACACCATGGGTGTCCCCTGTACAGGTGACAAACTGATTAGATTTGGGTACACAGAGCTGCATAAATTTCAGTATTAGGATTTTGTTTCTGCAAGTGATATAATTCACAAGTACAGAATGAATTGAAATTCAAATTTATTGGATATATGTATTTGGCAAAGACAGATATCATGACATTCAGATTTATGAATATTAATGATTTGTTCTTTGCTTAATATTTAACTCATGGCTGGACATTAGACAGTGCCACTGCCTCTTATTATATAACTTTGAAAGTGTGTGGACACACTACCCACCTTGGAAGACAAAGAAGTAAGGGGTGCCCTAATCTAAAAGAAAAATTATTTAGACAGTAAACACTTCTTGGAGAAATTTAGGGACAGAACAGATGTCATAACAAGAAACTAAGGAAGATGCGAGTTTGAAACAATGTGTAGAGGTGGTTTTAGAGTACAAGAGTGTTGGAGAAATGGAATGAAATGACACGGTTAACCCAGACAACGAACAGAAATGTAAAAGTCGCAGGATAGAGAATATTCAAGAGATGGGACCCCCATGCGTGTGAAACACACACACACACACACACACACACACACACATGAACAAATTTAAAGTAATAAGGATGGGGCAGAGTGAAAGAAGACCTCAATGTGATTATTAACTGGCTGGAAAAAAAGCTTCATGATTCTTTGTATGAGAAGGACGTGGGAGTTGTCATCATCCTTAACATGTCACCAGTTATGAAGACAGACCGTCTGTTGGCAAATACCAGATAGATATTAAGCAAGCTGTTCATTTCGTACATAAGGCCACAACTAAAATATGCTTCACAATTTTGTTCACTGCACCTAACAAAACACAAAGAGCTGATAGAGAAGGTCCAGAGGAGGGTAACAAAAGTGGCACCAAAATTAAGAGAGCCAAGTTACAAAGAAAGGGTAGTGGCTTTAAATTTGCCCATCTTCAAAGAGAGAACAGTGAAGTGTGACCTGGTCACAATATTTGTTTGTAAAACTGATCGATAATGTGGACTGTGAACAGCTTTTGGAGTGTTGCAGAGATAGAGCAACCAGAGGACATAGCTTGAAACTAAGCAAAAAACTTGTTGAAGAAGATGTATGGACTCTCGCGGTGCAATGGTTAGCGTTCCTGACCGTGAGCATTCACTGGCCGACCAGGGTCGACCGCATACCTTTGAATCCTGGTTATGGCAGTCGGTCCACAGTCGATCCAGCTGTTCATCTACCCTTAGGGGTTGGTCTATAAAGTGGGTACCTGGCTCAGGCTAGGATATACATATATATATATATATATATATATATATATATATATAGCGTTAATGGGCTGGCCTTGATTAGGGTCTCAGGTGCTTGTGTCGTCTCAGCTAACATATAAAAAAGAGGTACTTTTATAGTATAAGAGTGGTGGATGAATGGAATAGAATGACTAAGGATGCTGTTAGTAGATATAGCATACATAAAATTAAGTTTTATGATGGTGGAAAATGTTCAAGCGCTGGGGCCACATGAACATTAAACTCGCTCCTTGTACTGTACAAATAGATAATTACACTTACACACACACACACATATGCATAAAAGGACAAGACTCATACCTGAACATGTTTGCAGATGATGTCAAGGTCATGAGGGAAGGAAGGAATGAAACATTTGTATCAGCTCACAGGAGGACATAAGAGGAACTCCAAATGGATGATGAGATCCAGTCCAAGTAAATTTAAGGTGATGAGGTTGGGACACGTCGAAAGAAGCACCAGTAAGAAAAAACCTACAGAACTTGGAGTGTAATAGAGACTTTGGGGTTGATATTATACCTAGTTTGTTACCAGAGCTTCACATCAATAGAATTGTGAAAGAAGGAAACTGTCTACTGGCAGATGTGTAAACTGCATTCAGATTGTAGGATAAGGAAATGTTTGGAAAGCTATTCACATGTACAAGATGGAAATCAAATTCTGCCATTCAGGGTTGCTCACAGCACTTTAAGACACATGATTGAAAGATCCAGAGAAGAGCGACCAACATGGCACTAGAATTAAAGAGGAATGAGCTACAATGAATGTTTGAGGGCTACACAGCTGTCCACTTAAGAGAAGAGAGAGGGCAACTTGTTAATTGTCTTTAAGTTGCCTGATCTTAACAGTATACACTTCTTCATAAGGTGCAGGACCATAGATACCAGAGGCAACAAAGCTGGTAGAATTAATAAAGCTGAATTATAGGGAAAGGCTAGAGGCTTTAATTTGCCGACTGTGGAAGAAAGAAGGGTGAGAGGTGACCAGATGACAACCTTTAAATTTCTAAAGCAGACTGATGACATGGACAGTGGACAGTTCTGCTTCAGGAGATGTAGAGATAGAGCAACTAGAGGACATAACATGAAATTAATCAAGAAATATTTAAAAAACAGATGTAAAGAAGTACTTTCACAGTATATGAATGGTGGATGAATGGAATAGAATGACTGGTTGATTAATGCAGATAGCATACAGAAGTTTGAGAAGTTGTATGATAGAGAATATTCAAGAGATGGGGCCCCACGATTGTAACACTCCCTCCCTGTACAGTACAAATAGTTGATTAAAGGTAGGTAATTACACACACACACACACACACACACACACACACACACAGAAGAAAGAGATATGAGTTACATGGAAAGGCTGCTAGCCTTAAATTTGCCTGTTATAAGCAAGGGAGGGGGGGTAAACTGATCACAGCTTGTAACTTTGAACCAGCTTGTTGATGTAGACTGAACAACAGTTCTTGAATCAGTAGATAGTGAACAGTTGTTTGAATGATATAGGGATAGAGCAACAAGAGGCTATTACATAAAATTAATGGAGAATCTTGTAAGAAAAGATGTAAATAGATACTTTATAGTAGAGTGGCAGTAGGTGAGTGGAATTATACTGAGTGTTGAAATAGTAAGTGCAGACAGCATACAAAAATTTGATACGTTGTATGACAGTAGAGATGTTTCAAGAGATGGGGCTCCACAAGTGTAAGATTCCTCTTCAGTACATTACAAATAGGTTATTACAAATTGTTATTTACTCACACACACACACACACACACACACACACACACCTATCAGCTGCTGACCAGAGGAGAGTTTCCTGTATTACTCAACATTTTTTTTTTTTTTTGAGGATATGGAGCTTATGAAATGTATCATGCACCATTGAGGGGATTGGGGCGATGATAGAGCGTGAAGGGGCCCTTGTGTAACAAATGTATTGGATATCAAGTTTATTTGTGCCAGAATTTGGAAGTCTAATGGTGCTTGGGAGTGGAAGTCTCCCAGGTAAAAAGCAAATACCCAGGAGTGATGCCAACTTCAGTGAATCAAATTTCCTTTTGATTCTTTTAAGATCAAGGTTTTAAGAGAGTTAGTGGCTAATTCTGGGAAAGTGAACAAGTGGCTGTTTTCTGCTGTTTAAAAGTCCAGGTGAGACATGGGAAAATTAAACTTTTATTGTAATCAAAAGGCAACACTGTCAGTGTCATTCAGAAATTTAAGTTCACGACTGAGGCTATTTTTTGTTAGTAATTTTCATTATTGTTACCTTCATTTATTTAGGGACTGGAGTTAAGACTACAAGAGCTGAGAAAGAAAAAATATAATAGTAGGCATAAAGGAGGATAAGTTAGGCAGGAACCTAAGATGAGCTTAGCATACATTAACAAGGCTAAGTGCTGTACGAAAATTTTGTGTTTCAAATTTGACTGCAGTCTGGTACGTATTCAATTCAGATCAGGGATTATACTAAGGCCATCCACTTAAGTTAATCCACAAGGAAGAGATAACAGGGAGAGATGAAGTAGGAACCACCAGAGAACAAATGTTTGGAGATGTGATGTCAAAGGAAAAGAGGGAGAAGAGCAAAGAGTACAGTCAGAAAAAAAAAGACACCAAACGAGGCAATAGACAGAGCAGCCTCGCCAGCACTGCACAGAGGGCAGGAGTGTTAAGAGTTGGTAAAGTCAGACTGAAAGGAATGTATTCAAAGGTTGTTGGGTCAATAGCTAATGGTAAAGAAATGAAATTCAAGGATTGAATATGGGAAAGTGCATCCGACACTGTTGAAGTCGTATAAACCAAAGGTACTAAAGAGAGATGACCTTACCTGTTCTTCCCAGAGAGTTGCATGATAGTAAGACAGAAAACAATGAAGGAACAATAAGGATAGCACATAAAGCAGTAAAACACTTCTCAGCAATGATAAAGTTATAAAGATGGACTGGTGGGTTTTTGGATTCCTATTGTGACAGGGAGTCATGGAGACAAGTTTTCAGAGTGCATCCAAGAAAATGTCCTGCACCAGCATGTGATTGAGCAAGCTAGATCTCTGCACATACTAGCATGAATACTGAGAATATATATGATACACCAAATGGAAAAAGTGGTCATGTAATGCTCAAGACTGACTATGTGGTAAATGATGTTATTAAAAGAGCAGAGGTGGTACATGACGTAAAGAGGACTGCACGAACCTCAGTGATTTTTGTGGTAAAATAGATTGGGAAATGGGGTTCAGTGGGCAGGTACTAGTACTTTGTGGTGAAAGGTTCTGTGAAACTTACAATGATGGAGTAGGAACATCGATACCTTTAGCCTTAAATACAGAGGGAATACATGGTTTAATAGAAAATGTCAAGGAGCTTCGAACTGTGCAGTGGAAATGACATAGATTGCATTCCAGCCAGCCAGGATTTGCAAGGTATATGAGAGCATGGAGTGAGTATACCAAGATAAGAAAGGAGAACAAAGTAATTTTGAAAAGCATATTGTGGATGCGGCAGGAGATATCCAAAATGTTTCCCTTAATTCATCAGGAGTCGGTTGTCAGTTAGAGTAGGCTTTAGAAAACAGAGTTATCTCATTTAACCTACTCCTTCATGGTAAATGTTTACAGATCCTCTCACCACAGTGCCCTAGTTCTTGGCTACTAAGCTCCATTTCCAGTTTTCTTTTCACTTCATACATGTTCGCTGTTTCCTGTGTCAGTACATTTTCTGTACATTTTCAGCGGGTATATCTCCTGTAAGTCGTGTGTCATTTCTACTCTTTTGACTTCTGTATTTAATGTATAATCAAACTTTTTCCAATTGGGTATCATATATTTTCAATAACCATGTTAGTATGTGTGAAGACACAATCTAGTAATGATAGTGTATCAGTCCCTCTCATTCTGGTGTCCTCACTGACATGCTGGTATACTAAAGTTTGCCTTACGTATTCTAGGAACGTGGGTCTCCATGATTCCATCACCATGAGAATCCAAATCCTGTTAGTCTGTCTCCTTATAATTGGAATCCCCCATTATCAGTAATTTACCTTCTATGAAAAGTGCATGTTTTACTGCTTCATGTACCATCCTGATTGTTCCTTCGTTGCTGTCATTATAGATTTGTTATGAATTATTCAAATTCCCGGGAGATTTATATATCAACACCACTACGCACTCCTTTCTTACAGTTACCCTTCTCATTATGTATTGTCTGAATGAGCCATCTACTACTGTTTCTTGAAACTTAACATAAGATCTTAGGAGAGTCAATCCTTCTCCTCCTTTGGCTTCTCTTTCCCTCCTTACTAATTATGTACCCCTCTTGACAAAAATGTGAGATCTTATCTCTTCATTAAGCTTTTTTTTTTTCTACGACTCCAACAATATCAGGTGTGTTTTCTCTTACACAGTCGTTAAATTTCAAGTCTTTACTTTCAGTATTTGTATACAATACTTTCAGTCTAACATTACCATTGCCTAATGTTTCTGACTTCTCTGTAGTTCTGGCGAGAGTGGTCTCTCTTCTTTCTTTATCTGGCATCTTCTGTTTTTTGCCTTCTGACTGAATTATTTGCTTTTTCCTCTTTCTTTCCTCACACTATCTCTCTTGATCAATACTCTACTGAATTCCACCATGTTTTTAAGTTTCTTTGTCTGCCTAGGTACTTCCTGACCAGATGACTCCTAATGAAGCATAACCATGATTGGTTGCCCCTTCATGCCTCGAGTTCTTGCTTCTTTTTATCACAGAGACTGCATCTCATAAATCTATTATCTCTAGTAACCCTTGAATGAACATTTCCCTTTAATGATTACTTGTTTCTTTCTCCTTTCCTCTCTATCTGGTATATGTTTTTCATTCAATCCAAAAATAAAGATTTACATTTGTTGAGCTCTTAGTTCACTTATTTTTCCAATTTATGTGCCATCGACCTTACAGCTAAGTCCATCAGTTTTGGTTCAACATCCTCAGTGCTCCTGGCATTCTATCTTCTATTTTGCTGATAAGCACTGATCCTGTATGCTCTGGACTTTTTTTTAAATTCTCATCTACTGGACCAAAATTTTTTTCCGCTTGTTTTGTCTCATAATGTTACGTATCATTATATCTACAGCTTCACTCAGTGTCCTAGGCACCACAGAGTCAATGTTTTCATGTTCTTGGCTTTACGCCTATTACCAAGCCCCAGAAACTGTCCATTATTTTAAACCACTTCTTTACTTTTTGTTAAAGGCATTTTATCTCGTTCAGCAACCTCTAGGTCTATCTCTGATGCCTGTTCCCTTCTGGAACTCCCTCAAGGGGATGGCCACAGCAATAGTCTCCATAACTATTTTTTTTTATAGTGATATCTAGAATAACAACTTCTAGACTTTCCTAGTCTTTTTTCATTCTGTATCCATTCCTCTGCTTATGTGCTTTAATCAACCTCCTCAACTTATGCCAAATTGTGTTCATGATCATTCATTTTCATCTATAATTCCCCGAGTTCCTTTCTCATCTCAAGACACCTCTCATGATCTGTATAGCGATTCCTTATTTTCATTACTTCCATCCCTTGATTGTGTTAATTACTGACACTGGAGTTTTATTACTACAACCGACAGCTTTAAACTTTTGTTCTCAGGTTATACATGTTTTACCTATTCATCTTGCCCCCTTTTTTGAGGATTTTGTCACAACTGCCTAGTACTGATATTTTCCTCAATTTAAATGTATTTCTGGCTAATATTAGATTAAGAAGAAGAGGAAAATTGAACATCTTCAGAGTTTGATAAGCTAGTTTAAGTTGAATTTGGTGGTCTGCTATCTGGGCTAAATTGGGCGAGTAACCCTACCTGCTTTTATTGTCCTTATTTTCTTGGTTCAGGCAGAGCTAAAAGTCTCAGACTGCTTCCCCATAACAGTGAGGATAACTGATATAGATGGTACACAAATGGGATTTATCCAGGGAATATTTTTGAAGAAACTGTTGACATTGTTGCCTTCTGGTTGTAAATATTTTACTATGTAAATCTTTCCTCACGGTGACACTTCGTTACCTGAGTTTTTGATACATGTACTCACTCCCTTCATGTCAGCCTCTCATAATACTTGTTTTGTAGATTTCCTTCAAATAGACTGTTTGAATTGTAGCTCTGTTGTGGATGGTATCATACCGAGCATTCAATTTGAAAATCGTCTCCCCACTGTTACTGTTGTCTTCACACTCCCACTGTTACTGTTGCCCTCACACAAACACTATTACTGACCTCAAAATCTGCAAGTTCGACTTAAATATATAGTAGATATGTCACTGAGGGACCCCTTCACACTCTACTCCCTGCCTTATTGTACCAAATGCCTTCTGGAAAGATGACTTGCCAAAATCTCTCTCCCTCTGCATGTGTGTGTATGTCTTAATAAATTTATAAGTGTATAACGGGTTATTGAATTTAGTTATACATTCAGCTGAAAATATACAGTTGAGGTACTACAGATATTACAGAACTGTGAGGTCATAAGAGTAACAAGTTAGCCAATCATAAATGAGCTTAAAATCTGGGTGGAGCTGGATATTTCCATGCATTGTATAAGCACTAGAGTGAGGTACCTTTAGATAGTCAAGATGATAGGTATACAGGAATGTTTACAGAGTACCTATGATGTATACATTATGCATTTAGTTGAACATTAGTTACAGCAATGTACTTTACATTCCACATAGCCCAACTTAGAGAAAACTGAGCTTTTTACTAGCTTAGCTATGCACTTGTTGATAAGTTGTTTATGACGTTCACAATAGTAGGTATAGGAGTGTCCTTGTATTTGTCTGTACAAGCGCTGATTAGTACAAGTCAGTCATGATGGGCAGAGGCAGTCCATGAAGATAGGGCGTCGGGGGGGGGGGGGGTTACTGTGGCAGGAGGGTGTCAGTAGTGTACTGCCAAACTGCCGTGTGAGCTGCCGGTGTTGGACAGAGAGGGTGTACAGGTTCAGCAAGACGAGGGCTTCTTACCAGGTACTCTTTCCAGCTGGTCCCTCTGTGTAGCAGCTAGTACGGAGGATCAGGCTGGGGAGACGTAGGTGAGCTTAGTTAGGAAAAGGTGGTATAGACATTCCTGAACTCAAATATGTGTGTGTGTGTGTGTGTGTGTGTGTGTGTACCCACAGGAGTAAATATTGGTTACATATATAAAAGGTGAAGAGAAGGAGCAACACAAGTGTAAAACTTTCTCCCCGTACCACACGAGCAGTAATCAGTTAGTAATTACACACACACACACACTCACACACACACACATCTTAGATCGAAGAAAGGGTTGGGTAGACTTAGTGTTTCATGACTGCTAGAAATTCTCTGACACTATACCCCATCAGAGTTTGATAAAGAAACTAGAGTAACAGACCGGAATACGAGGCAGACTTCTACACCAGACAGAAATTGAACATAGTAAAAGGGAGCAGTGTACCTTGGTGACAAGTGGCGTGCCGTAGGAATTGGGCTACCTGCTGTTCTTCGTATACGTAAATGTCTGATGCACTAGGAGTGCATTAAATACATTTACAGACGGCCAAGAGAGAAATAAGGAATGGCCATGATTGGGGACCTGGACAGTCATCAGAGTTGTTTAGATAAATGGAATCCCGTTGTGTATCGGTTAGCGTTCCCGACCGTAACGCATTCACGGGCCGCCCAGGGTCGAACGCTCTGGTTCGAATCATGGTTGCGGTAGTCGATCCACAGTCTACCCAGCTGTTCATCCACCGCAAAGGGTTGGTTGGTCGATGATATGAGTACCTGGCTCGGGCGAGGGTATATATACATATATATATATATATATATATATATATATATATATATATATATATATATATATATATATATATATATCGATGTATATATATATATATATATATAGATAGCGTTGATGGGATGGCCTTGATTAGGATCTCGGTTGCCCATGCCGTCTCAGCTACCACAAAAAACGTAAGTGTAGGGTAGTAAAGATGGGACGGAGCAAAAGGACTCAGTGTGATGATTACTTAGCAGGAAATTAATGATAGGAACCTATGTGTGAAGGAGACTTAAGGAGCGTTATAGTGGCAAATCTATTGCCAGAGCTACTTTTCAGAAAAATTGGGAAGGCAAACTCTGCTGGCAAATCACATTCAAGAATATGGAGAAGGTCTTGTTCGGTAAATGATTCACCATATATATATATATATATATATATATATATATATATATATATATATATATATATATATATATATATATGTCATACCAGAACGATAATGTCTGGGAATCCATTCATAGCAATTAAAGCGGCGTAAAGATCTGACAGAGGGTACTGAGGAAAACAAATAGTATAGTAACGGTTCTAGAGAGACAGCCCGCTCTCGGGACACCATTACTGCATAGGTTGAATTTGTAAAGTAAGTTTTAGGCTGATTTAGGTGGATGTGCGTGTTAAGATGTCTACTGAAAGTACTCTGGTTTGGCTGCATTACAAATGACAGCTCGAGAGTGGATGCGAGCAAACGTCGCTGTTTATTCGTTTCTGGCGCTGCCTTGATAACTAGGGAACGGCAAACAAGTGTATCTCTCTTTGTGTGTGTGTGCGGAATCGATGTAAACCATATCACCAATATATGGCCGGGATAGAACCCGGTACTGTATGACTGGTAGCCATTGACTGAGAACATTGCACCACGATTGGCTTAAAAGTTCCCTCAACTCTTTTGTGTGTGTGTGTGTGTGTGTGAGCTACTTATGTCCCGTCGTCTGTGTGACGACCTGAGACCTAGGTGGTAACCGGCCAGCGTAAAAACAACTTATAGTGAAACGACGTATACAAGGGATTTCCCCTCCCTCCGTAAGGAGTACTGCAAATTTTTGACATGTCCAGCACCACCTAATATGCATACATGTACCCATAGCACATAAAACCTACAAACAATAAAAAGAAATAAAAATGGCAAATGTTTTATTATTCTTACCTTGAAGATGGACTTGCTGGGACTGCACTGCGGACCGTGTGCTTCATTACCACCATAACATCGGCGTTCTTGACGGTAGTTTGAGGTAACACTACCTTACAACTTTCCACTGGCACTAGATTTTCCGAACATGGTTGTGATGTTACGGGGATATGTCGCGATACAGTATATCGAAGCGTGGAACACTCGCTATGTATGTAGTACATCCACTTCATAATGTGTAGACAAGGCGGAGGAAAGTGGCAGGTGGAAACTGAGCGATGTCACACCATAATCGAGAGAATGTTTTCAGACACAAGCAGCAATACACACACACACACACACTCATGGGCCTCCGTGGTGTATTGGTTAGCGTTACTGACCATAAGTCAGCCCGAGGTCGGATCCGCATCGGTCCGAATCGTGGGTATGGCAGTCGACCTATATACCCAACCCAGGTGTTTATTCTCCCTTTGGAGCTGGTCAGTAAATGGGTACCTGGCTTCGGTAGATGTGCATGTATGTGCATAAGTACACATTAGTAAAGGCGTGGTACATATATACAGAGTTAAGAGACGGGGCAACACCAGTTTAAAAGCTCTCTCCCCGTAACACAAGAATAGTAGTAATCACACATACATGTGTTACCAGACTTCGCTTTCTTGTGGTTTCACCGTTAGTGAAAAGTCATCATCGGCGAGGCTGTATCATCGTTAGTTGACTACAGAGAGTACTGTCTCGCCTAAATACATCTCGCTTTAAAGGTGCCTGTCATTTCCCTGCTTCAGATTGTACTGCAATTCCAATGAAACAGCCTGGCCAAAATGACTTTTCACTCGCGTTGTAGCCTCAAGCAGACTGAGTCTCTAAAACCATATATATATATATATATAGGAAAGAAACCTGGGTGTTCTGGCTCTGAGTAAAACGAAGCTCAAGGGTAAAGGGGAAGAATGGTTAGGAAGCGTCTTGGAAGTAAAGGCGAGGGTTGGTGAGAGACATGAGCTAAGGAAGGAGTAGCACTACTGAAGCAGCAGTTGTTAAGTGTGGGGTAGAGTGTAAGGAAGTTAGTTTTAGATTGATGTGGGTAAAACTGAAAGTAAATGGCGGGAGATGGGTGATTATTGGAGCTTATGCACCTGGTCATGAGAAGAAAGATCATGAGAGGCAAGTGTTTTGGGAGCAGCTGAGTAAGTGTCATTTTGGTGCACGAAACCAGGTATTATTGACGGGTGATTTGAATGCGAAGTTGTGTAATGTGGCAGTTGAGGATATGATTGATGTACATGGGGTATTCAGTGTTGTGAATGGAAATGGTGAGTTTGTGGATTTGTGTGCTAAAAAAACTGGTAATTGGGAATACCTGGTTTGAAAAGAGAGATATATGAGTAGGAGAGATAGCCAACAGGCATTACTAGATTCGTATTGATTGATAGGCTCATAAAAGAGAGACTTTTGGATGTAAATATGCTGAGAGGGGCAGCTATTGGGATGTCTGATCACTGTCCTATGAAGGCGAAAGTGGAGATTTGTAAAGGTTTTTAAAACAGAAAACAGAAGAGAGAATGTAGGGGAAAGGAGAGTGTTGAGAGTAATTGAACTTGAGACTTGTGTGAAGAAATATCAGAAGAGACTGAGTGTATAAATGCAAAAGGTGAGAGCAAATGAAGTGAGGAGAGTGGTTGAGGAATGGAATGTATTTAGGGAAGCATTGATGACATGTGGCATGAGAAAGGTGGGAGATGGACAGGATAGAAAGGGTAGTGAGTGGTGGGATGAAGTAAAGTTATTAGTGAAAGAGAAAAGAGAGGCGTTTGGACGATGCTTACAAGGAAAGAGTGCAAATGACAGAGAGATGTACAAGAGAAAGCGGTTGGATGTCAAGAGGAAGTTGTAAGGGTTGAAAAAGAGGACAAAAGAGAGTTGGGGTGAGAGGGTATCATTAAACTATAGGGAGAATAAAAAGATGTTTTGGAAGGAGTTAATAATGTGCGTAAAACAAGAGAACAAATGGGAACATTGGTGAAGTGGGGAAGTGATAACAGGTAGTGGTGGAGTGAGAAGGAGATGGGAGTGAGTATTTTGAAGGATTGTTGAATGTGTTTGATGATAGAGTGGCAATGTAGGATGTTTTGGTCGGGGTTGTGTGCTAAGTGAGAGAGTCAGGGAGAATGGTTTAATGAACAGAGAAGAGGTTGTGAAAGCATTGCAGATGAAATCCGGCAAAGCGACGGGATTGGATGGGATTGCAGTTTAATTGATTAAGAAAGGGCGTAAATGTGTTGTTGATTGGTTGGTAAGGATATTCAATGTCTGTATTGATCATGGTGAGGTGCCTGAGGATTGGAGTGCATGTATAGTGCCATTGTACAGAGGCAAAGGGGACAAAGATGAGTGTTGAGTATTTCTGGAAAATTGTATGGGAGGGCATTGATTGAGAGGGTGAAGGCATGTAGAGCATCAGATTGGGATGAGCAGTGTGATTTTAGATGTGTCATACAAACATAAACTGTTGTATTTCAGTTAAGTGTACCGCAGTAACATAATCTTAGCTCAAAGCACCCATTTTGCCTCCTTACCTCGTATTATTTTCTCATATTCTTTCCAGTCTGATATAATTTCCATACATCATTCCTAATAATCTTGTACACTGAGTCTCACAACTCACCCTCATCTCATGACTGTTATTCCCATGTAAATTCATAAGCATATTGTTAGCAACAGTATATGATTTAAGCAACTCACAAAGTCTTCGTGACATACTTCCCCTCTAAAAATAAAAGAATTTCCTTTTTTTTTTTTTTCAAGCCGTGTAGACAGAATCACTTCAGTGAATGTGTTCAGAATTTCTGACCAAATTTTCTTGTGGGTGTGACATCCGGGCACAAATGTTTTTCTGTTGGTTTCCTTTCGTTCCGTCGTTGAAGATAAGGACTGTTGGGTATATATCCGTGTTCTTTTATACCTGTTGACCCTCCTAAGCGAGGCACAATGTAATGCAGAAGACTTCAGTAGTAGGTTGGGCCGTCCTCATGTCCTTGGATTTCAGACTCAAGTCCTTCATAATGTCACAGACTGAAATTATGTGTTGGGGAAACTTGATGTAGACAACAGTTCTAGTCAGTTTTACATTTGCCACTCTGCCTTGCATCTTGCACCGATCCTTTGCTTCAGTCGCATGTGGGATGTTAACAGTAACAGCTGAAATAGAAGACTGCAAACATACAGCGTGGAGTTCAGGGGGTTTTACTTTCAACTCTGGCTGAGAGATAAACTTCCATTAACGTCTAATAGCCTTAAGAAGACTTACCTTCCCCGCTAAAAAGTTCTTAGGTATGAGGTCTTCCTGCACCATCGCAGTGTTACACCCAGACGGTGTGTGTCAACTTTCTAAATTCACGATAATCTCTCAGGATACAGTTTAGTAATCCTCTTACTGCCTACATCATAGTCTAGGCTTCAAGCTTTGACCTTACATCCAAGTGACTGAGTACTGCTGTTCCTTGAGTCGACCATCACTTTTGCCAAGTACCTCCTGAGACACAGAAACTAAAGGACATTTCTGTTACCATTCAGATTGGGAAGGGCAGCTGATAACTTTCTAACACACCTTATCACATGTGAAGCAAATATCTTATTATCAATATTCCCAAAGCATGTATGAATAACATTTCTCATATGCGTTCTGGACACCACTCAACTGTACACAACCGCTACAAACACTAATTCAGTCATCACTAAAGTCTTCCAACTGTTTCCGCTAAAGGTTTTCTTGCCTCATCCTCACTAGAACCCTTGTCGTGGCGACGGAAGTCCTCATACTAAAATGGGTTTTATGACCGTCGTCCACAATGGGCATTCACGTAGTTTTGCTTTAACTCCACAAGCTGTCCCAGTATCAGTCAAGGCTTTTGTTCAAATAGATCTGGTGAGTTTCCCTTAAGGTTGTGTGAATTGTTATATCAGAAACAAATGAACTAATCCTTCAACATGATTTCTTAATCGGGGTTAGAAAATGATGCTTTCGTTCACAACGTTGCGGTCCAGCTAATTTTGCCTGAAGTCATACTTGGTATTTCTTTACCTGCTCATGATGCATCTCTTTCTCTACGGCGGATTAAGGCCATCCGTAATAACTGAGATGTGAAAATGATTAACCCAGGTGCTCCTCGGCTAGCTGACACTGGGAACAAACACCTGCAAGTGGCGGAAGTAGGCATCTCAGCCGTCTTTGATGTAGTCTAACGTAGTAAGCATATGGTCCCTCAGCTCAAACAAAAATCTGTGACACCATCGGTTTTACCTCAGCGTTCGTCTTAACTCTTGGATCTTTGAGCCTGAAAAGTTAAGCCGAAGAGCAAAACACAGCTCCTCCTCTAGCTCCTCCTTCTGTGTTTCCTGAGCTTCTGTCGGCAACTTCTCCAGTTTCAGCTGATTATGTTGTTCTCGTTCAGCTCGCTTCAAAGCTTCCATCTTCATTACCTCCAACTCATTCTAATAGTGACGTTCTCGTTCCCCACATGTTAGAACTTCTCTCATTCCTCTCATGGTAGTTGGCATTGCTGCACTCGTTCCTCACATGGTACATGGCACTGCTTCTCATGTTCCTCTCATGGTAGTTAGCACTGCTTTTCTCATTCCTTAGATGGTAGTTGACACTGCTTCTCTCATTCCTCTCATGGTAGTTGGTACTGCTTCTCGTTCCTCTCATGGTAGCTGGCTCTGCTTCTCGTTCCTCTCATAGTAGTTGGCACCGCTTCTCCCGATCCTTAGATCTATAGCCCATTATACCTTCCAGAGTTAAATTACGAAACTTTAATTTGTCATGTTACCACCAAAAGTGAAACTACCACTTGCCCTTTGTGCCCAGACTTAAACTGGGCATATGCTTATCATTTGCTTTCTCCAGGTCCATAAATGCCACATACTAATCCCTCTCTTTTTCTAAGTATTTCTCACACATTCTTTAAAGCAAACGCCTGATCCACACATCCTCTACCGCTTCTAAAACTACGTTGTTCCTCCCCAGTCTCATACTCTGTACATGCCTTAACTCTCTCAGTCGCCAGTCTCTCATACTACTTACTTGGAACACTCGAGAAACTTATGCTTCTGTAGTTCGAACACTCACCTTTGTCCCCCTTGCCTTTATACAGTGGTGCTATACATGCATTCTCCTACTCCTGAGGCACTTTAACCATGAACCATACGCACACTGAAAAACTTAAGTAACGTTACCAATCAACAACACAGTCACCCCATCTTTTAAGAAATTCAGCTGCAATACCATCCATTCCGGCCGCCCTGCCACATTTCATCGTACGCAAGGCTCTCACCACCTCTGCTGTCTTCACCAAACCACTTTCCATAACTTATTTCGCACACTTTCCTGACCTGAACACCACCACCATCAGTTACATTCAACAGTCCTTCAAAATACTCACTGCATATCCTCATTTCATTCTCACCTTCTACCTTTGCCATTCGCCCCTTTTATTGATGTTCCCATTTGCTCTCTTGTTTTTCTCATATTATTAACCCCCTTCCAAAACATTGGATTTGCCCTGAGGTTTTCTGACAATCACTCACCCTGCACCTTCCTCTTGACCTCCTGTCGCTCACACACCTCTCTTTTAAAACACAGTAATGTCTTTACTTCGTCATTCAGCCATTCACTACCCTTCCGTACCTGTCCACCTCTCACCTGCATTTCACCCTTTTCGCTTGCACATGCCAGCATTGCATCCCTACATACCTCCCACTACCCTAGCTTCGTTTAGTGTCACCTTTTGCCATTGTGCACTCAATCTCGCTTAGCGACAAAGCAAAAATAATAATAATAAAAAAGAATATATATATATATATATATATATATATATATATATATATATATATATATATATATATATATATATATATTCCTATGAGTCCACGGGGAAAATGAAACACGATAAGTTCCCAAGTGCACTTTCGTGTAATAATCACATGTGATTGTCCAAAACATAGATGTTTTGGACAATCACATATTTACCAGATGGCGTCCTAGCTTCGTCTCTTCGATGTATATCAACTGACATATATTTCTCTCTTGTGTCTCCCCTGATGATGTGATAATTACACGAAAGTGCATTTAGGAACTTATCGTGTTTCATTTTCCCCGTGGACTCATAGGAATATCTTGATCACGCGCAAAGTTGTGATCCTTTCCAATATATATATATATATATATATATATATATATATATATATATATATATATATATATATATATATGGGGATAGGGGATTAAGAATACTTCCCACGTATTCCCTGCGTGTCGTAGAAGGCGACTAAAAGGGGAGGGAGCGGGGGGCTGGAAATCCTCCCCTCTCGGTTTTTTTTTTTTATTTTTCCAAAAGAAGGAACAGAGAATTGGGCCAGGTGAGGGTATTCCCTCAAAGGCCCAGTCCTCTGTTCTTAACGCTACCTCGCTAATGCGGGAAATGGCGAATAGTTTGAAAGAAAAAAGAAAGAATATATATATATATATATATATATATATATATATATATATATATATATTCTTTCTTTTTTCTTTCAAACTATTCGCCATTTCCCGCATTAGCGAGGTAGCGTTAAGAACAGAGGACTGGGCCTCTGAGGGAATATCCTCACCTGGCCCCCTTCTCTGTTCCTTCTCTTGGAAAGTTAAAAAAAAAAAAAAAAAAGAGGGGAGGATTTCCAGCCCCCCGCTCCCTCCCCTTTTAGTCGCCTTCTACGACACGCAGGGAATACGTGGGAAGTATTCTTTCTCCCCCTATCCCCAGGGATATATATATATATATATATATATATATATATATATATATATATATATATATATATATATATATATATATATATATATACAGAAACACCATTAGGAAAAGGAAACACGAGAATCTTAAGCACTTTCCTGTAATACCATATTACTGCTTTACCAAATTGAGTTCTAGTTGCAGAGAAACATAGACTTCCTTAGAATGAGAAGTTCTGTGAGACTACTCCCACTGATGGAGCCTAGCCAAAGGTGACGTTTCACTTGCCGTGTAATCTCTTGCTGGCAAAGTCCTGTAGCGCGCACACACACACACACACACACACACACACGCACAGGTCCATTACGAATCGTGTGTGGTTCTATTTGAGAGTTACAGTGAGAGAGTTTCGCACCCGTGTTGGCCCGTCTTTGAATCTTGTATAAACGTACCGTGTCTTTACTCCTAGGTAATCAAGCCCAAACACACACATATCTTAGCCTATGCCGTGTGTGTGTGTGTGTGTGTGTGTGTGTGTGTGTGTGTATGTATGTATGTTTATGTTATTCTGTTTCTATGTAAAGGCAGGAAGCTAGGTACCTTAGAGATCACAAGGCAAGTCAATGTTCCCTTCACCAGCTCACTTCACTTGCTGCACTTAATGTTTACATGTAAATTGATCCGGTCCATAGGAATTTCTCGTTGGCCCATATTGTCTGTATCAATAAACTTGCAAGATATATATGTATGTTTTTATTGTACCTTTTATGTCTTCACATTTTGGTAGGTACGGGTAAATTAGTGCATTATAACCATCATATGATAGGTACAGGTAAAGTAGGACACTATAACCATTATATGATAGGTACAGGTAAAGTAGGACACTATAACCATTATATGATAGGTACAGGTAAAGTAGGACACTATAACCATTATATGATAGGTACAGGTAAAGTAGGACACTATAACCATTATATGATAGGTACAGGTAAAGTAGTACATACATGCTGCACCAACAGACATGTTAACAGTACGTACAACACTTCAGAAGCTGGTGGCTCTTGCAGAGACACTGGAGCAATGTCATAGCCTTACGACTTCAGAGTTGGCATTCTACCCCAGCGTACAGGAAATACTTTGGAAAAAACCTGTCACTGATTAGCAAGGTGACTATGCGACTTAGGGCATGCGCCTCGTCATTGCTTTCATTACCAACATTGGTAAGCCCTTACGACTTCAGAGTTGGCATTCTACCCCAGCGTACAGGAAATACTTTGGAAAAAACCTGTCACTGATTAGCAAGGTGACTATGCGACTTAGGGCATGCGCCTCGTCATTGCTTTCATTACCAACATTGGTAAGCCCATGGCAGATGGGGCGGTTCTTTTAGCTAACCACAATTACTGATGCCTATACCAGTGCCACAGCAGTCATCGAAGGCATAGAGTTGGTCCCGGAAGCCTTGTCTCAGTTGTATTTAGTACCATCAGAGACCTGGACAAGAGATAGAGGTTTGGTGTGGAAGGATCGCAACGCAGATCAGGGCTCAGAAGGTCTTCAGCATAGGTTAGGGGACAAAGGCAAATACTTTGGCATGGCTATCAATGAGCATCTACCCAGTGAAGGGACGAAATGAGGTGTTACATAGGTTCCACCCAGTGGGCAGGTCTTAGTCGGCAACGTACACTTGGTACTATATATCGTGGAGGCAACACACATCATGCTCAGAATGCAGAGAGCAATGCGTGATGCATACTGTAATGTACAACTTACTGTATCTGCAAGACAGTGCATCCTAGGTGGAGGCAGGAACAACTATGCCCACTCCACACCAGTGTATGTGGTAGAGATGAAACGAATTGGAACTGAGCAACCAGTCGCTTACAGTCTCCTGACTAACAGTGGATTTGTGGTGCACCGATCCTCACAACGTCCATTCAACATTGTTTCACCAGACCAGGCATTGGAACGGACAGTAAGGACGAAGACCCGGGGATTTCATTAGCTTTACCCTATGGAAGGGATCTCAATTACGTTTGCTTATGATAGACGGTCTGAAAGTGATAGTCACAATTCCACCTGTTGTAGAGGACCACGACGAGTTGGCAGGTTCCAGATTGCGAAAGAACGCCTTAGTTATAAGGGATCATTATCAGTACTCTTGTAGACCAGAACCAGAATCCATTTGACCATGAAACTGTGCCTAACGCAGTTGAATTGCTACAAGAATGTAAAGGATTTGATTAAAGTAATACTATGGACTGGTATACTAAGGATAGCCAGCTTTGCAGAGCAACATGTGCAGACTAGAAACACCGAGAAGCTGGGATGCTCAAACAAGGATGTAGACAGACATTTCCTGATAAGAGTCAGTCTGAATAACAAGTAAGACTAGTTAGAGCATGAACTTGCTGCGTTACCCTCAGCACTGGTCACTGGTAATGGGTCCTGGTGGATAACAAAACCTCAGATCTGTCATCAAAGAAGGTAGAGGCAGTATGTGAAGAGATTCATGGTCTGCTAGCACCCATGAAGGAAAAGGACACGCCATACACCACTAACTGAATGACTGTGATCCTAAAGAAAGTTCTTAGAATCTCACGAAGTGAAAGCGAACAATGGTGTCATTACAGTTCTGTTTGACAGATATGACAAAGACAGTTTGATAAAGCAAATGGTGGTTAATGACGAGGTGCAGGTGGCTTTACTGAACGTCTGCAAGTGAATGGTGCACAGCTGTCCATTGTTCCTGATGGGCTGTGCCAGTAAAGCCACACTTGCCACATTTGTGGGTAACTGGATCGTCTCCAAGGCACCAGCACTACCCAGTCAATAGTTGTTGCAGGAGATTTCACTCGTGGCGAGACTGTTAAGCTGGTGAAGAACACTGGTGTGGTCATGCCTCATCATTTATTCCCCCCCTCTCAGGAGGAATCAGACAGCGGTTCACTTTGCACAGCACTTATCTCTGACACATTCTCGAGTTGTGTTGGTGATACTCTTGTACTTTTGTGGCAAAGGATTAGATGCTGAGGTCTCTGTGCATGCTGGACATTAAGAAGGAAGCATTGCACATGAACGCTACTTCCTTGTGCAAACACCTTGCCTTCGTAAAGTTACCAAAGCAAGTCAATGCCGTCCAAAACGTTCCCCAGATTGTTGTGCCACTGCCACTCGCTGTGTCCCTATTAGTTGCCCCTCGCTAAGTTTTCCTACTCTGTGATAGGAAGGGAAAGTAAAGCAGGAACCTAGATGAACAGAAATACACTTTGGCTTCAGCGATAAAAACAAATGTGCAGTCATGCTCCTTCCAAATGAAGACGCTTTCAAAACAGCATTTGTTGAGCCATGGTGCAGACCTCAGTACGGTTCCAGAGTCACCTCGTAAAGCCAAATGTAGCAGATCCTGTAGATCATGGCTGGATAACGGGTGAAGGTGGCTGTCTGATGCACAACGTGTATGGAAAAGACTGTATCAATAGAAGTTCGAGACCCAACCCATCTCTTCTGCAGCAACGTCGACTGACACTCCCGGGACAGTGTGTATCATGGTTGGTCTTCCATATCTTGAACATCGCTCTCACGCTGGTTGTCCCAACAGCCCAGTGGTATAGAACAGTAAATCTAATGAATCTGACTTAGAGACTTAACAACAACCTTGGAGGATTGACAGTCAGAGAAACATGTCTCGAGCTTGCTCATAGATACAGCTTTGCATTTGCTATTGTCATAATGTAACAGTGTTTGCATAATGCAGGTTGTATATCATCAATGGAACAGTATCTTACTTTGTGTTTTTCTCAGAAGTTTGCTCATCACTGGTACATTACGAATGCTGATCTATTATACAGTTTAATGGCAGCTGTCAGTAGCGTAACAATGATTAACTGTATTTTATGTTGTAATCAAGAGTCTTCATTTAATGTTGTGCCACAGAAGAAATATTATCTTTGCTTGATTCTCGGATGATGTCTTTTGATCATTTCATCAGCGTTTTAACAGAGTGAGGTCAGTAATGGAAGTCCGAGTATCCAAGTGTGAGGCATTTTGACACACAGCAATCGTAAGTGACGAGGAGGTGTACATTAATGCACAAGGCTGTAGGAGACTCCTGCAGGACACTCCTGCCGCCAAACGTATATCACCACGTCAGTCATTTCCTAACTTCTGATATATAAATCTTTGTATAAAACTAGATGATCGTGTTTCGTTAATTAATGATATTACCCTAGAGGGGTAATCTTCGCAAGCCCTCATACCACAGATAAATCGTGGTCAACCCCCAAAACAACGACAACAACAACAGTTAATGGGAAATGTTTATAAACAAGATTTTCACTTATGGTACATCATAAATCTAATTAATTAGGTATAGAACTTCTTATTATGACGCAATTAAAAAGAAAAAAAGGGTATTGATTCATCCACATAACAGTAAACGTCCATCGCTTGAAAATGTCCTGAAAAATACGAGTTAGAGACTTCTAACACGTTACAGTTAAGTTAGGGTTCAAAAGTACCTTAAGCACCAGTATGACACAAAATCTACATCCTGGCACCTTCAAGTCTTAACAAAGTTCATGGATTCAGTTGGGCAAGTGCCCTCACTACTGGGTGAGCCACGAAAAATAGGCGTCATCACCTGGGGTCTAACCAACCCCTGATTGCCTATGAGGGGAATTGAATAAGGCTATCTGGGAGAATGGCCAGCTCTCGCGGGAAAACCAGAGTAATACCTATAGAAGAGGAAAAGTGAACCAACATTGCGGCGTTGGGCATACGGGTCAAGTTTTTGAGTCCGCCTGGGAGAATTGATAAGTCGGGCCACTTTCGACTCAACTTTGTCAAGTAAGGATGCAGAGCTAGAACCACCCCAGATGTAAGAGCAGTACTCCATACAAGGACGACTCAATTCTTTGTGTAAACGGAGTATCTGTTCGGAAGTAATGAAATTTCGACAACTTAACAAGACTCCCAGTTTCATGGAGGAAGACCTAGCTATAACCATAATGTTAGGTGTGCAAAATGTAATGCATGTTACAGTAATACCTAGTATGTTGATAGAGTTAAGAGGTTGGAATTACAGAATCGTCGAAGGAGAGAAGAAGGTTCTGAGGAATTTTCGAAAGAGTGATGGGCGGAAAGTGGGCCTTGGAGGCATTAAACTTAGCCGGAGTTCATCTGCCCCACTGAGATGTCCTACCCAAATTTACTGAGTCGAGACGAAACGCAGATCGAGTTAGAAGGAGAAGAATTGAAGGATGTGGAGGAATGCAGTGTTGCGTCGTCTGTGTGTGAGTGCATTTGCTTATTTGTGGAAGAAAGAAAATCGTTGATAAAGAGGAGAAAAAGTGTAGGTACCTCCTACAGGCACCTTCCTACAGGTACCTTCTTACAATCATCTTCCTACAGATACCTTTCCTACAAGCATAGATACCTTCCTACAGCAATCCTCATACAGGCAAATTCCTACAGGTATCTTCCTAAAGACACCTTCCTACAGGTACCCTCCTAAAGGCATTATCCTCCAGGTACCTTCCTACAGGTACATTCCTAACAGGTGCCTCCTACAAGCACTCTCTTACAGGTACCTTCTTAAAGATATTCCTACGGGTACCTCTCGACGGACACCATCTTACAGGTTACAGGCACCCTCCCTCAGGCAACTTCCTGATGGTGTACCTTCCTTCAAGCACCATCCTGCAGTTACTTTCTTGTTGGTACTTTTTCAGCGATATTTTGGACACTTTAACGGTTAGCATAAATGTTTGTTTATGAAAAATACATAATGCTGTATCTTTAACTTTTTATGATGTCGTATGAGGAAAGCTTCCTCATTCAGGAAAATTAAGCTGAGGATAATCGTGTTGTGGTACACTAGATCGTGGAAGATCTCGTGATGTCATTTGTGTGAGAGTTATTATAGTAATTACATAAACATCAGTCAGCTAGACGTGGTAACTGTACACAAAACTATTCCGGTGATGTGTTTTGTTGAACTGACCCCAGCAGTAGTGATATCTGCTGTAATGCCAGGCTTGTAACACCACTTCGTTACTACTTGTGGACGTCGAGCTAAGTTTGGCTTTTACAGGAAACCGGTTAATCTGAGGCAAATGATATGTTTAGCATATCTCCCTCGTAATTGTCATTACGCGTTGTAGTATTGCGTATTCCTACTGTACCTAGTACAAAGAATTTCTCTCCATTAACTCTACAGCCATTCTGAAAAAAATACGATCAGAAAATTTTATATATGGCTTTACAACGTAATTATGAGTATTCTATGACTCTTCGTCAATACTAATTTAGGTTATTTACAAATAAAGAATGTGTTTTCTCTCTCCTCATATTTTGTTTGGTTCACTAGGATTTTTGGTTCTTGTTGAAGCTATGCCCGCAAGACGGTTTTAGCTCTGCTGCAATTGCTTTTTAGAGGAGTATCGACTATACTAACTTGTGTGAGTATAAGATACAATATCGCTCTTAGGGGATTCGTCTCATGCCAACGGTGTAGGAGGGAGCTCAGCACCAGCAACTCGTTTGTATGTCTGTTGTATGAGCTGTAACGGCAAGGAATATAGCTTTGTTTCACAGATTCATTGTAACAACGCTGGTCAGGGTTTGCTTCATGTATGTGTTAATTTTGTTGATCAGATTCGTCTGTACACAATTTTCTGAAGGTGTTCACATCGTGTGGGTAGCAGTCTCAGCCAGAGCTCAAGAGCAGAGATGGTGCGCGTTTTCACCTTGACATTGCGTAGTGAGGTACTTAGTGCATGCCAAGCCCACATGATCTTGTCCCTCTAAGAAATAAGTAGATCTTAAAAAGAAAATTGATTTTAACGAAATTTATAAAAAAAAATTCACTTTGATATACTAGTAACTAGCAAATTTCATTAGTAATGACAAGTCGGCGAACGACTTGATAGATAGGTACATTTTTTGGTTGTTGTATATTAAGAAATGGTGGGTAATACTAGGTTGTGAAAGTGGGCTGTAATTTAGGAAATCTCCTTATAGCTCTTGTCTGATTTGTATCTGCTAGCAGTGATTGTCACTCGTGCGAGTATTTCTTACTGGCGATTATCTTTGGATTAGTGTTGTAGGTATGTGAAGTGTGGTGGATGAGTGTACAGTGTGCGTGTCTTTACAGATAAGTGGCGACGGTGTGGTGATGAGAGATAGCGGCCCACCCTCCTCCCTCGCCTGCCCCATCTGTCGGGCACCAGCGATCACCAAGTACGCGCTTAGTGAACATGTCCGACAACACACGGGTGGCTGGGCCTTTGTCTGTACCCAGTGTGACTACAAGACAAATCGCAGTCACGACTTAAAACGCCACCTGCAGAGCCGTCACCAGGGGGAGCTACAGCGTCCTCATCGTTGCCCCGTCTGCCCATACCGCACCTCTTATGCCATCCACCTTCACTCGCACATATCTTCCAAGCATCCTAGTCATGTACAGCAGTCATAGTCTGCAGCAAGTTACGTTTAATACGTGTTAACTCATTTGTTTATCTATATGGCCTGTCACTAACTTCAGTCGCTGTTTCTGTAGTTGACTCAAGCTTCTGCACAACTTAATATTAACATGACACCTCCCGTCGCTCTCTGAACTATTATTTTTGCTTATAAGTGTTCCATTCAGTACTTGAAAATTGAAAATTTGAATGGTTTTTTGTTCATGATTCAGCAGCAACTATGAATGTTGTGCTCATCATATATCATGTACAAGGCAACGCTTGGTGATGCCTTCCATACATTTTGTTCAGTTGATCTAAAAAGTATCATGCTAAAACTATGAATGGGGCACTACTCGCAAGGACACGATTAAGTTCATGCAACATTATCATAAGTTTGTAATGGACAGTTGTAGTAGATGGCATTGTTGATGACTGATGTGGGAAGCAGCAAGTTAAGCAGCGAACATGACACAGACGCGTCCTTCACAGTGGAAGTAATGTTGGTGTGTCTTTTCAGGTCTCTGGAGGTGGGCTGACAGGCCAGCCAGTCATGACCACATCCACGCCTACGATGGGCACCAACCGATCCCAAGAGTGTGCTATTTTGGGCATCTACACTTGTTCAATCTGCGGTTACGAAACTGGTAGTAAGATAGAGCTGAACAACCATGTTCGGCAACACACGGGCGGGTGGCCATACGTGTGCTGTCATTGCGCGTACAAGACCCGCCGAAGTAACGATCTAAAACGTCATGTGTTAACCCGTCACGAAGGTGGTGTGCTGAGACCGTACCGCTGCTCGTACTGCTGCTACCGCACGACACATGCCATCTTGCTTCGTAATCACATGGCTGCCAAACACCCCAGCCACACCCTGCAGCAATCGCAACACTAGACCAACCTGCAAAATCTTTGCTGACAACTATATTATAATGGAACAGTTGACATTACGGTTGTATAACCACAACACTCGCTCAGTTGATGTACGGTGGTACTTGGCAGTCACCAGTTGGTAAACTAATGTAATGTATTGTAGCAGGCAATTTTGTGTTTCACGCCGTAAAAACAACAACGAAGTTCCACGAAGAAGGGATGACCATACATATGTGTCAAGCGTTCATCCTACCAACTTGTAACATTTCATACAGCTCGTAGCTATCCCTTAGTGCTCTTTGTTGTGACACGACGGACAAGATACACTATTCCCCACTGTCAAGGCGATATGGTTCACAGAGACCCTGCCTGACTACTTGTTAATATAGTGGCTCGACGACTTGCTCTAGCGGGAAAATCATATCTCATAAAACTCCCAACTTTTGAACTGCATGAGACAATATTATGTATAAGAAATAACGCAGTGTTTTGCTACATAAACTGTGTATAGACCGCCACATCTCGAAGTTTGGAAAGCCATACACTTGGTAGATGAAGCGTATTTACTCGATATATGAATAATTCAACGGAAAGTTTCATGATGTTATGATATAGTATATGTGCAATCTAGTTAGGTGATTCTATGCGATTATTCCCCGTTGTCATGTGGAAACTGTGTTACATTATCATATATATTTACTACAAGGTAATCAGTCCTGTGTAATTCAACGCCATAGTAACCTCATGTTTTAAGGTCTGTTTTATATGTATTTTAATGATTTTCAAAATAAAGTAAATACAGTACTGTACTAATAAGGAATACATTATGTATTTAATTTTATTGAGTTTTCTCCATGTGTTGGTAAAGTTGGACTAACTATTATGTACAACATCCCGGTTCAAGACCTGCCATGTTATGTACTACTAACCTTTATAAAGATATAATTGTTTGGTTGTATTTTATATCTTAAGAGTTTCTTTAGAACTATATTATACTGCCAAAGATCACTTACACTAGAAACATTTTATTATGATCAGCCTTCAAGAATGAGGAAACTACTTACTCGTTTTCATGTTAATGTATCTGAAGAATTACAGTTTATTTGAATAATGATGGAAATACAGTTAACTCCCCCTTTAGCAATAGTGGAAAAATGTAAATCATTGCATTATCAATAATACAGGAAATATATTTTGTAAGAACAAAACTTTATAAAATAAACATATTAAAAAAAAAATTATGAATTATGGAATCCTTTAATGACACAGAAACAGCATGGCAATGATGAAATGAGGTCTCACAGGCTCTTAAACTGGAACTTTATGGATTTCCGTGAACGTTTTTCAGAGGAAAAGATTTGATATTAATGTACTACATCATATTAATGTACTACATCAGTGTCTCTTGATTTATGGAAATTATGCTAACGAATTTTTTCTACCGAGTTTGCAGAGAATCAGCTCAGCAAGGGTAAATATGAGGTAAAACTTCAGAAAACTCAACGATGAGAGAGCTGCTGTAGTTCAAAGGATCAATGTAAGACCAGTACTCTGGATATGAGGAACTGCACTGGGCCAATGCTTTGGGAATGAAGAACTATATGGTGCCCAGCGCTCTGGATATGAGAAACTATATATGGTGCCCAGCGCTCTGGATATGAGGAACTATATGGTGCCCAGCGCTGTGGATATGAGGAACTATATGGTGCCCAGCGCTCTGGATATGAGGAACTATATGGTGCCCAGCGCTCTGGATATGATTCATACATAATTATTCCATCTGCCTCAAAGTCAAGGACTGGGAGGGCCACCAACCCGAGGTAAACAAACTAGGTCACCGTTTCGAAGTAGCTTTGAACATTATAAGGACTCCATAAATTCTTACACAGTAATATACGTGTAAAGTATGCCCCAATCAAGGCTATCTCAGGTGGAAGAAAAACATTTGAGGAAAAAGAAAGTAGAATTTAATCAGGGCTCCGCAGGTGTTTATAGACCTGAATGTTAAAGGAAGAGGGATTATACGAAGAGGGAGAGACAAAACAAGGAAGAGAATTCCACAGTTCACTACCTGTTCGAAGGAAGAAGGTGGCATCATAACAGCATGGTGAGTCACGTGCATGGTGAGAATGTATGTGATCTTAAGACGGTCTTGAACACCTGAAGGTTTTAGAGATTTTCTGGTTTGTGTGACTAGCTTGAAAGTGACGGTCTTAATGACCCCTTTCAGTTGCGAGGCCCACAGCTTAACGACCCAATCACGATGGACGATTCATTGATATCATATGACCGGCCACCGCCTCAAGCACGCAAAAGTTTTAAGAATGCTGATTTTAAGAAAAAAAAAAAGTTAACCCTTGATCTTCAGTTCTTACACAGGTGTAAACGGCACGAGATCTTACCAAAGTTCCTTAAATTTAAGGTTTACCAGAAAAATCATAACATTCGCACACACGACTTACTCTCTTCATAGAAACTCCTCACTGCTTCTCGTAACTTTACTCCCACACCTCGTATTCGTGACACCTTCCACAGAGCACTTCTGTCAACCCTATCATATTCTTTCTCCCGATGACTGATACCACATACAGATCCTTCGTTTTGTCTATTTTTCACACACTTTCATCAAAGCAAACACCTGATCCACACATCCTCTACCACTCCTGAAACCACACTGTTCCTCCCCTGTCCGATGCTCTGCGCATGCCACCACTCTCTCAATACAATTTCCATGGTATACTCAAACTTATACCTCAGACATTAACTGTTGCGCCCCTTAATCTTTATACAGCCTTTCCTCAGCCACCTATCCTTGTGCAATACATACTTTGAATATCCTAACTAACCAATCACCAACGCAGTCACCCCATATCTCGAGAAGATGAACTGCAAACTGATCCACTCCAGCAGCTTTGCCAATCATCATGTATTACACAAGGCTCTCACCATGACTCTCTTGATTGGCATACCTCCTTCTTTGTTAAAGGTGACGTAGATGTTTGATTTATCGGCCATCCTTATTTTAAACATCCTCACTGCTTTTTATTTCGTTGGCATCTGAGCGGAGTGTGCGGGGGGAACAAAACAGTGCAGACACAAGAAGAGCTCTATCTTAACCCGTTCAGCAAATTATATATTCAACTCCACAGATGAATTTCCTCCAGATTCTCGGCTCATCTACTTCAGATGGTCACACAGCTTATCTTGATGTCGAAAGCCTATGCTCTGACGTTGCCACACCCACTGACGCACCTCTTACTAATCCCAGACTCCTCCTTATATTCTCTTTTCGTCCAGTCCCAAAAGCGATTCTCTCACTTGACACAAGCAAGGTGTATGGATGGTGTGCCTCCTCGTGTTTCAGAGGACTGTGTTCCTAGACTTGCACCCGTGCTTTATATTGTCCAGTGTTAGTTAGGAACTTAACCTGGCGGAACTACAGGGAGATGCTGCAGTAGTAGATGTATCAAAGTATAGAATACTGAATTGCTGTCGTACCTTGTGTTGTGCTGTATTGTAACGATAAGAAATAGGTACACAGTTTCGTATTCTGTACAGTCATTTGAGGGTTAATGTTTCACGTCAGGATGATATGCCACCATTTACACATCATTACCACCCATTACTTCTTGTAGAGGGAGGATCAGGACGGTACATGAGTGTAGACAACTTGCAAGAGGATGTATGTACTGCCGTAGAGTTTCCGGGAGGTATCGTGTACTGCTGTAACAACCTTAGTTCCCTGTCGTGTCTCTCAGCTTCGTTCTAGAGACGGTTCAGTTGCTAGGACGTGACTGCGAGACGGGTGTGGGTAGATAAAGAGATCTGGAAAGTTTTCACGGGTATGTACGTAGGTGTCATAGCTCTGCTGCCGGAGAAGTGTCTGGGTGTATAGGAGCAATAACATTAAACCCAAATTCATATTGTCAGGTTAATTTTTCCTTGATAATGTTCATAAAAAAAGAATTATTTACTCGTTGAATAATGAAAGTGTATGTGTTTATTGTTAACATCCATTGAATTACAATATGAAGTGGATTAACAGCCCTACTGGTGATGACTATGACTTCTCGACTTGAGGTGAAGTGACCCCCACGCCCGCCTCCAGTACCTACAGTAACGCTGGCGTGTCTTTCCAGATGTCTGAGGGCGGGTCGTTGAGGCCAATAATCCCGGGCGGTGTGACAGTTCATCCTGGCCCACCCTCCGCTGGTGTGGCCACTCACTGCTGTCCAGTGTGCAGATTCACCACGACCTGCCGACTTCTGCTGACTCAACACATCCGCAGGCACAATGATGGCTGGCCTTTTGTCTGTCCTCACTGTGACTATCGAACCCACCGAAGCCACGACTTGAAGAAGCACCTTCGAACCCACACAGGAGAGAAGCCCTATCACTGTACCCTGTGTCCTTACCAGACCAGCGATCCCAGTAATCTCAGTGCCCATCTAAAGAACAGGCATTCTACGTTAAGAGTGGAAGACCACATGCAGCAGTAGTCGTATGTAGTGTAATTTGGCCTTAGAGAACTCAGGGGGAATGTTAACGTGCTCTTGGAATCATAACCTCTGAAATCTGATGCTGCATATGTGGTGTGATTACACCTGTCATACGGTGAGTAGCGTAACACTAAAATAAAAAAAAAACTTTTAAGCCATGGGTACAGACCACCGAACTGAACGATGAACAGGATTTACTTTAAAGTAATTTGTGTTGTTTAGTAGGTATAAGTCTGAAACTGACTTAAAGTTTCTTTCTATGGTCATACGTTTTATTCATTGAACGCATGAAAAGAGATATGAAAATATCTAGATCAAGTAGACCGGAATCATCATTATTGGAAGACTGTAATTATAGGTGAAGACTCCGGAAGTATCTATTATGAACAATATAATCAACACATTAGAATCAGAGTTCTTGTTATTTTTCTAAGAATTGTTAATGTACACGAAAAAGTACATTATAACTGACCTGAATTTCTTTTGTCAAAACAAACGTGGAATTAGATCCCAACCTGATCATATTGACACTTAAAGTTATGTGTATAGGGATAGAGGACACAGGTTATGTCGGAGTGTGTACAGCCAATAGTGGGCTGTAAATAGCGGAATGGACATAAGGCTTGCTCAAGGGACCAGTTAATGTTATAATACCACATTTACACAATAAATGATCATGATAAAAATACAATTTGAAAATGATACCCTCAATGTACTCTTCGTCTGAATAGTCACTCTAGTTGATTGGCATTCACTGCCGAAATGATCCATAAATGCCGGAGAGGACACATGTGGGACTGGACCCGTCAATGCTCTGGTATCACATTTTCGCTGTGTGTTCGTATGAAATAGAGGACAACTGAGATATGATTTTGATACTAATAATCAATCTCGTTAATTGTTTATCAACACGGGAATGGATGGTCGATGTCGTAATGACCAACCAAATTGCCGATATTACGTTACAGACTACTAAATACGTTTACATAATATTGTGTAACGATGTAAATCTCTGTATGATTCTTGAGAACATCTGTTCCCATCAGCAAAACTCATGTCATGTTATAGAGACAACCATGGCTGGGACAAACACTTGTTGAATGTATCAAAGTATTCGCCAAGGAAGTTGCCAGACTCTAGATGACTAACCCTCGTACACTGTTGTCAGTAATATATCCGTTTCCTAAGCAGGATAGAAATTGATGGCTGCTGTGGTGATGTATTTCCCGGAAAGTATTCCAGTGTTGAGAAAGGTTGTGCTGGCAATGCGGAAGATGTAAAAAGGGTGATCAGCTGGGATGAGTGTTGCATTATTCCACTAAACGTTGCCATTTCGCCGTTCAGGTTGTGGTTACCAGGGAGGGAGAGAGGGAGTGGTGGCGGTGAGAGAGTACGTGGTTGACAGCGAGGGAAGTAGTTGTATTGGTGCGTGTGGTGGCAAAGGAGCATAGTCGTGATGGTAGTGATTAAGGGTGTGATGGCCAGAGAGGGAGGTGATGACACATGGAAATTACAGACAACAGGAGACCTGATGGTTCATAACGAGGTTATCTGGATCAAGAAATCTCAATACAGTGGTCGAAACAGCGGAAGGCACCTCTCCACCCACGTCTTCCTCTAGCTCGACTGCCGCTAGAAAAAAAAAAAAAAGAAAATGTTTCCGTGTAGGATTGTGGTAAGACACTCAAATGAAAATTTTATTGGAAAGTGTGGCCTGGTGTTCCATGTCAGTTTGAGGTCTGTTGTACGTCTGGATTTTGCGAGAATGAGTATTTTATGTTTTGTAGTTTACATTTCTTATGAAGCCTAACATCTTTACATTTCTTATGAAGCCTAACATCCTATTTCCATATTTGAGGTTTCTTTAACCCCTTGTAGAAATTTACATAAGCATTTTGCACTTAAGATTCATATTTTTTTTTTTTTTTGCACGAAATACGTAACTTTGCATTTGTCTGTTTTGAAATCCATTTGCTATGTCTGTCCACTCTACCGATATGATTAAATCCTTCTCAATCTTCACGCAGTCATCCTTCGAGTAGGTTGTTTCCCAATTTTATGTCGTTGGCAAATTTTCGAGAATGTGCTGGTGAGTCCTGTCTTTAGGTCACTGATGCATATGATGAAAAGTTTGGGCGCAGGACCGAGAGTTGTGGAATTCCACTAGGCACTCGCGAAGCCATTTAATACCACTCTCGTCTTCTGCTGAGAAATGAGGTACGCTATCCACATGTAGATTCGATTTCCAATGCCATGAGCTTTGAATGTAGCATTTTATCAAAGGCTTTACGAAATTCCAGGTATTTGGAATCAGAGAAGATTTTTAAGTCCCAGTTTTCATATACACGATTATGAAATTCGACTGGGTTCTGGGAAACCATGTTGATGGTCGATTTAACAATTTGATTTTTGATTATTGTTTCTTATACTTTACCCAGACGTAGTTCGAAGCACGTTTCCTCTGACAGTTTTTGAAAGTAGGTGTTACGTTGGGCACATTACAATCGTTAGGGACCTTACCTTCGTGCATTGATTTATTGAACACTTTGATGAAAGAAAAGGCTTATTGCCGGAGGGTGTAATGTTGACCAGTGTGGGAGGGCGTGGTGTTGGTGAGGGAGGATGTGGTTACCCCGCAAGATTGACCGGAGGAGGGCCCGGGGGTGACGAATCTGCTAGTAACAATTAACTGAAGGGATAAACCAGATGAGAATCATTGTTGATTTATGTCACATGATATCCAAACATACGAGAGACACGTAGTGTCTTAACAGTTCATGTATATGTCCACTCGGGTATTTATGGTCCATTTCAATGTATACGCTCACCTGACATTTATAACGCTCCTTTACCTGCAATGTTTGGTCGCTATATGGTATTATAGGCTATATATGCTCCTTCCATCTGTGTGTTAACTTCATGAGCAGGACTGAACGCATTTAAGATTTATCCATTAAACATTATGTACAATGATTTAAGGAAACAGAGTTTGTAGATATAGAATAGTAGTCTTAAATATAAATCATCTTTATAGGATATTTTCTGTAACATGATCCCGTCGAACAAACAGCGTAATACATCATTTTTCCGGTTGTAAGAAAAAAGGAAAACAGTCTGTATTATCATGTAGCCATATGGTCACAGCTTATAGCTGGTAAGCCTTCACTCTAGAAACCCTGACTGAATATTTGTGGAAGTTTCTGTGTACAGCAGTGAAATTCTGCAGTTGATGCTTCATTCAGATTAGTGGGACGAGACATGCGTAGTGTTTGAATGGTGAGTCAAACGTTAAAATGAGTACAAAAGCTGTCATTACCACCCTCTTAACAGAAGCAGATGAGGCAATTATAGAATTCCGACATCTTTTAAGATGGGTGTCATAGTAACGTCGTCTCAACTACTGGAGTACTTTACCTTGAGTCAGTAGGAGCCAATATATATATATATATATATATATATATATATATATATATATATATATATATATATATATATATACTGGTAGCCATAAGACAAATGAAACACGAAGATCCGAGCGCTTTCGTGATAATTGATATCTTTAGGGATTCAGAGATAATGGGCAAATGTGGGCTTTTGTAAGGCGTATGACCTCATCAGATAAATGTCAGGTAGGAAGATCATGTAAGAAATTTGACCAACGTTAAGGCTCGGTTATAAAAGTCAAGTGTCAGGTCATGGAGTAGCCCATAAATTTGTAAATGCTGATTTATTTTGATTATGAAAGGATTTGATTTGTACATGCTTAGACTGAAGTTGAGGTTATTGCGAAAGCTGCGTTTAATAATGCTAGATTCTATGATATTTCTATCCACAAATGAGCGTTGTTTCCGTCAATAGTTCTAGTTTTTCGATGAGAGTAACGGGAGACGAGGACTATTTACAGACTCACGTCAAGGTTACTTCGTGTGTACTGCATTTGCGGTCCAGAATTTCTTGATGGAAAAATCGGCAAAATCTTGTGACATTGCATCGTTCTTAAAGTACTTTCATGACAGATCTTTGTATTGTGCCAGAACGATATTTTCTTACTCAAAAGCCAAGAATTCTTACATCACTAAAAACTTTCTAGTACTACCATATCACAACTTGAACTGCCCCAGCTACTTACGAAATTTGATAATATTGAATTTAAGAACATCAATACAGTGAGAAACTTTCCGATTTAAAAACTCGCCTGAGAATTCAAATGGATGTACTTAACAGATACCATGCAGGGACTGCAATAAAGTTTACTAGGGACAAAGTGCAAAAGAAATGAATTCAAGAATAAAGCAGCTTCAGTGTAGTGTTCGTGATGGAAGAGATATTGCATGTATATGGTTTCGGCCACCCTAATGACGAACAAACTAGAAAATTGTATCTTGTCATTTAAATATAAATAGAAATATTATAGAATCTAGTATTGCTAATAATCACCTCATAATAATAAATCTCAACATCCGTGTAGGCATGAAGGAACATATTAGATTCTTTCATAATCAAAAGCACTGTCAACACGAAAAAGTTTGAGCTAATCCATGACTTGTGTTTGATCACCCAACCCTTGTCTTTACTCGCTTGCCACATGTCTGTGGTCACCTGACCCATGCCTCTGGTGATCACAATTATTACCTGATCTTCCTTACTGACATCATCTGACAAGGTCTTTTGCATTGCAGGTCATATGCATATGACTGTAAAACCTATATTTGTTCATTATCTTTGCATCTCTGGAGATGTGAATTAGCAAAGAGCGCTCGGCACTTTTTCGATCATTTTCCTTAAAGCTACCAGCATATTCCCAAATCATGTGTCCTTTGTGATTTATCTGCATATATATATATATATATATATATATATATATATATATATATATATATATATATATATATATATATATATATATATATATATATATGAGAAATCTGAGATACTGTATTTACACTGATCGCCAAATTATTCAAGCCATGCGGAGCAGCACAAAGTTGTGTAGACAAGTCGTTTTCCTTCAGCTACACTTGCTTAAACGGTCCTTCTGCCATTCATATGTAATCAACTCGTGGCTAGAAGCTGAGGATACTGTCGTTGGTTTCTCTGGGTCACATAGAAATACTGAATCAAAACGTAACCATCTTTGTATATTGTAAATATATGTAGAGAGTGAATGCATGTAAACATCAAAATTCCGTCTCTCAGCCGATCAACTTGTGTCGTCAATATGACAAGATTTTCTGTAACAACTTAATCATATTTGACATGTTCATGTAACGGGGTCACACACATTCCAGGTAACTCTTGCAGACTTACGTCAGTTTTAAGTCGATTCTTGAAGTGTCACACTTAAAACATGTATGAAAAATAAATATACTGATTTTTTTTTTCAAGGATCACAAACAAATTGACAATTTCATGTATCATAATCAAAGAATCTACTTTTATCAAAAGCTACCCATAGTGTTGTAAAGCCAGTGTCTGTCATACCTGGCTAGGCTGTACATGCAACATCTGTGGTTTTGTTGCTGATAATTAGTTTGTCACATTTCTTGCCATCCTTCACATTTACCAAGGGTAATAACCGTTGTGTGCCTGCCTTATGGCCACATATCACAAACAGCACTTGTGTGATCATTGCTAAGTGCAGCGTCTTTTTAATTCGATGGAAGGCATGCAGATCATGTGAACTAAGAAAGCTCCATTTTGTCATCATCGTCTAAAAGATGTCTACCTGGTTGACTGCATTATCTTCAGCAGAAACTCTTGGCTCTACTTTAATCTCATGTATACAAGACAGACTGATTCCCCTCTCATAACTTTCTTGCATCTTTGTGTACTTTGGAAAGACCTTTAGGGTCACATTTGCTAAATATTTTTACTCTTGTTGGAGGCAAGGTACTTGACTGTTGTTGGAGTTGCAGTAATTGATTATTACTGGAGGTAGTGTATCTGAATAAACTAATATATCATTTAGACAAGCCCCTGCCTTAGTTTAGACACGCACTGAGATTTGCTTGAGCCTTATGAGTTATGTACTATCCTTTGGGCGAAAGGTATTGAGATAATTTTGAGAGCAGCTGAGTAAGTGTGTCAGCAGTTTTGATGCTAGAGACCGGGTATTAGTGATGAGTGAATTATATGCGAGTCAGTAATGTGGCTACTGAAGGTGTAACTGGGGAACATGAGATATTCAGCAAGGCATATGGAATAGTGAACAGATTGTGGAGTTAGTGATGAAAAAGAGACTGGCGATTGGGAATACTTGGTTTATAAATATGGACATACACAAACATAGGTGAAGGGAAAGATGGTAAGAGGGCATTATTGGATTACGTACTAATTGATAAGAGGGCAAAGGAGGAACTTTTGGATGTAAATTTGTAAAGAGGGGCAGCTGGTGTGATGTCTGACAATTACCTGGTAGGGTGAGGGTAGAGGTTTTCGGAAGAGGAAACGATGAGAAGAGGTTGGTAAAATTAAATGGGTTGAGAAAAGAGGCGTGTACGAAAAAAAAAGAATACAAGAAGATATTGGGTGTAGAATGGCAAAATGTGAGACGAAGCAAGAAGAGTGGTGAGGAATGGGATATATTTAGGTTAGCAGTGTTTGCATGTGCAAGAGAAGTGTGTGGCATGGGATGGTAGGAGGTGGCCAGATGAGAAAAGGTAGTGATTGGTGGGATGACAAAGTAAAAAAGTTACAAGTGAAAGAGAAAAGAGAGATGTACAGGTGGTATTTACTGGGAAGGAGTGGAAATGACGGTGCGATGTACAAGAGAAAGCGGTAGATGGTCAAAAGGAAGTTGCAGAGGTGAAAAAGAGGGTGACCGATTATCAGTAAACTTTAAGGATAATATGGTGTTTTGTGAGGTTAATAGTGCGAGGAAAACAAGAAAACCAATGGGAACATCGGTAAAGTGGGAAATGTGGAAGCGATAACATTGCGAAGGATGAAATGTAGCAAAGAGGCTGGAATGGATGGTATTATCGATTTATTTTTTTTAAAGGTGACTTGTTGATTAGTTACAATTTTCAGTATATCCGTGAGGTGCCTAAGGATTGTCGGGATGCATGTATAGTGCCAATGCATAAAGGCAGGGCGAGTGTTTGAACTAGAGGTATACGTTTGTTGAGTGTACCTGGTAAATTGTATGGAGGAGTGGTGATTGAGAGGATGAAGGTATGTACAAAGCATCAGACTGAAGAGGAAAAATGTTTGAGTAGTAAAGAATGTGTGGATCAGGTATTTGCTTTCAGAATATGAGAAGTACTTAGGGGAAACAGGAATATCTGTATAAAGCATTTATACATCTGGAGAAAACATATGATAGGGTTGTCAGAGATACGGTATGGAAGGTCTTATGAATATATGGTGTTGGAGGTAAGATGATAGAAGTGAGAAGTTTTTATCAAGAGTGTAAAGCGTGAGTACGAATAGGAAGAGACGAGAGTGTGTTCCCAGGTGAAGGATGGACTGTGGCATTGATGTGTGGTGTCGCCATGGTTGTTTAATTTGTTTTGGGTGAGATGGTGAGGGAGGTAAACGCAAGGGTGTTGGAGAGGGGCGAGTATGCAGTCTGGAGGGGGTGAGGAGGCCAGGGAAATGAGTCGGTTGCAGGTTGCTGATGACACGTCATTGATGGCAGATTCGAGTGAGAAACTGCAATACCCTTGATTTTATTCATATTTCCTTTCATTTTTCCCCTTTTCATATACGATCCCAAACTCAGGCACCAACTTCTGCACTTTCACTCTCGAATCTGCTACCATTTGTAGTGCATTTAATGCATGAGTGAAAGGCTTTCATACATTGTAGATTATGACAGAACTGATAAGGGTTTTATCATGAAACCAAATTTAGTTGATGGCAGGACTTGCTAGTTGCTCGAGTTTGTGTCAGTAAAGTACGAGATGGAGATCTATTTATTTCATTTATTTATTTTATTTTTGTAAAAACCACTGCTCGTAGCCGAACTTCTGTGTGCCTGACGTTAAACTGGTGTAGCCGATATGGTGGTTGGTCATACATCGTTCAAAAGGCCTGATCTGATATGAGAGCCACCTCGTCTGTAGTGTATGAAGGTGCGTGGGTGGAAGCGTCTCTTAGATGCTACCGTCACGGCTCCTACTGATCATAACGACTCTAGACTTTGGACTCTTAGAGTTTGCCTGGACTGTTACACTGTGAACCCCCAGCACGAAACACTGGATACCAGTAATGTGTTCTTGTTCAGAGATAGGTTACGTCAGTACTGACAAACTTACCAGCCGCTTTCCACCTGTGTAGATAAGGAGTGATGATACTAGTGCTCACTGTCCCCCCTGATACCCAACAATCACCTGCCACCGTCCATAGTCGCATCCGGGTGTATGCAAGTGGCCGCATATATTGTCTAATATTATCTGATTGATATCCAGCATTGTGTTCCCTTGGGAGTACACTGCCCGTGCTCTCCTAAACCACACTTTCAACTGGCCACACTTCATGCATGGTGACGTCATTCACTTGTGATGTTTCCGAGGGTTATACGTACGTTGCGATCACAGCCAAGAAAGTAAATGACCCAAGTGATCTGTCGTGTGCCACTACCACTTGAACGTCGACCGTAATTAATCATCTGCTGCGTCTTTTCAAATATTCATAAGATACAAATCTAATACAGGAACTATTTTATAAGGTTGTGAAACACGAATATTGAAAGGAGTTATGGACATATAATATGTTAGAATTGTACTTGAAATTGAAATATTCATTGACGATAATCACATAAAAACGACAGAGTAGTGTAATACTCCCACCTTCATCTTTGTCATCCGTTTTTGGGCTTACAAAAGTCGTAAATGTTATAATATTAGCACACTACAAGAATTACTTTATCAAATTGAGATGCAAAGAATTATACTCATATTACAGTGATTGATAAATGAACGGAAATAAATTCTTCCTGATAATGGAACTTCATGTAATCTATACTGTGCGACATATTCTTAAAGGCGCTGTTAATTAACTGAAAGATTTTACATTCCCATGTTAATGTTTTACTACAGAAATTAACATTATTTACATTATTTTATGTTGTGTGTATGTATGTGTGTATGCATATACATAACTCCGTATACATACCTTTAGTAACGTGAGGTGAACAGATCATCCGTGAATCTCTACACACACACTGGATGGGTTTATGGACTAGTGGAAAGTTCTGTTTTATACAGGATGGAGTTGTGCAAGTTTTATGTTCTATACAGGATGGAGTAGTGCAAGGTTTTATGTTTTATACAGGATGGAGTAGTGCAAGGTTTTATGTTTTAAGCAGGATGGAGTAATGCAAGGTTTTATGTTTTATACAGGATGGAGTAGTGCAAGGTTTTATGTTTTATACAGGATGGAGTAGTGCAAGGTTTTATGTTTTATACAGGATGGAGTAGTGCAAGGTTTTATGTTTTATACAGGATGGAGTAGTGCAAGGTTTTATGTTTTAAGCAGGATGGAGTAATGCAAGGTTTTATGTTTTATACAGGATGGAGTAGTGCAAGGTTCAATGTTTCATACATGATGGAGTAGTGCAAGGTTTTATGTTCTATACAGGATGGAGTAGTGCAAGGTTTTATGTTTTATACAGGATGGAGTAGTGCAAGGTTTTATGTTTTATACAGGATGGAGTAGTGCAAGGTTCAATGTTTCATACATGATAGAGTAGTGCAAGGTTTTATGTTCTATACAGGATGGAGTTGTGCCAGGTTTTATGTTCTATACGGGATGGAGTAGTGCAAGGTTTTATGTTCTATACAGGATGGAGTAGTGCAAGGTTTTATGTTTTATACAGGATGGAGTAGTGCAAGGTTTTATGTTTTATACAGGATGGAGTAGTGCAAGGTTCAATGTTTCATACATGATAGAGTAGTGCAAGGTTGTATGTTCTATACAGGATGGAGTTGTGCAAGGTTTTATGTTCTATACAGGATGGAGTAGTGCAAGGTTCAATGTTTCATACATGATGGAGTAGTGCAAGGTTTTATGTTCTATACATGATGGAGTAGTGCAAGGTTTTATGTTCTATACAGGATGGAGTAATGCAATGTTTTATGTTCTCTACAGGATGGAGTAGTGCAAGGTTTTATGTTTCATGCAGGATAGAGTAGTGCAAGGTTTTATGTTCTATACAGGATGGAGTAGTGCAAGGTTTTATGTTCTATACAGGATGGAGTAGTGCAAGGTTTTATGTTCTATACAGGATGGAGTAGTGCAAGGTTTTATGTTCTATATACAGGATGGAGTAGTGCAAGGTTTTATGTTCTATACAGGATGGAGTAGTGCAAGGTTTTATGTTCTATACAGGATTGAGTAGTGCAAGGTTTTATGTTTCATGTAGGATGGAGTAGTGCAAGGTTTTATGTTTCATGTAGGATGGAGTAGTGCAAGGTTTTATGTTCTATACAGGATGGAGTAGTGCAAGGTTTTATCTTATATACATGATGGAGTAGTGCAAGGTTTTATGTTCTATACAGGATGGAGTAGTGCAAGGTTTTATGTTCTGTACAGGATGGAGTAGTGCAAGGGTTTATGTTTCATGCAGGATGGAGTAGTGCAAGGTTTCATGTTCTATACAGGATGGGGTAGTGCAAGGTTTTATGTTTCATGCAGGATAGAGTAGTGCAAGGTTTTATGTTCTATACAGGATGGAGTAGTGCAAGGTTTTATGTTCTATACAGGATGGAGTAGTGCAAGGTTTTATGTTTTATACAGGATGGAGTTGTGCAAGGTTTTATGTTTTATACCGTATGGCGTAGTGCAAGGTTCTTTGTTTCATGCAGGATGGAGTAGTGCAAGGTTTTATGTTCTATAAAGGATGGAGTAGTGCAAGGTTTTATGTTTTATATAGGATGGAGTTGTGCAAGGTTTTATGTTTTATACCGTATGGCGTAGTGCAAGGTTCTTTGTTTCATGCAGGATGGAGTAGTGCAAGGTGTTATGTTTGGATCAGTGAAGATTTAGTTTATATACCGTATATTAACCCGTGTGTTACATCGCCTAACGTTTGGATTATATACTGATGATTGGTATCACTTGCCAGTTTTTCGTATATATATATTTTTTTTCGGGTATCTTCCCACAATGTAAGACGTGTTACACTTAGTCACATTTGATTTTCCACCATTAAGTATATCGTGCTATTACTGGATAACATGTAAGTGTACAATCTGGCTCCCTGACCGTATTTCCATGGAACTTTGTTAATCATAACTTTCAGCATTTGCTTCCAGCAGCCGCTCTGGAACACTGGCAACCGACTCTAGTGTCGGAAATGTCTCTGTCTCTCTCTCTCTCTCTCTCTCTCTCTCTCTCTCTCTCTCTCTGAAAAATGAATCTCGCAGAATCTTTCAATTAGATTTGTTTTCTTCACTACTTGATATATTCTAGTTTTCATTCCACTTATTCTGTTATATATATATATATATATATATATATATATATATATATATATATATATATATATATATATATATATATATGAAATTTAGACAGAGTCTTTTGTATGAAATAATGCAGATAAAACCACAGAGGAAGTAGATGTTAACAGTAATATCTTTCGTTTACGGATAAACATCTTCAGGGGAACTGAAGATGTGATAAACGAAAGATCTTGCCGTGTATATATATATATATATATATATATATATATATATATATATATATATATATATATATATATATTTAATAAGTTGTGATGCATCAGCATCTGAACACATTTAATCCCTTGCAAATGTCAAATTAGAAAGTAAGCAAAGTTTTATGAATTCTTTATTTACAGAAGCAGCGGCATTATATTGTAAGATTGTCTTGTTAATATGTACGATTGATGTAAGACGGAAATAAAGGATTTCATATATACTTCCTTCTTTTCGATGTTTTCCTCTCGCTAACATAAAGGTATGTGAAATATCTCGTGTGTGTGTGTGTGTGTGTGTATATATATATATATATATATATATATATATATATATATATATATATGTGTGTGTGTGTGTGTGTGTAAGCTAGAGGGTTCTTAAGACAGTGTGGCCCAATCAACAAATTTAGATAACGTTAGGTTACTGATATTCCCTTTGAGTTTTACATATAAACGTCAGAAAATACTAACACCACGATCTCTGTACATCTCTATAGCACCATCAAGAATGTCCCATAGTTATGTTAATAACAATGGGACATTTATGTGCAATCTATGAATTACTGAGATATTTGATATCATGTTATGTCTGTCTTCTCGTTGTTCTGTCCTACGTATCTCAAAGAACTGTTCACTATGTCATCTATCTGTTTTAGAATTTTTATAGTTGTGATCAGGTCACTCCTCACTCTTTTCTCTTCCGAAGTGGGTAAATCTAAAGCCTCTAGCCTTTCCCTGTACTTTAGCTCTCTTAATTCTGGTATCATCTTTGTTACTCTCTTTAGAACCTTCTTTATTAGTTCTTTGTTCGTAGGTACGGTGACCAAACTTGGGAAGCGTATTCAACGTAGTTTTGGCCTTATGTGTATGAAAAACTTGCTGGATAATTCCTTATACATGAACGTAAAAGCATTTCTGATATTTGTAAGCCGACAGTTGGTTTTCTTAACTGATCCTTTAAGATGGGACTCTAGCTACAGCTTTGGTGTAATGTCGACTCCCGTCTTCGTCACACAAAGATTCCTTTAGCTTGTTTCCTGCTTGATGTAGATTATATTGGGGCCATATTTCACTGTAACCAATCTTCATTACCATACATTTACTCGGGTTGAACTTCATCAAACACGTATCAAACCAACTTTGGATATTGTCAAAATCCCCTTGTAAGTTGCAGTCCATGCTTTTCACTTCCCTCATGATCTATGCATCATCTGTAAACATATTCAGGTAGTAGTGCATACGTTCTGCTAAGTCATTTACACGGATCAAGAAGGATGATGGTCACATCGACCCATTTTGAAAAGTTGTGTGTCCTTTGTTCTCTTCCACGTGTGTGTGTGTGTGTGTGTGTGTGTGTAAATATATGAATAACTGTTTATTAAATCTAGGCAGCCATTCGGCTGAAAATAAACCGTTGAGGCATTACAGATATTAGAGAACTGAGAGGTCATAGTAGTAACTAGCCATCTAATAATGAAATAGGTTAAGATCACCGTGGTGCTGTATATTTCCACGCTTTGGATAAGCACGTAATGTAGATTTATAAAGTCTAGGTGGCAGATATACAGGAAGATTTACAAAGTGGTACATACATTATGCACTAGGATAGTAACAGATTAAACATGAATGATGAGTAGTTACAGTAATGTAGTGATTGACATGCCAATTACCTTGCTGAGAGAAAACTGAGCTGTTCATTTGCATAGCTATGTACTTGTTCATGGATTGTTCATGATGTGCACAGTGGTAGGAATATGACTGTTCTTGTATCTGTCTGTACGAGCTTTGATTGGTACAAGTCGATTGTGGTGACGAACGGTCACTGATGGTAGGCGTCGGGGAGGAGGAGGAAGAAGAGGTGTCCGTGACAATGGTGTATCAGCCGTGTGAGCTGCTGGTGTTGGTTAGAAAGGGTAGAAGAGTTCGCTTAGAAGAGGGCCTCTTGGTAGGTGGTATCAGATGGGCCCAGGATGACGTGCATGCTCTTTTCTGCGCTATTTCCCCTCTGCATAGTTGCTAGCGAGGAGAACCAGGCTGGGGAGGCGTAGGTGAGGTTAGGTAGAATGAAAATGGTACAGACATTCTTGAGCTCAAATGGTGGGACGCCAAGTGATCTCAGTTGCCGAAAATAGAGACGGTATGATGGAGATTTGATCATAGTGTTGACATGACTCTTCGTATGAGAATCGTCTATACAGATACCAAGAAGTTTGACGTGTCTGCCCGCCCGGAGGACGTCCGGGCCTAGTGTGATGTCAGGGGACAGGATGTCCTGTACGCCCAGGTTGATGTGCATCGTCAGTGTTGGTGTGATCAATAGTGACGTCATCGGTCGTTGTCCACTCCTGAATGTTGTTGTTGATGATGTGCTGAAGGGCATCATGATTAGGAGAGTTGTTGATGGCGATGCCACAGTTGGAGTCGTCTACGTGCTTCCAGCGGTGGTGTGTGTGTCCCTCGGGACGTCACTGACATGGATGAAGAAGCAGAGTGGCCCTCATCTTGCTGACGTATAGAACACCGTAGAGTAGGGGAGATATTGTCAAGGTTACCCTCTTCATGCGAACTGGTTGTTATCGCCCGGACAGGAGGCCCACCAACCGCGGGACCAGACACCCCCGTAGTCCCAGTCGACGACTTTATGACTGATTGATTGATTTGTGCCGGTGTCCCCAGCAAATTCATTGTGCCGCCCATGCTCATCCTGTGAGCGGTAGCGCAAAAGGATTACACAGGTCACAAAGGGTCTTAGGCAGACCCCAGAGGGTTGATGTTACATAGGACGTCACAATTCGTATTTCAGTGCGTACACTACATAGTTTCATATGGTAAGTTTTACCGACTCGATGCAAAAAGTGGATACAAACTTCGGATTTCAGGCATCTTGTTATTAACAATAGGTAGTGTGACATTTCTTGCAGGGTTTGTCGACGATTTTATGATGTTATGGTTGACCAGGTCGAAAGCCTTAGTGAAGCCTACAAGAGTGTCTGCCTCCGAGATCTTGCGCTTCTTCAATTTGGGGTTAGTGAAGTCTAGAAGGCTGACATTGCGGTGATTGGTTGAGAAGTACTTCGTGCTTACAAGCTACTGAATCAGCAGTGTCGGCATAGGCCAAGTCGTACACAAAACTTTCACAAAGTAGACAGGGAATTGCAGTGATTGCATCAGGGGGCAGGTATTAAAGAGACGCTGAGTTGGTGGCTTTGGGTGGAGGAGTGACATATAATGTCTTTCAAGCTGTGGGACATTTAGACTGAGTGAAGCATTAGTTATGGCGGTTAGCGGTGTTGTCGCTAATTCATGGGAGAATCTCTTGTATACTTTTACTGGAAGATGTATGGGCGTGGTTGAGCATTTGGATGTAAGGCACTGAAGACGCCCAGCAACCTGATATTCCTCTACTGTGTTTGGGTGAGTTGGGGTCAGTAAGTATGCTGGCGGGGAAACCAGTGTCGAGTTGTGGTTATCGCTGGCTAGGAAGATGACGATGTCGAGGTAATGGTTAGCAAATATTGACGAAGTGGTTGGTGTGTAGTTGATGTGCAGTCTCTTCATTGCGTGTCATAGTCAGTTAGTTCTTTTATTCATCACACCACCTGCTGTTGGCTTACTCCAGATGGTGTACCTTGGTTGGGTAATAGACCTTCTACGCAGCTCTTACTCTGTTGCAATTTGTTGCGAAGTTGCTCGTAGAGGATATTGTTGTGTCTGTTAAATACACCATTTCTCTGCTGCACGAGTCGCTTGATGCTGTGGATGATGCAGGGAGCGTCGGCCGGGTATAGTGTTACCGTCTTCTGGGGAAAGAAGTGTTGGTAGGCCTGGCTGCTGCTTTCATGATAGTTTTGTCACATGATTTGGGCACCATCGATGGTCACCTCAGTCTAGTGACGAGATGCCCACCGATCAAAATTTCTCTTCGCCAAGATAGTAAGTGGCCGATACATTATGGGTATCCACTTGTGTTGGGTGATAGTTGTGTTGGGAAACAAGAACAATGATGAATGTGGACTGCGACCGAGGGGACAGGGGGAGGCTTTGGGTGGTAGGTAGTCGTCAGCGATGTTAGTCAGAATCAGGTTGAGAATGATTTGACCATGGGTTGGAAAGTGAACTACCTGAGATAGATATAGCTGGTCTTGAAGGCTGCTAGTGTCTATCTCTTTACAATTTCCCCACATCGCAGGCTTTACCACAAGGGTACCTTGTCCTGAATGTGCCAGAGGTGTAAGTTTATATATTCCAACAGTGCCTCCTGGTGGGGAGCGTGGCGCGGTGGTAGACCACACAGTAAATGATGGAGGAAGTTTGCCATGAGTGGTTTGTTGGCGTACCCTAACCCATTGCACTCCAGACCCTCAGGCTCGTTCTTTGTCGCTGGGCTGGACGTGATTCTTTGCGACCAAGAGTGCCACAGCTCCTCTCACGCTCTAATGTACGAAAATGGTGTAAGAGTATGTAGTCACTCATGGTACGCACATGCTTTAGGAATAATCTGCCAGGCCTTTGCTACTGCCCTGACCTGGCTGTGAATTGACCTGGTGGTGATGGGTAGTTCCTCCAGTTTGTTGGCCAGGGAGGTGACACTTGATGGTAGCAGGGTCGCCAAGTGATCCCTCGCCCTTGAAACTTCAAAAAGTTATAAGGATTTGATGTTAGCTGTAGCTGGTTTGCGTTGCCTTCTGTTGGTGATGAATATATCGGTTACTTTTCCGGTAATGGTGCTTCCATTTTCCACCGGCATGAAATATATACAACGATTTTAACTTCTCACAAACGCTGGTGTCGGGATAATCATTAGCGTTTTTCAGACGATCGAGTTGAGTGTTGATGTTGGCCAGTGTCGTGATGTTTACGTTAGACGACCACAACCCCTGACACTGTAAATATAGGCAATGTCGGAAACATTAGCACCTAGTAACTGTTCACTACTTCACCGATAAAGTTATCTAATATATATATATATATATATATATATATATATATATATATATATATATATATATATATATATATATATATATATATAATGTTGAAATGTATAGTTATGTATATGTACGTATGTGGGCGTGTATATATATACATGTGTATATGGGTGGGTTGGGCCATTCTTTCATGTTTCCTTGCACTACCTCGCTAACGCGGGAGACAGCGACAAAGTATAATAAATCATATATATATATATATATATATATATATATATATATATATATATATATATATATTATTGTACTTGATCGCCGTTTCCCGCGTCAGCGAAGTAACGCCAGGAAACAGACAAAGAATTCACTTGCATATACATACACAGACACAGACATATACACATGTACATTATTCATGTTTGCTTGCCTTCATCCTGTCGCTACCCCTTCTCACAGGAAACAGCATCGCTACTCCCTGCGATCTAAAATCATGAATTCTAGTTGTATTTTTCATTAAGATTGTGTTAAAGATTTTCCCTAAGTTTTGAGTGCAACTAGTTACCCTTAAGCTTCTTACATTTCCTCCAATGTTAAGGGCAAATGAGAATGGTAAATAAATGCTAGAAAACGTATGTATGATATACAGGTCCTTGGGTTGTGCAACACCTACCTCTTCTTAGCTTAAAAGGCTATATTGTATAATGCTGTGAAATGCTTTTTGAATATTTTTTTTTGGTGAAATATACTCATCAGATGTTCACCAGTCTAGTTGTAACTGCTCACACGTATTATGAAATCAGCTGTTGGCTGGTCTTTGTAAATTTTAATTACCTATGTAGTGCTCACTGTTCAGGAGATACTGAAATGGTTGATTATATATATATATATATATATATATATATATATATATATATATATATATATATATATATATATATATATATATATATATATATATATATATATATTCAAGACCAAAGTCAAGATATAAAGTGAGCAGTGAAGACTTCTTAATGTGAAGGACATTTTGGAACGCCTAAAGTATCTGTGAAGGAGCACCAACTGTGCTGTATGTATGAAGGAGCATCTAAAGTGTCTATGGAGGAGCACCTAATATAACTGTGAAGGAGCACATAAAGTATCTATGAAGGAGCACCTAATGTGTTTGTGAAGGAGCGTCTAAATGTGTCTATGAAGGAGCACCTAATGTATTTATGAAGGAACGTCCAAATGTATCTATGAAGGAGCACCCAAAGTAACGAAGGCGTGTCTTTCCAGATTTCCGAAGGCGGAATGTTGAGTGTATCATCGACGATTGCGAGCTCCCACCAGGCCACAGCCCTCGTGCCCTCCATAGTTCCCACTTACTGGTGCGTACTCTGCACTTTCTCCTCCACCTGCAGGACGCAGTTCAGTCAACACCTGAAGCAACATACGGAAGGTTCCCTCTTCGTGTGTCCACACTGTGACTACAGGACTCGTAGGAGTAATGACTTGAAGAAGCACCTACGGATTCATACAGGAGAGAGGCCTTACCTGTGCTCTCTGTGTGGCCATCGTACAAACACGACCAGTAACTTAAAAGCTCACTTCCGAACAAGGCACCCGGGACACACTATTCCACACCGGGACGCCTGAAGGCAATTGATGTCGATATCGTGACTCTAATGGTGTGCCAAGAATGTGGAGAAATGGATCGTTTATGCCTTTCGGGAGTGAGTCGAGAGACTCGGTAAGCAAGGGTCGCCTGCATGCTTTCCTTGCTTGAGGCAGGAGGGTCCCTATTCCCATCGGCTGTATCTGATGGATGTGTGTGTGTGTGTGTTTGGGGGGAAGGGGGGGGGGGGTTGCGTACACATTATGGAATTCATGCGAATTCATAGGTAATTGTCTTGGTTTGGTTTGCACAAATGGTCAAATGACGGTGTTGTTCAAGGTAGATGCCAAGAGTGGTTGTGTGGATGATGAGGAGGATCAGTGAGTAGATCTCAGGCAACCAGCAAGCGTGAGGATGACATAACACAATATGTATGACTCTTACCACAACTGTTTGTTGTGATCGCTGCATCTCGCTTTACTCCCTTAACAGTCACTGACTTCCGTAACTGTCACGCACCTCCTTACCTTTTACACCCTCCCTTAACTGTCTCGATACCCTTATCTCTTCTGGCATCCGTAGTTAGTCTTTTTAGAGCCCTTTCTCCACCTCTGATAAACTTCATCCTTTTGTCACATACAGTATATCAGACATGCGTGGAATACTTCACTCTGTACACAAAACCTTCCCTTTCTAAACTTATTTACCTTCCTCCAAAATAACTTTTTCATTATATCTGAGGTTTTTCATAGATTCTTTCTTCGAGGCTTCAGTGAGTTTTCCCTTCATTAATGTAAACGATGTTGTTTTTCTACGTAACTTCTTTATTCAAGACTTTATATTCTGCACACTTTCCTTACACTCGTCAATATTTTCTGAAAAATTCAACCTCATCTTCCAAACGAATCATTTTCTTCAAGGTTTACTTATTACGGGTTGTCCTCTTCCTCAACCTGTTCTTACCATGCCACACACCTCCGCGGCCTCGTATGTTAATGTAAACTCGTGTGAAGAATACACCTAATCCTCCCTGTACACTGTTCATGGATATCTATTTTCAACATTTCTTGGAAACTAAGTATACACTTTCATTCTTTAGACCCAGTTTTTATGCTCCATGATTTTCACTCATGATTCTAATTCCAGACGAACGTTTTGTTTAACATGTGATAACCCAAGCTCCCTGTCATCACGCATCATGTACCCTGTCTATATCCTCTAACCAGAAACATATTCATTACGTTCTTTCGTACCTGGTCGTCACTGCACCTACACCAAATACATTTATGGACAACTTAATGATGAAAAAATATATTTGATATCCATTACAGCCGGTGCATGATCCATGTACTTGTCAACAAATATCATATTCATCTGGCATCTTACACCCTACTCCCTTTCCTCCTTCATCTATCCCAGTTACTCGTGACAAGGAATTCCTCACTAGGTTATATCTTCCCTATCACTGAATAGGATATATGCAACTATTATAGTTGTCAATCCTGACATTTCTGTCTCTCGCATCCTAGTTGCTTCTTAGTTAGCTTCTTAGAATATGCTCATCTTTCGTCCAACTCGTCACCACGTCCTCACCATAGCTGACCGTGTCGTCTTATAAATTCGATCAAAACCCTTTAATCAGTTCCAGTTAAATATTTATCAGGCTATTCTTTAACTTTTGCTTATACTCGTGTTCTATATCAAAATAACCTCTCTAAACTGTTTAAAGTTTTCACACCCTTGTATTCACCAGTCATTCCTGATATTTTGCTGACTTTACGAATCTTTATATCGTGTTGTATATGGCAAAAGGAACTTTCCTTATGCACTCTTCCTCGTGCATCTCTAGTAGGAGTGCATCATGCACTATGTCTCAGAAGACAGCTTTTGTGGAGTTAGAGATGTTTGATACCCGGAGACATTTATTGACTTCACGTTGATATTACTAGCTTCTTCGGCCGGCGGCTTTTACCCTCCCTCAGATCATTGTGGGGATCAGGTCCAAGGCTATGTTTACTATTCTCCGTCACTACACCTACTTCTGCACTACACGCATATCTTCATTATCCTCCCCTTCACTACACACACACCCTCACTAAATTCTACACAATATTCTATCCTTACAATACCCTTAGTGGTTTATGACTCGCGCCAGAGACAATATTCGCTGCACCCTTATCTTCTCCACTTTTTTCTTGTCACTATACCCTCGGTACCAGTGACCATTGATCTAACCACTGTGGCTTCAATCAAAGATTAACTTTTATTTCAAAGACAGTCAGGAGTATGGAAATCGTGGACTCATTTTGAGCGAAAAGAGCGAGTACATTGACCACGTCGCCCCCTCTACCCCACATCGCTTCAATTCACTCTAACACGCCTTTCATATATATATATATATATATATATATATATATATATATATATATATATATATATAATGCCGTTTCCCGTATTATAGAGGTAGCGCCAGTAGCAGACAAGGAAAGGCCACATTTGCATACATCCATTCTCTAGCTGTCGTGTGCAGTTCACCGAAATCACAGCCCTCTATCCACAACCAGGTCCTACAGACCTTTCCATGAATTACCCTGGCTGCTTAACATGCCCTGGCTCAGTTCACTGATAGCGCATCGATCCCTGTATACCACATAGTTCCAATTCGCCCTGTTACCAGCACGCCTTTCACCCTCCTGCATATTCAGGCCCCGATCACTCAAATTTTTTTTCACTCAATCGTTCTATCTCCAATTTGGTCTCGCTCTGTTTTCTTCCCTCCACTTCTGACACATATATCCTCTTTGTCAGCCACTTCTCGCTCATTCTCTCCATATGTCCAGACCATTTCAGCTCGCACTTTTCAGTTCTCTCACAACCATTCTTTTTATTACCACACCTCTCTCTTACCCAGTTTTTACTTACTCGATCAAACAATCTCACACCACGTATTGTCCTCGGACATTTCACTTCCAACACATTTATCCTCATCCGCACATCATTTACAACCTATGTCTCGCATCCATATAACATTGTTGTGACTACTATACCTTCAGAAATACCCATTTTTGCCCTCCCAGGTAACGTTCTCTCTTTCCACACATTCTTTAGTGCTTCCAAAACCTTCGCTCTATCACCAACCCTCTGACTCGCTTCCGCTTCCTTGATTCCATTCACTGACATGTCCACTGTCAGGGATCTAAAACTTCACTTATTCCATATTTTCTCCATTCGGACTCGCACCCCAACTCACCTGTCCCAACTCCTTGCCAAACCTGATAACTTTGCTTATAATAACATTAACTGTCAACTTCGTCTTTTCACACATTCTTCCAAACAGTCACTAACCGCAGCTTCTGACTCGAATTTGCCACTAGTGCTGTGTCATCGGCAAACAACAACTCGCTCATTTCCCATGTCCCCTCACCCCGGACAGTGCGTACTCACGCCTCTCCCCAAGACCCTTGCTTTTACCTTCCTCACCACCCCATCCATAAATAAAGCGAACAGCCATGGTGACATCATAGACACCTGCCGCATCCCAACCTTCACTTGGAGCCACACACTTTCCTCCTTCCCATCTCGTCACATACCTTACACCCGTGATAAAACTCGCCGCTTCTAGTACCTTACCTCCCTAGCTATTTAATCTTAAGACTTTCCACAAGGCATCTTTATCAACCGTATCATATGCTTTCTCCAAGTCCATAAATGATCCCTATAAATCCCTCTTTCTCTAAATTTTTCTCACACATTCTTTAAAACAAGCACCTGATCCACACATCTACCACTTCTGAAACCACATTGTTCCTCCTCAGTCCGATGCTCTGTACATACCTTCACTCTCTCGGTCATCACTCTCCTGTACAATTTAGCGGTTACGCTCAACAAACTTATGCTTCCGTTGTTGTAACATTCAACTTTATTCCCCTTGTCTTTATAATGTGGCACTATACATACATTCTCCCAATCCTCGGGCACCTCACCATGATCCATACATAGTGAAAATTCTAACAAATCAACACCTCTCAAGAATTCAAGTGCAATACCATTCACTCCAGCTGCGCAAGGCTTTCACCACCACCTCTTTCTTCAAACCGCTGTACGTGACTCTCTCACTTTGTATACCGCCCCAACCCAACACACTACATCTGCAAACCTGTCATCAGACACATTCACCAGTTCAAAATATTTCATATCCTCACTTCATCACTACCTGTTACCACTTCCCCATTTGCCATCTTCACTGATGTTCCCATTTCTTCTGTTGTTTTTCGCACACTGTAACCTCCTTCCAAAACATCTTATTCTCCCGGAAGTTTACAGATACTCGCTCATCACAACTCTCATTTGTCCTTTTTCAACTCCTGCACCTTCCCTTTGACCTGCCACTTTCTCATGTACATCGAATCATTTGCACTCCTTCCCTGTACGTGCCGCCCATATATCTCTTTTTTCTCTTCCACTGCCAATTTTACTTCTTCATCCTACCACTCTCTCCCTTTTTAATCTGTCCACCTCCCACCGTACGCATATCACACGCATCTCACATTTGCTTGCACTGCTTCCTTAGATACCTCCCATTCCTCACCCACTCCCCTAGATTGGTTTACTCTCACCTCTTGCCATACTACATAATCTTTCCTGATATTTTTCCACACAAGTCTCTTTTCCAAGATCAATTACTCGCCACTTTTTTCCCTCACCCATGCCGTTTCCACTTTCCCGAAAACATCGACAAATCTTCATCCCAGCCTCCACAAAGTAGTGCTCAGACATCTCTGCATCTGCCGCTCTCAGCACGCTCACATGCAAAAGTCTCTTTTACACGAGTGTCAATTAGTGTGTAATTTACTAAGTGAATTCGATCTGTCCATTGTGATTTAATTTGCATCATTCAAAGTTTACTTTCGATTTTTTGTGAAGGATTTTGTAATTTGTATCTGAAGGTCTATGAGATATTGGTGGGTGGATGCGCAAGCATGTTTGCACATCCCCTTTGATGTATTACTTATATATCAATAAATATTTTGAATTTGAATTGAATTTGAATTGACATGCAATCCAATAATTCCACTAACCACCTTTCCTACTCACATACGTATACATGTGTATGTCCCTCTTTTATACCGAGATATTCCCAAACACAAATCCTTTTTAGCACACAGTACCATAACGTGTTTATCATTTACATTCACAATAATGAATGTCCTTTGCCCCAGTCATATCCCCATATTGTCACATTGCTCAACTTCGCATTTAAATCACTAATACCCAGTCTCTTGCATCAAAACCATTGACACGCAGCTTCTCCCAAAACATTAGCCTCTCATCATCTTTCTTCTCATGGTCAGGTACGTGTATGAGCGCTAAAAATCACCCATCTCTTACTCAACTTTCATTTTTACCTGCATCGGCCTAGATCTTGCATTCTTACATTCCCACGACTGCTTGAGCTGTAGTGCTATCCCTAGGGATACAGTATGTATGAAAAAAGGAAAACTGTGGACCATTGCAAATGCTTTATGGAACGGACTAATTAGAGTCCCGCGAGAAAATTGAGGAGATGCACGAGAAAAATAACTGTCTTGGGTAATATTTGAGTATTTGTAGCCAAATAAAGTGGCATTTAATTCATCTTTAACATTAGACAATACGATATCTAAGCTAGCTAAAGGAGTGAATTGCCCTTCCCACTAGAAAGCTTTATTTTACTTATTCATCATTTCGGAAACATATTAATCAACGTATATATATATATATATATATATATATATATATATATATATATATATATATATATATATATACAAAGAATTTTGCCACTGTGCGGCTCAAGAATCAAACCCTGGCCACCGAGAACAGTATGTGGATAGCGTACCACTTGACCAGCGTTGGGGCAAAACCTGTCCAACTGAAACAGCTGTCGACAGTTTCAGGGTCCTCCAACAGACGGTGGGTCTGGGGTGAGAGAGTTTTGCCCCCTGTGTGGACCGCCTGCTGTTCTTAGTAACCTGAGTGCGACTCTGACAAGCAATGTTAAATTGTTTAGATTGATTTACATGTGAACATTAGTTGTCCTGATATATATATATATATATATATATATATATATATATATATATATATATATATATATATATATATATATATGTGCAGAACTTTCGCCGTGATGGGATATATGCACAATCACCACTCTTTCCAGCGACGTGGCGTCAAAAACAGTCTTAGAGGGAAAAATCCTTACTTGGCACCCTTCTCTGTTCCTTCTTTTGGAAAAGTATATTTGGAGGGAATGATTTCCAGCCCCTCTCCCGCCCCTTTTGGTCACCTACGAAACGCAGGGAATGCCTGGGTAGAATTCTTTCTCCCCTATCCCCAAATAATATATATATATATATATATATATATATATATATATATATATATATATATATATAAATTATAGTGTGGCGGGGTGGCGACGGGAATGAATAAGGGCAGACAGTATGAAATATGTATGTGTCTGTGTGTGTATGTATATGTATACGTTGAGATATATAGGTATGTATATGTGCGTGTGTTGACGTGTATGTATATACTTGTGTATGTGGGTGGGTTGGGCCATTCTTTCGTCTGTTTCCTTGCGCTACCTCGCTACCGCGGGAGACAGCGACAAAGTATAATAATAGAATAAATGAAATATAGTGAAGTGTTTTAGATATCTGGGAGTGGATTTAGCAGCGGATGGAACAGTGGAAGCGGAAGCGAGTCACAGGGTGGGGGAGGGGGCGAAGGTTCTAAGGCGTTCAAAAATGTGTGGAAGGCGAGAAAGTTATATCGGAGAGCAAAAATGGGTATGTTCGAAGAAATAGTGGTTCTAACTTATATATTGTTGCGAGGCGTGGGCTATGTATATGGTTGTGCGGAGGAGGGTGGATGTGTTGGAAATGAGATGTTTGAGGACAATATGTGGTGTGAGGTGGTTTGATCGAGTAAGAAATGAAAGGGTAAGAGAGATGTGTGGTAATAAAAAGAGTGTGGTTGAGAGAGCAGAAGAGGGTATATTGAAATGGTTTGGTCACACGGAGAGAATGAGTGAGGAAAGATTGACACAGGATTTATTTGTCAGAGGTGGAGGGAACGAGAAGTGGGAGACCAATTTGGAGGTGGAAGGATGGAGTGAAAAAGATTTTGAGCAATCGGAGCCTAAACTTACAGGAGGGTAAAAGGCGTGCAAGGAATTGAGTGAATTGGAACTATGTGGTATACCGGGGTTGACGTGCTGTCAATGGATTGAACCAGGGCATGTGAAGCGTCTGAGTTAAACCATGGAAAGTTTTGTGGGGCCTGGATGTGGAAAGGGAGCTGTGGTTTCGGAGCTTAACACATGACAGCCAGAGACTGTGAACGAATGTGGCCTTTGTTGTCTTTTCCTAACGCTAACTCGCGCGAGCGCGGGGGGAGGGGGTTGCCATTTCATGTGTGGCGGTGTGGCTACGAGAATGAATGAAGACAGCGAGTATGAGTATGTATATATGTATATGTTTGTGTATGTATATGTTGAAATGTATAGGTATGTATATGTGCGTGTGTGGGCGTGTATGTATATACATGTGTATGTGGGTGGGTTGGGCCATTCTTTCGTGTTTCCTTGCGCTACCTCGCTGACGCGGGAGAAAGCGACATGGTATAATAATAGTAATAATAATAATAATATATATATATATATATATATATATATATATATATATATATATATATATTTTATCCCTGGGGATAGGGGATTAAGAATACTTCCCACGTATTCCCTGCGTGTCGTAGATGGCGACTAAAAGGGGAGGGAGCGGGGGGCTGGAAATCCTCCCCTCTCGTTTTTTTTTTTTTTTTTTTAAATTTTCCAAAAGAAGGAACAGAGGGGGCCAGGTGAGGATATTCCAAAAAAGGCCCAGTCCTCTGTTCTTAATGCTACCTCGCTAACGCGGGAAATGGCGAATAGTTTAAAAGATAGAGTTGTGCGCAGGAGGATGGATGTGCTGGAAATGAGATGTATGAGGACAATGTGTGGTGTGAGGTGGTTTGATCGAGTAAGTAACGTAAGGGTAAGAGAGATGTGTGGAAATAAAAAGAGCGTGGTTGAGAGAGCAGAAGAGGGTGTTTTGAAATGGTTTGGGCACATGGAGAGAAAGAATGAGTGAGGAAAGATTGACCAAGAGGATATATGTGTCGGAGGTGGAGGGAACGAGGAGAAGAGGGAGACCAAATTGGAGGTGGAAAGATGGAGTGAAAAGGATTTTGTGTGATCGGGGCCTGAACATGCAGGAGGGTGAAAGGAGGGCAAGGAATAGAGTGAATTGGAGCGATGTGGTATACAGGGGTTGACGTGCTGTCAGTGGATTTGAATCAAGGCATGTGAAGCGTCCGGGGTAAACCATGGAAAGCTGTGTAGGTATGTATATTTGCGTGTGTGGACGTGTGTATGTACATGTGTATGGGGGGGGTTGGGCCATTTCTTTCGTCTGTTTCCTTGCGCTACCTCGCAAACGCGGGAGACAGCGACAATATAAAAAAAAAAAAAAAAAATATATATATATATATATATATATATATATATATATATATATATATATATATATTCAATGTTTTCTTTCATACTGTCAACCGTTTCCTTCACATCCATTCTCTGGCTGTCATGTGCAGTGCACCGGAACCACAGCCTCCTATCCACAACCAGGCCTCACTGGCTCTTCCATGGTTTCGCGGGCAGTTTCACTCGCCGTGGCTTAGTCCTTTGACTGTGCGCTGCCCCTTGTGTACCTCATCGTTCAACTCTGTCCCGTGCACGACTTTCAACCTTCTGCATGTTCAAGCCCCTGTCACTCAAAATCTCTTAACTTCATCCTTCCATCCACAGTTTGATCCTTCTTTTCCTTTCTTTGGCACCTATACTTTTAACACATATATCCTCTTTGTCAACCTTTTTTCACACAGTTTCTCCTTATGTCCAAACCATTTAAGCACACCCTCTTCATCTCTCTCAACCACACTCTTCTCGTTACCCCACTTCTCTCTTACCCTTATATTACTTGATCAAACCTCCTCACATCACATATTGTCCTCAAACGTTTAATTTCCAACGCATCCGCCCTCCTCCGAAGATCTTTATCTGTAACCAATGCCTCGCATCCATACATTATTGCTGGGGCTACAATACATTTAAACATGCATAACAACCTCTCTTTGCAAACTTTCCTCAATGCTCCCAAAATCTTCGCCCCTTCTTCCATCCTGGGACTCGGTTCTGCTTCTACCATATCCACTCCCAGGCATAAAAAAAAAAAAAAAAAAAGATTATCAGATCAAACTCACACCTCAACCAATCTTTTCATCTTCCCTTTTAAACGCAACAACATTGATTTTATTCATATTTACTCTCGACTTCCTCATTTTACACACTCACAAACTCAGTCACCAACTTCTGCAGTTTCTCAGTTGAATACGCCACCAGTGTTGTCATCAGTAAACAGCGAATGGCTCTCTTCCCAAGCAACCTGAACCCCTCCAAGACCCTTGCATTTACCTCCCTCACCACCCCATCCAAGAACAAACTAAATTGTCATGGTACCAGCATTTCTGTATGCAGTCTGATATGTTTATAAAAGACGACTACACCTTTATGGAGTGGGAGCTGCGCGTTTAGGTAGACTCCTTTACGAGTCTACACGTGCGTTTTTGGTTAAAAAAAAAAAAAAAAAAGCAGCTCGTATACCTTTCTAGATAGGTCTCAATTTCATCTGAAAATATTTCATGTTAATGCTCCGAGTATATGCAATGAAATCTCAGTGTTAAGGACAACAGCGTTAGAATAAGATTGATATGAATGCCATTGCCGAATCTTGGATATTAGCAACAGAGATTTCCTTGCCGAATACTCCATTCCAGGGAACACTGTTTGATAGGGGAAACAAGGTGGGCTCTGGTGTCCTGCTCTTTGTTAAAGCTCATCTAGATCCCGTGGTAAAAAAAAAAAAAAAAAAAGTTGCAACTGTTGAGAATATCAACTTCCTTTTTGTAGAAATTTATGGTAAACTTCGTAAAAAAAAAAAAGGTAATTCATTGCCCCCCCCCCCAAACAGACACCAGAGAAAGACGAAAGATTTTATGATCAGAAATTTGTTATGAACTAGAATCTACCATATTCGGAAATTTTGTTACACTGGCATCTAAATGTAGAGAATCCCTTTCCAGTAGCTCCGGGCGTGGATTCAACCTAAATTTGCTTGGCAGTGCCTTAATCCAATAGGTCAAGAAACCTACTCGCGATGAGAATATATTAGATCTAGTTCTAACGTCAAAGGAGAATTTCGTTGATAATTTTGGAAAAAAGTTTGGTACAAGGTGATCACCGGCAAATCACTTTTGAAGTGCTTTCAACACTGCATGTAATGTTGATCAACATGACAGCTGCGAAAAATGCCCATTTTTAAATACGCATATTTTAATGCCTTTTTTTTTTTACATGCATACCTGGGGTGATATGGTCAACAAAAATGACATGTACGTAGCTTGGAAAAGCTTCAGTAAAACCTTCAGAGCAGCTGGGGAAACGTACGTAGAGGACACTCAGTTTTTAAACGAAGCCAAGGTGGTGAAATATAAAAGTGCCCGTTGTCTAGGAAAGTAAAAACTGAAAATTCAAGAACCAACATGGTAAAGTTCTGTAAATTTGAGTAGAGAAAGTTATACGACAAAGTAAACGTAATATGAAGTATATATTGCTGAAAATGGCAAAAGAAACCCTACAGAGTTTTACGGTTATATTAGGAGCAAGAGTCATTTCACAATCAAATGGTCTTTCAAGTATGGAAAATGGTGACTTGGTTCAAGACATCGAAGCTATATCAGTAATATCAAATGGCTTATTTGCATCCGTATTTACGATCGACGACACAACCCGTGTCCCGAATCCAGTTCCATAGACCAGAGAGGGGTACGTTCTTCAACAGATTGACATGATGGCTGAAGACTTACCTTCAGTAATAAACGAAATGAAAATCAATAAACGGCAGGCCCTGATAAGTTTTATCCGAGAACAATGAAAGGGGCAACAAATGAGATAGTTAAGCCCTTGACCGCCCTTTTCAATAAGCCACTTGTAACAGGAAAAGTTCCAGATGAATGGAAGTTAGCCAGTGTAATACCGATATTCAAAAAATGTAATAAGTCACAACCAGGGAATTATCGTCCTATTAGGTTAACGTCTGTAGTTGTAAAACTTAAGTTAATCATTCGAGGTAGAACTGTAAACATTTAGAGGACTACCACTCAACGATTCTCAACTTGGTTTTCGACAAAATCGCTCGTCTGACAAATTTGCTAGATTTCTTTTATGATATGATAAACATGTATGACGGTTGTAAAGCAGTTGATATTATCTATCTTAGCTTTCAAAAAGCGCTTGATAGGGTTCCGAATCAAAGGTTACAGGCAAAAATTGTTACATGGAATTGATGGGGTTGTACTTCAGTGGTTAGGATATTGGTTTACTGGCCGTAAACAAAGAGTGATTATCAGTCAAATCTAAGAATACTTAGGTTAAAAAGTGGAGTGTCACAAGGATCAGCCATGGGACCGGTTCTCTCTTTAATGTATAATGATAGTAATATTGACAATGGGCTGCGTCGCAAGATATAAAAAAAAATCGCTGATGATACATAGCTGGGAAAAATCTACAAATGAACTTGAACGTCTACAGCTTCAAATTCGCTTAGAGATACTGATGAACTGGGTTCATAAGTGGCGAATGAACTGTTATATCGATAAATGCAAAGTTTAACATACTGGTGGGAAAGACGAAAAGGCAAGCTACAGTAGGAATTCTATGAAACTTCAAAAGGTGAATGAGGAAAAGACTTGCGTCATAATCTCTGGAGGCGTAAAACCAAGTAAGCATTGCACAGAAGCAGTGGTAAGAAGGAACAAAATTCTTGGTTTCATAAGGAGAGCCTTCGAATTCAAGTCCAAGGAAATTATCCTTACTTTTTACAGTTCACTGGTTCGTCCATGAATACTGTGTCCAGTTTTGGTCACCATACCTTCAAAAATGAATAGATAAATAAAAAGACATAGACGGGATGGAGAGATTACATTGTCGAGTTATCAAGAAGATTACTGGACTGAGAAACAAACACTAAGAGACGAGAATAAATGACTTCAATCTATTTAATTTAGAAAAGAGAAATTGAGGTGATCTCATTCAAGCATTCAAAATGATGAAAGACTAATAATCTTGATCTATCAAGTTACCTAAGACTTGATTCGTGTGATTTTACTCATAGTAATGGATACAGACTCTTGGGCAAACGATTTACCTCAAATGAGGCGAAGTACTTTTTTCTTCAGCAGGTATGTTAACATATTGAACGCTTTGCCAAGTAGAGTGGTTGAAAGCAGTACTATAGATAGGTTTAAGAACAGACATGATAAATGCTTCGCTTCAAGCACATGACTTTCATTATTTGTGCCTCCATAATCAAAAGTGCAATTTGCAGATTATTCTTTTTGGATCATGTGTGCCTTCTACCTTTTAACCTCACTGATGTTAGTTTCTGAGATTTTCCACCGTCTAAAAAACCTCAAAGGAATTCCTTTGTATGCCTTTGGATTTTTGTATTTCAAAACTAAAAAGTCTACATTTTTTTCAGACATTTTGTTAAAGTTTCATGGTTTTCATAGATGTCACATAGATTTAGCGTCATCGTAAGTAATCATTAATAATGCATTACATAGTAATGCAATACATGAACTTGATAAATAGTAGAATGATAAGTTTTCTACGATATTAATATTGGTTAAACACACCTGCAGGTACCAGCATGGGCGGGAGGTGGTGGTGGTGAGGAACCCATGATACCCGGTCCACTATCTCTCCTCTACTTCAGGTGAGTGTTACTCCTGATTATTGTACTTTATGTGGGTCTTAGTCTTGATCATTATATTTCATATGGGTGTTACCATTCATTATACTTCAGATAGGTCTTACTCTGAATTATTATACCTCAAAGTGGTCGCTACTCTTGATCATTATGCTTCAGGTAGGTGTTATTTTTATTTTACTTCAGGTGGGTGTTTATATTGATCATCATATCTCGAGTGGATGTTACTCTTGATTGTTATCCTTCAGATGGGTGTTACTCGTGATCATTATATTTCAAGTTGGAGTCACTCTTGATCGTGAAACTTCAGGTCGGTATTATTCTAAATCATCATACTTTAGTTGGATGTTTCTATTGAGCATTATACTCTAGGTGGGTTTTACTCGATCATTATACTTAAAGCACGTCTATCTCCTGAAAATTACACTTCAGATTGGCATAACCATTGAACGTTATTACTTCAGGTAGGTGTTATTCTTCATTATCTTAACTCAGGTTGGTGTTACTAATGGTCGTTATACTAAAGGTAGGTGTTACCCTTGATCCTTATACTTCGGATAGGTGTTACTTAATCCTTATTCTTCAGATGGGTTATAATTTCATCATCATACTTCAGGTTGGTGGTACTCTTGATCATTATACTTAAATTAGGTGTTACTCTTAATAATTATATTTCAGGTGGGTGTTACTCTTTATCATTATACTCCTAATCTTGTTTCTGGTGCGTATTTCTCTCGATCATTATATTTCAGATGGGTGTTAGTCTTCACCATTATACTTCAGGTGGGCTGCACTTGATCATTATACTTCAGGTGGGTGGTCATATTGATCATTAAGCTTCAAGAGAGTGTAACTCTACGTCATTGTGCATCAAGTGTGTGTCACTCTTGATCATTAACCTTAGTTAGATGATACTCTTGATCATTATACTTTAGAGGGATGCTACTCTTGACTGTTATAATCGAGGTAAGTGTTACTCTTGATTGTTATACTTTAAGTGGATGTTACTTTGTCATTATAATTCAAACGTGTTACTCCTTATCATTGTACTTCAGGTAGATTTTACTCTGATCATTATACTTCAGGATGGTTTTACTCTTGATATACTTCAGGATGGCTTTACTTTTGATCATCATACTCCGTTTAAATGTTATTTTCGATCATTATAATTCATGTGAGTTTTATCCTTGATCACTTTACATTAGTTGGATGTTGCTCTTGTTGCTCAAGTAGGTGTTACTCCTGATCATAATACTTTAGATGGGAGTTACTCCTGGTTATACTTCAGAAGTGTTATTAATCATTATACTTCAGAAGTGTTACCATTGATCATTATACTTCAGGCGGATGTAACTTTTGGTCATTATCCTTCAAGTAGGCGTTACACTTAAATCATTTATACATCATGTAGATGTTACTCTTGTTCACAGTACTTCAAGTGGGTGTTTTTCTATATCATAATTGTACTTCAGACGGATATGTTAATGTTACTTCAGGTATAATGATCATACTTAAGTTGGATTTTACTGTTGATCATTATACTTCAGGTGGGTGTTACTCTTGATCATAGTACTTTATGTAGATGTTACTATTTGTCATTATAATTCAGGTGGGTATTACTCTTGATTGTTATACCTCTGGTAAGTTTTATTGTCATCACACTTTAGTTGGTTGTTACTCTTGATCAATTTCAGGCAAGTGTTACTTTTTATCAGTATACTTCAGGTGGGTATTACTCTTAACTTTTATACTTCAGGTGTGTTACTTTTGATCATTATACTTCAGGTGGGTGTTACTCCTTATCACGGTAACTTCAGGTCGGCGTTACTTTTGTTCATCATAAACAGGTGTTACTTTTCATGATTTTACTTCAGGTTGATGTTAATCTCGATTGCTATACTTTAGATGGGTGTTATTCTTGATCAGTGTGCTTGAAGGGAGAAATAATCTTGATCATTCTACTTTAGATGGGTGTTACTCTTGATCATTACAATTCAAGTGGGTGTTTCTCTTAATCCTCATACTCCAGGTGGGTGTTACCATTGATCATTATAGTTCAAGTGGGTGTTGCTATTGATCATCATACTTCAGGTAGGTGTTTGGAAATCATGTTCAATGTTTATTGAACTTGTGGGTGTAGAATTGGAAATTTACTGCAAAATAAACGCATTTTGAGAGTTTATTCAGCCTGTGAATGTGAATGTTATCATTTTTTTTTCTTTTCAATTCTACTGGTTGTCCCTCTTCAAAGTTTACTAGTTGGCCCTCACCCTCACAGTTTACCGATCACTCCTAATCTTTACAGTCCACCAGCTGTTCCTCATCATCACAGTTCACCAGCAGTCCCATAGATTTACAGTAAGTCCATAAGCCATCTCTCAGCCTCACGGTCCACCAGCTGTTGCTCAGCCTCATAGAACATCTGCTGTGACAGGCCACTATATATCATGTACCACTAAGTCATCTTCTGAGTGTACAGACAGACTTTAGCCTGCCTGGCCAACCAATGCAGAGAATTCCACAGACTAAAGTTAGGCAGAAATCTTCACATATACATAAATGAACGTTAGAAAGTAACCCTCTTTGCTGTTTCAACTGCTGCAGAACACTGGTTGTTTTTGTATGAACTGGCCCACGCACGGCATTTATATAGACCATTTGAGAGACCTATTAACAGATAAGCTGTCTTATTCTTGGGTGAGGTCAGAATAACTTTGCAAAAAATTTGTGAAATATACATACTTCAGATGGGTTATTCTTGATCATTATATTTCAGGTAGTTATTACTTTTGACCATTATTCTTCAGGTAGGTGTTACATTTGATCATTATACCTTAGGCAGGTGTTACATGATCATTTTACCTCAGGAGGATGTTACTCTTGATAATTATACTTCAGGTAGATGTTACTCTTGACCATTAAGTTTCAGATTGATGTTAACCTGGATCATTGTGCTCGAGGTAGGTGTTACTCAATCATTATACTTCAGATGGATGTTACTCTTAATCATCATATTTCAGGTGTGTTACTCTTGATTGTGATACTTGAGGTAGGTGTTACTCTAGATCAAATATTTCAGGTAATTGTTACTCTGAATCATTATGCTTCAGGTAGTTGGTAGTCTTGATCATTATACTTCAGGTAACCCATGCATGTTATAGTGAAATCAGTTTTACCACAGGATTCAATGGGACAAAGGAGGTTATGTTCCCGAGGAATATTTCTCATAATTTTCTGACACAAAGAACAAAACGTCACTTTACATTACAACTATAAAAAGTACTGTATTTAAACATAATATAGCATAAATAACACTCACACAAAATGGATTTGGATCTTGCATTAAAGCGGCCAGGGTTGCCTGCCTCTTCTATAAAGGATGGATATTTGAAGGCCATGGCCAGAGATAGTTGAACATTTGTAGCTCTTTGCTACCCAGTGTACTTACTGTGGTGTTATATTGATTTTGATCTTTGATCCAGACCACATTAGCCAGCATCAAAGCACGGTACTTAAAAATATCTAAATTTACCTCTAGGTAATGCCTTTCCTACTTCTTGCCAGAAGCATAAGAATCACTAGAACACTTTCCATTCATGGTTGTAAAGGTTTGAGGAGGTTATACGCTACATTACAATAGATGAGCATGGGTTGTATCATGACTGTATAGCCACATGTTGTACTGCTTGCTATGGCCGTATGCTGTTATTTGATGTTTTTACTCTTATGTTTGTGTGTTTTATATATCATGGACAGTATATATGCAAAGCAGTGTATACTGAGACACTGCTAAAACTGGAAGTGGGGAGCACCAGTAGAGAATGCAATGTTTGGTTTTAGTTGTATTTACTACTGAGTACCATTTCTGAAATTTGCTTTGTACATCAAACAAGTAGTGGTGATGTGAGAAGGAGATGGAATGAGTATTTTGAAGGTTTGTTGAATGTGTCTGATGACAGAGTGGCAGATATAGGGTGTTTGGGTCGAGGTGGTGTGCAAAGTGAGAGGGTTAGGGAAAATGATTTGGTAAACAGAGAAGAGGTAGTAAAAGCTTTGTGGAAGATGAAAGCCGGCAAGGCAGCAGGTTTGGATGGTATTGCAGTGGAATTTATTAAAAAAGGGGGTGACTGTATTGTTGACTGGTTGGTAAGGTTATTTAATGTATGTATGACTCATGGTGAGGTGCCTGAGGATTGGCGGAATGCGTGCATAGTGCCATTGTACAAAGGCAAAGGGGATAAGAGTGAGTGCTCAAATTACAGAGGTATAAGTTTGTTGAGTATTCCTGGTAAATTATATGGGAGGGTATTGATTGAGAGGGTGAAGGCAGGTACAGAGCATCAGATTGGGGAAGAGCAGTGTGGTTTCAGAAGTGGTAGAGGATGTGTGGATCAGGTGTTTGCTTTGAAGAATGTGAGAAATACTTAGAAAAGCAAATGGATTTGTATGTAGCATTTATGGATCTGGAGAAGGCATATGATAGAGTTGATAGAGATGCTCTGTGGAAGGTATTAAGAATATATGGTGTGGGAGGCAAGTTGTTAGAAGCAGTGAAAAGTTTTTATCGAGGATGTAAGGCATGTGTACGTGTAGGAAGAGAGGAAAGTGATTGGTTCTCAGTGAATGTAGGTTTGCGGCAGGGGTGTGTGATGTCTCCATGGTTGTTTAATTTGTTTATGGATGGGGTTGTTAGGGAGGTAAATGCAAGAGTCTTGGAAAGAGGGGCAAGTATGAAGTCTGTTGGGGATGAGAGAGCTTGGGAAGTGAGTCAGTTGTTGTTCGCTGATGATACAGCACTGGTGGCGGATTCATGTGAGAAACTGCAGAAGCTGGTGACGGAGTTTGGTAAAGTGTGTGGAAGAAGAAAGTTAAGAGTAAATGTGAATAAGAGCAAGGTTATTAGGTACAGTAGGGTTGAGGGTCAAGTCAATTGGGAGGTGAGTTTGAATGGAGAAAAACTGGAGGAAGTGAAGTGTTTTAGATATCTGGGAGTGGATCTGTCAGCGGATGGAACCATGGAAGCGGAAGTGGATCATAGGGTGGGGGAGGGGGCGAAAATTTTGGGAGCCTTGAAAAATGTGTGGAAGTCGAGAACATTATCTCGGAAAGCAAAAGTGGGTATGTTTGAAGGGATAGTGGTTCCAACAATGTTGTATGGTTGCGAGGCGTGGGCTATGGATAGAGTTGTGCGCAGGAGGATGGATGTGCTGGAAATGAGATGTTTGAGGACAATGTGTGGTGTGAGGTGGTTTGATCGAGTAAGTAACGTAAGGGTAAGAGAGATGTGTGGAAATAAAAAGAGCGTGGTTGAGAGAGCAGAAGAGGGTGTTTTGAAATGGTTTGGGCACATGGAGAGAATGAGTGAGGAAAGATTGACCAAGAGGATATATGTGTCGGAGGTGGAGGGAACGAGGAGAAGAGGGAGACCAAATTGGAGGTGGAAAGATGGAGTGAAAAGGATTTTGTGTGATCGGGGCCTGAACATGCAGGAGGGTGAAAGGAGGGCAAGGAATAGAGTGAATTGGAGCGATGCGGTATACAGGGGTTGACGTGCTGTCAGTGGATTGAATCAAGGCATGTGAAGCGTCCGGGGTAAACCATGGAAAGCTGTGTAGGTATGTATATTTGCGTGTGTGGACGTGTGTATGTACATGTGTATGGGGGGGGGTTGGGCCATTTCTTTCGTCTGTTTCCTTGCGCTACCTCGCAACCGCGGGAGACAGCGACGAGGTATAAAAAAAAAAATCAAACAATGGACTTTGCCTTTTATGAACACTTTCTGCTGATGTAATAGTGTCATGTTTATAAATGAGGACAATCCTTCATGTTGTCCGCTTGAAAAATACTCAGAAGTGTTTTAAGTGTGTACGGAAAATTATAGTGGTAAGTTTTCACGCATTACAGGGAAAAAATAATGTTACTCTTGGTGTGCCTTTGATTACTATCATATTGTGTCTTGCCTGCTATGACCACAGTTTCTCATTATTCACTTCATGTACTTCACTACAATCTATATTGCTATCCTTTGAGACCTTTTCCTGACTGCTTCAAACACCCTGGTTTCATCCACTGACAGTACTTCTCTCACCTGTACACCACATCACCCCAATTAATTCAGTCCTGTGTGTTCCTTATGTTTTCTTAAGCAGTTTGATCAAACTGTTGATGGATGATGCATAGTTGTATATAAGTTTTGGTTCACCATATGCTGCAATTATTTTTCTAAACATTTTCCTACCCATAGTTTGTTTAGAAAAGAATGTGGGTGCAGTTTTACAATGTAAGTCTCTAACTTAACATATCATGAAAATATTTCCTTCCAATGTTTGCATGAAATTCAAACTAAAGAATGATTCTTTATGCCGTTAGATCTACTTTTATCCCTATAATAATCCTCCCCTACCCAGATGCCTTGTATAATCATCAACACTTTAGTATCTAATGTTTTGCAGATGTCCACACTGCCCGTTCATGGCTGAAAGTAGGAAACGCCTCCGAGCTCACCTTTCTTACCATTCCGACCGTCGGCCTCACTCCTGCTCTTACTGTGACTACCGTGCATCTTGCAACAAAGATCTGCAAAAGCACATAAGGACTCATACTGGAGAGAAGCCTTACCAGTGCAAGCTTTGTCCTTACCGAGCCAGTGATCCAAGCAATTATAGGGCACATATGAAATTAAAGCACAAAGATATGATTTAACCATTTACACTGCCTCATGAGACTCTAAATCCTATTGAAAATATTGCATGAAAGCCATTATCAAGCTGCTGTTAGTTTATTGACATAGTAAAAGAAACCTGACATGAAAATTAAGTGTCCTGATGAGATGAGAAAACCGGAATATTATGGTAAGTATTGAACCAGTAACTTTAAGAAAATCCTTGCGTAGAGCATTTTTTTTTTTTTCAAGAAAAGCTAAATGATGGAATCTCTTTAAATCAAACATCACTTGGCTTATCCTATACAAAAGAATGACTAGAAACAATGAAATCAAGTAATAAAAAAAGATTAATGAGACATTTATGATTGTCACATAGATTTCTGTTACTACTTTTGGTTAAACTGACCAACAGTAAAATTTTTATGGCTGTGTTTTTTCCTTTTTCTTTCATATTCTTGAGATATTATGGTATTCATAGTACTAATAGCAGTGCAAACTGTTATATACAGAAACTAGCATGCTGGATCTATATATATCACATATTGCTGGAAGATTAGGGGTTCCTTTCAGAATTTAGCTTATGATTATTCTTTTAAGACAACAAGCTTTTAAGAAACTGATATCAGTGTCTGGACACATGTGTATTACACTAACAAATAGCAAATGCATGTGGATTTCATGATGTTTTTTGGATGTTTCCTTCAATTTCTTTATTTTCAATGTAGGAACAATATGAAAAAGATGTAAATCATTATAATGTAAAATGCCTGTTATAGGATAATTAATTTATCATTTGTTTGCTAAATTCTGAACTATTTTGTAAATCATATATAAAATTACAAATCTCTTTGAACATTGTTTTATGTATTAAAAGTTGCTTTGTATCACTGTAGACAAATATCACAGACATAAACATGTAAGTTGATGAAACTAACAGAATATTATATGATCATAGTATTCTTAAGTACAGTGCATTAAAGATCTGGGCTTGGTATGTTGTGTGGGAATGTGTCTCACCTATAGTTCTGATAAGTATATAACTTGACCCTGACTGTATACTCCATGATCATAATATTTATTCACTGGGAATATGAGGTTCCTCTTTTCTTGCCTTTGCTGGTAACTGTCACATCATAGTGATAACAACTAAGTCTGAGATACTACACACTATTTCAGTGAACCAGGATTTCTGGATAAGTGGGCTTTCTAAAACTGGGGTCATTAAAAAGCAAAGAAAGAGTAGATGAAAATTTTGGAAGAAAGTTGAAATTTATGGAAAATGAAGAATTTGTACTGGAGGGAGATGAAACAGGAAAAAGATGGATGTATGGGTGGGAATGTTAATGTGAGAAGTAAGGAAGGGGAGTTGCTAAATCAAAAGGAGGAAGTGAAAGGAAGATGGAAAGAGTATTTTGAACTGATGTATGTGGGAGAAGGCAAGACAGCAGTTGTTTCATGCATGGGTATGGAGGATGGAAGGGAAAGGATACAAGTGCATGGGCCTATGTAACAAGAAGGGAGGTAATAAGAGCAATAATGATGTTGAAGGTAGGAAAAGCATCTGAACTGAAATGTTGAAATATTGAGGAGTGTGTTAGAGTGGATGCAGTGATATGTGATTTAGCAGGGAAACAGAAGGTTGTGCCTAACGATTAGGTGAAAGCTATTATTGTTTCTTTACTCAAAGGAAAAGGTGCTAAGGATGTATGTAGCAATTACAGGAGAATAAGTCTGTTAAGTGTACCAGGAAAAGAATATGCAAGTGTTGACTGATAGAGTGATGGAAATGACTGATTACAGAATATGTGAGGAGTAAGGGGTTTCGGGAAAGGTAGAGAATGTGCGATCAGACTATTTGGTGAAAATTATTATGGAAAAGTATCTAGCAAAATGAAAGATTTATGCAACTTTTCTGGATCTGGAGAAAGTGTTTGACGGAGTTGAGTGGAATTGTTTTTGGGATGTTGACAGAGTCGGGTGGAATTGTTTATGGGTTGTGTTACAGACTTATAGCATAGGGGGACAACTACTGAATGATGTGAAGGTCTTCTATAGAGTAGCAAATGCAAGTGTAAGAGTGGATGGAGAGTTCAACAAAAGCTTTGGCATACATGTGTGTATGAGGGAGGGGTGCATGATGTCTGTGGGTTTTTGAAATATCTATGGATGGAGTAATGAGAGAAACGAAAGCCAAACCAGGGAAAGGTGGTGCAGAGATGGAATGTTGGGTGAGGTATGGTGGCTAGTGACAAGCGTGTTTAAGGATGATAGTGTGTTTGCTGAGAGTGAAGAGGAGTTGCAGAAGGTTGTGTTTCATGATCTGTGTAAGCTTGGGCAATTGAAGGTAAATGCAAGTAAAAGCAAATTAATGATGTTGGAAATGAAAGAGGTGAGAAAATTTCAGTATTGAGATATCTTGGGAAGGTTTGGTAATAAAGAAGGAGAGATAAGGGGGAGAGCTGTACCAGGTAGGGTCATCATTAGATCCCTTCAAAGAATAATGAAGGGTAGAGGTATAAGTAAAGAAGTGAAGAAAGGATTAAGGGACAGTATAGTCCTCTCAACCCTGACCTGTGCAGCTGAAATATGGACATGGAGTCACAGAATCACAGGTCAATGAGTCACAATGGTCAAGAATCCATGCTGTGGAAATGAGCATTTTGAGTGGAGCACGTGGTATGATCAGATGAAATGAAGACAGAAATGAGGATGATGCATGAGATTTTTGGTATTGCAGGGAATGCAAAGGAATGAATTGTAGAGTGGGTGAAATGTAATATATTGAGGTGTATTGGGCATGTGGAAAGAATGCAAGATGGGTAGTTTACAAGGATAATATATGAAAATATGATTAAAGGGGTTGGTGTAAGAGAAAGACCACTTGTGACACGGGGAAATAGTGGAAGAATACTAGAGAGAGGGAAATGGTAAAAGAATGTGTGGAATGGTGTTTGCAAGGTGGGCATATAAGGGCAGGGATAAGAGAAGATTCTTTTGCCATAGCCACCCACATGATGGAAGTTCCCGGAGGGAAAGGCCATCAGAGATATAGAAAGACAGATAGAGAGGCCTTTAGTTCTAATCATATACTTGTGGATTCCACATTCAAGTATCATGTAACACCCAGCACGAGACAAAAAGGAATAATTTTAGGAAACTGAAGTGTGTCTTCAGAGTATACTGTAGTAGTCTCGGTTGATGTTCTCTTCACTACTGAGAAGCATAACAATGTAGCATACTCTCCAGTAAGAAATTTTGTGTATAGTAAGTGACTGCATGTACATATAATTGCCAAATGGTTGGGATGAATTGCAATTTTGGATTACACAGGAAACTTTCTCACCACTTAAAGGCTCTCATGAAAGCTAAATAGAAGAGTTATGAAATATTACAGAAAACCTTTGGGAGGTGCAAATTGCAGTTTCTTTTTTTATTTTGATGACTTTTGTACCATCTACTGAGCCAGAACCAACTTTTATTCCAAAATCTGGCATTTCACACCCTATGAGTTTAGAACTGATAAAGTTAGAATGATAATTTTGAAACTGTCTACAGAACCTCCATGTTAAGCACTTTTGTGTACAGGCCTGCAATTAATAGGGTGTTGCTCTGATTCAGTGATCATGTCTTGGTCTAAACATTGTGTATCATTTCATTTCTTAAGTGATGCACAAAACGATCTCTTGACTAAAAAACTTCTAATTACCCTCAGCTTCATAGGGAAGAGTGATGTAAGAATGTAACAACAAGCCACTGTTCTAGGGAAATGCCACTGAGATACATCTGAATTTTTCCATCTACCTCTACGATAGGTCAAATTTGTAACCTCCATCCGATATTTACAGTATTTCTTAGGACAGGATACCGACACTGGGATAGAAATCAGGGCATAATCAGGTAGGAAAAGATACCGACACTAAGATAGGAATTAGCTCATCATCAGGTAGGACAGGATACCAATACTGGGATAAGAATTGGATCATAAGCAGGGTAAAACAATTTGGTAATTGTCTATTTTACACTTGGATTGATTTAATAGGCTTCAGAGATTGAGATCTATCAAGAATGAGATGAATTGTGTAATTATACACCCCATGAAGAAAGACTAGAATCAAAGCATTTTAGAGACTTGCTAGAGAAGACTAATTTAATGTTCTTCCACATGGTAAGAATATCAAAATTCACATCTTTGTACGTATTTTCTAAGACTTGTCCACCACCATTTTTTTTTTCTGAAGAGCTAGTTTGTAACTAGGTCTGATGTATATCATGTTAGATTCATATACAAAAATTTAATGTACTTGAGCAGGAGTAAGGTACATGTCTGTATGATGATATTTAGCTCCTAACAGTAAAGGAGTAAACCTTGGACAATGAAATGTTACTCAGTGGAAAGATTAAGCTATTTTATCACCATACAGGGCCTGCTATGATCATTGGAATTAATCTTATTTTTGAAACCTGATGTTGCTCTTTGAGACTTAAATGAACTTCGTAACAAGTAACCTGTATTTTTTGCCATCAAGGGTTCAGATTCACTTCCTGCAGTCACTCATGCTTGTAGAATTACCTTTTAAGGGAAATATTTCTAAAAGACCAGCAATCCAATAAGAAATTTGATTGGGTTTTTCAAATGGATATACCGTGTGACTGGAAGGTTTCCTAAATTTGACAGCAGAGGATGAATGCAAGAATATTTCCCTAAAAAACACTCCAAGACTTATTGAAACCCTTACTACTCTTGAAAATGTAGTTCCAAGTTGAGGTACACCCCTCCATGATATGAGATGCTTCTGTGGTATAGATGTCATGGAAAGCTTTTGCATTCCCCTTTTGAACTGAACACTTTATAGGGAAGTTCCCTTTATAACTGAAGCCGTTATGATCTCTGAGTATACCTATTATTTTCTGCATCACAAACAGCCATGAGACACCTCTCTCTTTTACGAATTTATACTTATTTCTGGGAAAAGGTCATAAATAATAACCAAGTAAACTGATTTCACCTGATTTATCATATTAGGTTGCATAAGGTACTGGTAAATATCTTGTTTATTTCATATTTTCAAAGATTTGGTAAGGTCTTATTATACATCATTGTTAATTATGGTCTTGTGTTTTATATAGCTGATGACCACAGACATGGATGAATTCCTCTTTGAGACTAAATTGAAAACAAACTGAAGCATCAATAAGGGCAAAAAATGGAAAAGTAAGGAAAACACAGGAAAAATATGAATTTTTGAGAAGCAAAACCTGCCTATTAAAAAGTTGGAGAAATATTTGGAAAAAATATAGGGTAAAGGGTTCCATAACTTAGCAGTGTAGGGAAGGATACAGACATCATGAATGCAAATGACTATTTTGACGATGGCAACATGGTAATCACATAATGCAGAGACTTGCCAAATATCATGAGGGATAGCTAATGACAGAGGCTTGCAAGAAGCCAGTCTTCAGGAGTAAAACTGGGCTAATTTCTACTGAGGAAAAAGAGAACCAACAGCTGTGCACAGGGAAAATGGATAAAGGTTTTAGGTCAAAATGGGAACTGAAGACTTGGACTTGACTATGTCAAGTACGTTGAACAAGAATTCCTCCAGATGTCAAAACAGTACTTCATACACGGATGAGTCAGTCCTCTGTGTAACTAAAGCAAATGATTAAAAAAGAATATTTGACACAGGAACAGGACTTCCAGAATCTTTGAAGCAGACATGGCAATCTGTGTAACATAAGTTTTCCAAGAGATGTTAGATGTTCCACCGTATATATATCATGCTGAATGGTGGAGTTTTAAAGCCATCAAAGATGATTAGAAACTTATGAAGAGTTTTAGAAGGGGAACTTGAAAATATTTTAGAGGCATTAGAGTTAATTAGGTTAAGTTTATTCCATTGAAAAATACCGTCCAAAGCTAAATTTGTTGAAACCTATATGTTGAGATAAGACATTAAAAGAGAAGAAGAGGTGAATCAGACTGAAGGAAATGGACGACTGTAGTAGTGAAGAGAAGTCTCAGCAAAAGAGACAAAATAGAACCTTAGGACATCTTTGTTGATAAGAAAAAGTAGAGATTAAATCATTAGCAGTTAGGGAAACACCACCAATTAGGACTTGAGAGAACAAATAAGAAAGGAGAACCAAATGAGGGAAGCTTGGAGATCTAATCTCAATGCTGCACCCTAACAAAACTTTTGAGACATCAAGGGCTACAATACAAAATTTTCCAAAATATCTCAAAGACAATGAGACATAACTAACATTGCCATGGCTCTAACAAGTGGATCTCGCTACATGAAGATCACACTGATGATCAGAAAGAAAAGATTCAAGAATAATGAACAGAATGAGCTGAAAAGAGATTCAAAGACATTATGAATATGAAGAAGTGAAAGGAACAAGATGGTATTTTGAAAGAGTAGAATGGTTATCCTCTATTAAACAGACTGTACCAAAGCAATCTTCCAAGAAGAAGGAAAAGTCTTAGCTTTAGTCAAATATGAAACACTAGAAAACCTGGGAAAAATGAGGTATGCCATCAGGGTGATGAGAAATATGTTCACAGGAGTGAGCAGGAATAGTTTATAGGTATGAGCTTAGGAATAAGTTCTTCACAAGATGAGACACTGTTACAAGATCAGAGGGAATGGAAAAGAGCCACTTTTTCAGCAGAAATGACAACAATAAAGCAGATGAAATGGAAAAATGAAGGAAAGATCTAACAGCAGAAGTTATTAGCAAAACTTTTAGGCTGAAAACCCTGAAATGAAAGCTGAATGCAAATTGGTCTGATATAACACTTCTACCTGAATGGCCAATTACAGAAGTGCTTGAAAAATGGATAGTCTTAGAGAAAAAGCTTTCATTTCCTAACTGTAACTACATCACCCAAGAAGAGGCAGTAATTTCCCCATGAAAAATGAAAAGGAATTTTCTGAACTTACTCCAGCCAGCACTTATATTGTGTCATTAGTGACATTAAATGGGAGCATTCATAAGATGAGGTGAAGCAGTAACAAGATCTTTACAAAAGTGACAAAAGTTGAGCCTGTTGAGGAGGAAATTGTTCCATAAAATAAAGTGCCAGACTTCCATGTGTTAAGACCTGATCCAATGGAATATGAGTAAATTAGTGATACCTACACACAGTCATAAGGAAATCCATCTCCAACCATGTGTGTACATTAAAGTTTCTCAGATGGAGGATCTCAGCCTGAGGATTAAAGAATGTCACAGCCTTATTGTGAAAATCAAGATAGTCCAAAAATTTTAAAGTTAAGAGAAACAAAGTTAGATGAAATGCAAAGACGTAGTAATTGCTGGAAGATAGATTTAAGGCCAGGAAAATTTAAAGGCAGCTGACATCATCTGGTATGTAAAGCCCTTTTATATAATCTCTACCACAGTTATATATGTTTTAGGTTTGCAGATTTTTTTATATGACCTTAATAGTTACAGTCATGGGTAGATTCTCTTTACATTATTCTTGATGTTATTATTCATTTCTGTATTTCATATCACATATTTTTTGTGCTTATCACACACACAATGAACTCATTCACAATGAACCAATCAAGCAAATCTTGTTAGATAACATGGTAACAGGATGTTTAATTTTAATTGATTCTTAGAAGTAGTTTGTTATTTTAAGTGAGTACTGAAAGTTCCACTGTTCAACCAAAGTTGTATATAATGAAAACCCTTGCCTTGTTTTCTGCAAGATGTTTTGCAACACATATTAGTTTAATAGCACTGATGCTCATTTGGACATTGCAATTTTTTACTTAACTGTAAATGTACAGACAACATAAAGGGTTGTCAAAATCTAAAGTAGAAAGAGTGACTGTTGTCCCTAAAAGCTTTTGTTGGATTGTTTCTTACAGAATTATGGGATGAAGAAAAATTAGTTTACCAGCAAACACGACTCATATATGAATAATGATAGTCGTAAAGATGATAATGTGAACATAAAGATGTTTAATACCTACAACACATTTTTTGCAAATGAACAGCAGCAAAAATAAACAATAATTGAATGCAGTTACAGTGGTCCTATGTTCGCATATTCAAAAATTAAGGAATTTCCTAAAAGGATATATTTTCAAACTAATATGTAAAAAAAAATTGTATGGATGGCTGGAAGTTTTGACCCACTGGACCACATAGAGGCATCTCTTTGTGAGTCCTGGTCTCTTGTCCTGGCAACAAGCCCTAGTCCCCAGTCCTAGTTTTCAGTCCCGGATCTTGGCCTACAGTCCTGGCCTCAAGACTAGCATTTAAGTGTTTGATACAGATAAATCATGTCCAAATATAACTAAATGTGTTCTCAGTTTAAGAAATACTTGTATCTTAAAGTCTTCAGAGAGTAACATTTATTCTTGTATGATGTATCGCTTCTTTATCAGGGAATTTCTTTAACCTTATTGCATGGTCCTTGGTAATTCAATAACTTTTGACAAGACCTAGTAAGTGTTTGGTTACTTAACTTTCAAAATGAATTACCAAATTAATTTTGCGAATCACGATTAGTTACGGTAATTCATTTATCAATCAGTGAAAAGTTAATCAACTAACCTAACTTTTGGGTTCAGTCGAATAACCTCTTAAATCAGCAAGTTTGTTGGGAACCTTAACTGGTTAATGAACTGATTGATTCATTGGTAAAAAGTTATGTTTATTAACTTAACTCACCCAATCCAAGGCCTGGCATAAGTTTCAGATGTTAAACTTTGTGCTCCCAGTTTCCTCCTCACTCATTTCAATTACTGATCTGAGTCCCTTCTACGGTGAATTAGTCCTACATTATTCCACCTTTTATATATCATCCCTCCTCACTTGCACATTCCATCAATTGATTTGCTGGAACTAACTCCCTTATTTCAGACCTGGACATCTCTCTAAAGGGTTAAGTATAATTCAGTCAAGTTCAGTCTCCTTTACAAATTATATTGGTAAACTCTTGGCTCTCATAATATAATTTGGATTACTTTAGCCTGTAATTCAGAGTGTCTCAAATGGTGAGTTTCCAGGGGTAATGCCAACTTTCCAACTGAGGTAACAGAATATTTTTGCTTGAGAGTAAGATTACACCCCGAATGAACATATGTGCTAAACGAAAATAAAAATGGCCCAGATTCCAGGCTTTTTTCTTGCCCTTGTAGTCATTACTTGTGTGGGCTGTAGTAGGTAGTTACCCGTGGTTAAAAATAAATCCCCAGGCCTCTGTTTGTCTACACCTGCAGTTACAACAGTGTCACAGTGAACATGAATACAAGCATGGGGGTTCGTTGATTAAATCCAGCTTAGGAACATTGCCCATTTCTTGCCTCTCTGTTCATGCACATAATTTATTCTATTTTTGCAAGAAAACAATATTATTCTTATTCTTGATAAACTGCAAAAATATGTTAACCAAACCATAAAGACAGGGCAGCAAGAGCAGTAATACACATCTCTCATACATACAGGTATTGCTTATATTCAAATATGTATAATGTTAAACATGTCATGTAAAGCACTTCTTTATCTAATAATCTTTGAAAAATTCTGACATATTTTGATAATAATGACTTTCTACATTAAATGTTTATAAATGCCTAAACTCGACACAGGTTCAGACGGACCTGTGGTGCTTTAGAGTAGTGTTCTGGGAGTTGAACGAAGTTACTGAGATAAAATACCTGTGTGGGTCGGGGCGCTTTTGTGTGTGCGTGTGTGTGTGTGTGTGTAAAATCGACACAGTTACGGACCTGTGGTGCTTGATGGCGTCCTAGGAGAAGTGCGAAGTTGTTGAAATAAAATGCCAAAGTGGGTTTGGGACTTTTCTGAACCTAAAATCGACACTGGTACGAACGGACCAAAGGTGCTTGATGGCGTCCTAGGAATAGTACGTTGTTGAAATAAAATAACCGAGTGGGTCGGGTCACTGTTCTTGGCATAAAATCGACACAGTATACCCAAGGACAAATATTATGCAAAATGTCATCTGATATGCATTTTTTAAACCTCTGCCTGCAGAGATGCCGAGAAAATCCATTATGTGTAAATTCCAGAATCCAGGTCTCCGGGGTTGGGGGTCCTGCAAAAAGAAAAAAAAAATTAAGGTTTAATCAGAGGAATACAGATAAAATACCTAAGTGGTGTTTGACGGCGTATAGGGAGCCGAACGAAGCCATTGAAATAAAATACCCGAGTGGCTCGGGGCACTTTTCTAAACCTAAAATCGGCACATCTACGGACGGGCTCGTGGTGCTTGATGGCGTCCTGGTCGTACGAGGTTGTTGAAATAAAATACCCAAGTGGGTCAGGGCGCTATTCTTGGCCTAAAATCGACAACTGTGTGTTGCTTGATGATCACTTGGGAATCGAACGAAGTTACTGAAATAAAATACCTGTGGTACTTGAGGGCGTCCTGGGAGTGGGAGGGAGTTAAGATAAAATACCCGAGTGGTTCGGGGCACTTACCTAAACCTAAAATCAACACAGGTATGGGCCTGTGGTACTTGAGGGCGTCTTGGGCGTCGAAGTTGTTGAAATAAAACATCCGAGTGGGGTCGGGGTGCTTTTTGGAACCTAAAATCAGCACAGGTGGTGCTGGACGATATCATGGGAGTCGAACGTAGTTGTTGAGATAAAGTATCCGAGTGGTTCGAGGCGCTTTTCTGAACCTAAAATCGACACAGGTGCTTGGGGTCGTCCTACGAGTAGTACGAAGTTGCTAAGATACCCGATTGGGTCGGGGCGCTTTTCTAAGCCTACAATGAGACGTTTCAGTTATCTCCCTTATCTACCCCTGAATGTTATAATTACCCATTATATCTTATTCAGTTCTCTTTGAGAAATTGTAAGAAGTTAGATGGCCAAGGTCAAGCCTATCTGTTAGGAATGGCCATAAAAGGAAGGATGTGATACAAATCTGTTGGTAAATGTATTATGTTATCTGTACACATCTCAGTGATTTCAAACTCTAATATAATTGAGGCCAGTAAATTTGCCAGTTATGTTAAGTAAAGTAATATATAGAGAGATCTATGTATCAAGATAAAATTGTATTATTTGTTACGAGAGAGCCGTGTTTATTTTGCTATTACAAATTTATTTTTATAGATTTTATCTGTGTTTGGTATTTGACCAACTTGAGAAGAAGGGAAAAGTAGGTATATCATTACGGCCATCAGCCGTCAGATGTTAGCCAGATTGTGGGGGAATCTGTGTCTAGCCCAAATCTCTCTGTTAACGGAAGCAGTTATTTTAATTATCTGTTTTAATGGGCCTATGGGCTGATCATACACCCTTTAACGTGTAAAGGGTAGAGGCAGACGTAACATGGGGAGCAGTCCGGGATTTTTAACTGTGAAACCTGCCGTCCGGAACTTTGAACTGTGAAACCTTCTCTCTTGAGATTTTGAGCTGTGAATTCTGACGTCCGGGAGTGTAAACTGTGGCACCTACCGTCAGGGAGCAGAATATGTGGAAGTCAGGATATGAAAACGTGAACATAGTCCAGGAGCTGAAATTGTGAAACTAGGTTCAGGGAGTGAAATTGTGTAACCATGTAATTCAAAGCTGTCCCGAAGTGATATGGTTTAGTACTCTACTGTGCTCTCTTGAAACATATGGAGAGTTCTCTAAACAAGTAAGTGTTTATACCTGTAGTGTGTTTAACCATGGCAGATAACGTTAAGAAGTTTATTGAAACCCACGATATACATTTTCTGTACCAGTGTAATAAAGATGAAGTGAACTAGGTAGCAGTTAATTATGGAATTTTCTCTGCTTGCACATGTCAAAAGTGAAATGCAGAGAATTAATTGTTCAGTTGGTGTCCTTATCAATACTGAAGGAACCTTAAGATGTTGATAGTAGTAAATAACTTGCAATGGAAAAATTAGAGTTAGAATTTGAGCTCAAAATACAAATAGAGGCTGATTTAAGAAGTAAGGCTTAAACACTTAGAAATAGAGGAAAGAACAGGTTCAAGAAAAATTGGAGATAAAGATGATAGGGTAAGTCAGTTACCCGAGTTTATAGAAAAAGAAGCTGAGGACTTCTTTATTCAGTTTGAAAAACTTGCAACTATTAAAGAAGAGGATGAAATTGACTGGGCTATGTTGGTGCAGAGTAAATTTAAGGGTAAGGCTAGAGAGTCATATGCATGTCTTAGTTTAATGGAATCAGTAGATTATAAGGCTGTTAAGGAAGCAGTATTAAAAACTGTGGAATTGGATGCAGAAGCATACAGGAGAAGGTTTAGGGACGTCAAGAAAATTAGTGGACAAACTCACCTGGAGATTGCTAGAGAATGTGGTATGACATTTGATAGGTGGTGCAAGCCTATCCCATTGCATTATATTAATCTTGAGAGTTGACTTGAGGAGTGGCCATGTAAAGGTTAGGATATGTGAGGAATTTCCTATGCCTGGAGTACACATGCTATTGGGGTATGATTTGACTGACAAATGAGTCCCAAAGCCTGTTATGTGCTGTAATCCATTTGATGTTGATACTGTTGTAAAGGTGAACCACATGACAGATAAAACTGAAGAGACTCAGATTGATAGTAATATACAGTGTAGTGAAATTGTTTGTGCAGCTTGTGACTAGGTCAGTATTGAAGGAACCTCAAGATGTTGATAGTAGTAAAAAAAATTACACTGGAGAAATTAGAATTAGAATTTGAGCTTAAGAAAATACAAATAGAGGCTGATTAAAAAGTAAGGCTTGAACACTTAGAAATAGAGGAAAGAACAGGTTAAAGAAGAAGAAGAATTAGAGATAAAGATGATAGGGTAAGTCAGTTACCCGAGTTTATAGAAAAAGAAGCTGAGGACTTCTTTATTCAGTTTGAAAAACTTGCAACTATTAAAGAAGAGGATGAAATTGACTGAGCTATGTTGGTGCAGAGTAAATTTAAGGGTAAGGCTAGAGAGTCATGTGCATGTCTTAGTTTAATGGAATCAGTAGATTATAAGGCTGTTAAGGGAGCAGTATTAAAAACTGTGGAATTGGATGCAGAAGCATACAGGAGAAGGTTTAGGGACGTCAAGAAAATTAGTGGACAAACTCACCTGGAGATTGCTAGAGAATGTGGAATGACATTTGATAGGTGGTGCAAGCCTATCCCATTGCATTATATAAATCTTGGGAGTGGACTTGTGAGTGGCCGTGTAAAGGTTGGGATATGTGAGGAATTTCCTATGCCTGGAGTACACATGCTATTGGGGAATGATTTGACTGACAAGTTAGTCTCAAAGCCTGTTATGTGCTGTAATCCATTTGATGTAGATGCTATTGTAAAGGTGACCCACATGACAGATATAACTGAAGAGAATCAGATTGATAGTAATGTACAGTGTAATGAAATAGTTTATGCAGCTTGTGTTGTGACCAAGTCAATGTTAAAGAGAGAAGTTAATTACAATTTAGGGGAATTGTTTAATAATACAATAAAAAATTGGACATGAGAAGAGCACTGTGGAATTAGAAATTGATGTATTTCCAGGTTTTGCTGTGGTCAAGGAAGAGTTGACAAAGTTACAGAAGGGAGATGAGAGTTTGAAAGAATGTTGGAGTGAAGCTGCTAGAAATGGGAATGAGAGTGATGTGTCAGTTGTATTTTATGTACAAAATGGTGTGTTAATGAGAAAATGTAGGCCTGCCTATGTTCCAGCATCTGATCACTGGAAGGTCAAAAAGCAAATTGTAGGTCAAAAGAATTATAGGTTACATATAATTGCTCTGTCTCATAGTTCTTGTTTGTCTGGACATTTGGGAAAGACAAATGACAGAATATTAACCCTTTTTTTTTTTTTTTTTTTTTTTTTTGGCCGAATATGAAGAAAGATGTGTCTCAGTATTTGTAAGACTTGTGAATTATGTCAGGGTGTAGGTAAATTCAACCAGACTATACAGCCGGCACCATTGCAGCCAATTCCTGCGTTTTGTAAACCTTTTAGCAAAATTGTAATTGATTGTGTAGGTCATCAACCTAAAATGCATAAAGGCAATCAGTATTTATTAACAATAATGTGTGCATCTACCAGATTTCCAGAAGCAGTACCATTATGTATCATCCATTCTAAAAATTTTGTAAGAGTTAGTGAAATATTACTCCTGGGTGGGTATGCCTGAAATTATACAATCAGACCAGGGAAGTAATTTCACTTCAGGAATTTTTAAGAAAATATTAAAGGGGTTACACATAACACATAAGATGTCAAGTGCTTATCACCGACAGAGCCAAGGAGTTGTAGAGAGATTACATCTGACTTTGAAAAATACTTTGAGAATGTATTGTGAGGAATTGTACAGACACATGGTGTTTGATGGCATCCTAGGAGTTGAGCAAAGTTGAGATAAAATACCCGAGTGGTTCAAGGCACTTTTCTGAACTTAACTCAACATAGGTATTGACCTGTTGGATGAACTTGTTGAGACAGAATACCTCATTGGTTCAGTGCACATTTCTGAACGTAAATTCAACACAGGTACGGGCAGACCTATGGTGCTTGAGGGTATCTTGGGAGTTGAACAAAGTTGTTGAGATACAGTACCCAAGCGGGTTGGGGTGCTTTTCTGAACCTAACCGACATAGGTTTCAGACCTGTGTTGCATGATGGCGCCTTGGGAGTTGAATCAAGTTATTGAAATGAAATACATGTGTGGTTTGGGGCATTTTTCTGAACCTAAAATCAACACACCTGTGGTGCTTGAGGGCATCTTGGGAGTTGGACAAAGTTGTTGAGATATAATACCCAAGTGGGTTGGGGTGCTTTTTGGAACCTAAAATTGACTCATATGGACCTGTGGTGCTTGATGGTGTCCTATGCATCAAACGAAGAAAATGGGAAAATATACCTGAGTGGGTCGGGGTGCTCTTCTTACCCTAAAATCAACATGGGTATGGACCTGTGGTGCTTGATGACATCTTGGGAGTCAAATGAAGTTGAGATATAATACCCAAAGTGGTTCGAGGCGCTTTTCTGAACCTATAATCGACACAGGTACAGACCTGCTTGAGGGTATCTTGGGCGTCAAACAAAGTTGTTGAGATAAAATACCTGAGTCGGTTGGGGTGCTTTTAGGAACCTAAAATCAACACAGGTACAGACAGACCTGTAGTGCTTGACAGCTTTTTGGGAGTCGACCAAAGTTATTGAAATTGAATACCTGAATGGTTCGGTGCACTTTTCTGAACCTAAAGTCGACACAGGTATGGATCCATGTTGCTTGAGGGTGTCCTGAGAGTCACATGAACTTGTTAAGGTAAAATACCCTGAGTGGTATTTTCTGAACCTAAAATCGATACAGGTGCAGACTTATGGTGCTTGAAGGCGTCTCGGGAGTTGAACAAAGTTGTTAAGATGAATTACCCAAGTGGGTTGGGGTGCTATTTGGAACCTAAAATTGACACTGGTATGGACAGACCTGTGGTGCTTGAGGGCATCTTGGGCATCAAGCAAAGTTATTAAGACAAAATACCCAAGTGGGTCAGGATGCTTTTTGGAAAATTGAATTGACACAGGTACAGACCTGTGGTGCTTAAGGGTGTCCTGTGTGTCGAACAAATTATTGAGATAATATACCTGAGTGGGTTGGGGTGCTTTTCTTATCCAAAAATTGACACGGGTACGGACCTGTGGTGCTTGTTGGCTTTGTGGGAGTCAAACAAAGTTGTTGAGATAAGATACCTGTGTGGTTTGGGGCGCTTTTCTGAACCTGAAATCGACACCTGTATGTCGGACCTATGGTGCTTGAGGGCATCTTGGGAGTCGAACAAAGTTGTTGAGATAAAATACCCGAAAGGGTTGGGGTGCTTTTCGGAACCTAAAATCAACATAGGTATGGACCTGTGGTGCTTGATGATGTCTTGAGATTCGAACAAAGTTGAGATAAAATACCTGAGTGGGTCGGGATTCTTTTCTTAGCCTAAAATCGACATGGGTTTGGACATGTGGTGCTTGATGGTATCTGGGAATCAAAGTTGTTGAAATGAAATACCTTTGTGGTTTGGGGCGCTTATCTGAACCTGAAATCGACATAGGTATGGCAGACCTATGGTGCTTGAAGGCATCTTGGAGTTTAACGAAGCAACCTGTGTTGCTTGATGGCATCTTCAGAGTTGAATGAAGTTATTGAAGTAAAATACCTGAGTGGTTTGAGGCACTTTTCTGAACATAAAATCGACACAGGTGGTGCTTCAGGGCACCTTGTGCGTTGAACAAAGTTGTTGAGATAAAATACCCAAGGGGGTCGGGGTGCTTTTTGGAACCTAAAATCGACACAGATGCTTGAGGGCATCTGAGAGTCGGATGAACTTGTTGAGATAAAATACCTGAGTGGTTTTGGGCACTTTTCTGAACCTAAAATCGATACAGGTGTGGACCTTTGGTGCTTGAGGATGTCTTGGGAGTCGAACGAAGTTGTTGACGTAAAATACCTGAATGCGATGGGATGCTTTTTGGAACCTGAGGATCATCCTGCATGTCAAATGAATTTATTGAGATGATATACCCAAGTGGGTTGGGGTGCTTTTCTAACCCTAAAATCGACAGGTATGGACATGTGGTGCTTGATGACGTCTTGGGATTCGAACAAAGTTGAGATAAAATACCTGAGTGGGTCGGGATGCTTTTCTTACCCTAAAATCGACATGGGTATGGACATGTGGTGCTTGATGGTGTTCTGGGAATCATAGTTGTTGAAATACCTTTGTGGTTCGGGGCGCTTTGCTGAACCTGAAATTGACATAGGTACGGCAGACCTATGGTGCTTGAAGGCGTCTTGGGAGTTGAACGAAGATGTTGAGATAGAATACCTGAGTGGGTTGGGGTGCTTTTCGGAACCTAAAAATGACACATTTACCGACAGACCTGTGGTGCTTGAGGGCGTCATGGGTGTCGAATGAAGTTGTTGATATGAAATACCCAAGTGGGTCAAGGTGCTTTTTGGAACGTAAAATCGACACAGGTATTGACCTGTGGTGCTTAACAATGTCTTGTGAGTCGAATGAAGTTGATGAGATAAAGTACCTGTGGTGCTTAATGGCATCCTGGGAGTAGAGCGAGGTTGTTGAAATAAAATACCCAAGTGGCTCAGTGCGCTTTTCTGAACCTAAAATCGACATAGGAATGGACCTGTGGTACTTGAGGTCGTCCTGCGTGTCGAACGAAGTTATTGAGATGATATATGCAAGTGGGTTTGGGTGCTTTTCCTACCCTAAAATCGACGTAGGTACGGACCTGTGGTGTTTGACGACGTCTGGGGAGTCGAACGAAGTTGTTGAGATGAAATACCCGAGTGGGTCGAGGCTCTTTTCTGAATCTAAAATCGTGGTGCTTAAGGGTGTCTCGGGCGTCGAACGAAGTTAAGATAAAATACCCGTGTAGGGGTGCTTTTTTGAACCTAAAAACGACACAGGTACGGGACCTGTGGTGCTTGAGGGTGGCCTGAGAGTCGGATGAACTTGAGATAAAATATCCGAGTGGTTCTGGGCACTTTTATGAGTTATTTAAATCCCAACTTCACACTTGAATTCCGCCGTCCAGCACCAATCTGCACAGACCATTCACTCAAAGTGGTTGAATGGTTGGTCTGTACAGATTGATGCTGGACGGCGGGACTCAGGTGTGAAGTTGGGATTTAAATAACTTTGTTAAGTACTGGCACCTGATGAGGTGGATTGTCTCCACGAAACAGGTCGTTCCACATGTATAGAAAAATTACGTTAAGTAAAATTGTATGAACTACTGAAGTGCAATTTCACCTTCATTATATCATCACGAACTATTGTGATCATCATATCTACAAGATTATATTATATTAGCTTCCCAATTTTATCTTGAAATTCACATAAATTTTTCTTCAGCTTCTGTAATCTATATCATCTTTCAAAAACAATCTCTAACTGTAAAAGATTTCCTCTTCTTATCATTAGGTAATTTACCTTTGTTTTCATTTCTTACTCTTTGTATATGGTATCTCAGTCTTTCCTCAGCAAGTATGTATATTGACTTTCGAAATACTGTACAAGCTTGATGACAACTTTCTGCAGACTGAACGAGAAAGTGTCGGGGAAACTCGGTGAAGTGTATGCCAAGCTGTGCGAGCCAGCGGCGCAGCAGGAACATTTCGAACGCGGATCAGGTTTTTCTGCAACCCCTGCAACTTGCTCTGTAAGGAGGTCAATCCCACTCAGTCAAGTAAAACTTAGCAATACATGTCTCTTAAGAGCCTACTAGTAAGCACCTATTTAACTCTTTAACCCTGAAGTCTGAGATTAAATATAGAGGGTGACGACACGCTAAAGCAAAGGGTTACTGTGTTTCCCAGATGTTGTTTCCACTGCTTACGAAAATTACAGGAATAACGAGGTGCTTGCCCCAGTGTTTATATCAATAACTATTATAATGTTGCTAAGTCATTCCTAGTAACGAATGGTAATCATAGTTGTTTCTCATGAAAGTGAAACAACTTTACCGTAAGCGCAAGCTTTATCGTGTTCTTTGTGAATTTTACAGGCTCACTGTACTTTGATATGGGTCTTAGTTGAATGTCGGTTTTCGAGGGTTGCAGATCTATAAATGGTGAGATTCATGACGATAATGACACATTTAGCGACTGTGAGTTTAGGGCAAGTCCCATAACTTTTTGTTGTCTTCAAGTGAATGTTATACAGTGGCCTATTATAGTTTACAAGAATTCATTGAGAGTTTTACCGTCAGAAAGTTTTAGAGTTCATCAACTTGTAAAGAATATGGAAAATATCAGAAAAGAGACAAGAGTTAAGGGTTTTAGATCTCTGACAGTCTTAAGAAGAGTTCAGTAAACCTTTAGACTTAAAAAAGAAAAAGGATAAAGAGGGAGAAGGAAGAGAGGGAGGTGTGAAGGATAAGGTGAGATGGTATTTAGCGAGACAACACTTTAACTTCAGAGAATGAATAAAAGATTTATTTGGTGATTTTATGGTTACCACCTGAAAGAAATGACATCTTTGATATCCATACTGTTACGGATGATCTAGAGACGAAATTTTCATCCAGTTTGTCCATGAGTTTATCGTTTAGTATTCATGACATTACCAAGTATTCACTGTCATTGGTCACGCCGTAGACATCGTTTCTGTAAGGAAAATATCTTTAATTCCTCAGTGGCATCTCTTATATATGGAATTGATTATGTTGCCTTCCGAAGTCTTTCGAGTTCGTCTTTTTACTTTTGACGATTAGGAAAGAAAGAAAAATGCTGTATATACATGTCATAAAGAGTATGTTGTGTTATTTTAAAATGGAACCTTCTTGCTTTATCAAAATACCTTCCATTAAATTGTAACACCTTGAGTGTGGATGTATTTCTTAGTGAATTCCATCATACAAATCAAGGAAAGGAAACGTGAAACTGAAACCTTGCATGTACCACATGACATAATCCTACAGATGCGACCTGACTGACACTCACTATGGCCTCAGGCCAAGTTCGGGGAACCCTTACCTCTGTGAAGGTTAGACTACTGCTCAGAAAGAGAGCCAAAAGCGAGGAGAGAGTTTCACATTTACAGATATACAGACACAAGGTCTAAGCGAAGTGATATGGCCTTAACACTACTGAAAAAAGATGCAGTCCCCTCGAAAGCAGTAGAAGAAAAGGATAGCAAAGTAAAGGTTCTCCACCCTTTCTCCACTTCCTAGGCAACATGCGGGATGAGAGACAGGTAGAAAAAATACCTTGTAGGACTAATATGCTGACGGAACTTTTCATGGGGAAAGAATGAATGTGAAACCCATTATCAAAGACATGCATCCCTTCACATTTTGTTAAAAGACAATAATGAAAATAAACACTGAGCTCCAGCTTCGCAACTTATCATGTTCATATTACTCCTAATGTGGAATTATGATACAACAATTCCTTATTGTTCCATTAAAACAGGCTATGCGGGTTCATTATGTTGGTTCGTTACCGCAACGTGGCCTCGGCAAGATCACTGGTTGATAAGGATACACAAAATATTACTACGTTGTGATGATTGATTAAAAGAATGACTTGATAACGGAGATTGACAAGTGATGAAGTCAAATTTTGTTGCTCTGAACAACATGCTTTGGGTGCTTATTCCACGCGTCATTGATATCGTTAGTAATGAAATATTTCGTGCAATCCAGATTAACACTGTGACCTTAAGTTTTAGTCCATTTTCTCTCGCTGGTAGTACTGGCGCGACCGTAAAGTAATTTTCTATACCGGTATTATTGAATTCTTGCAGTATTTTAAAACAATCTCTCATGGACTCCCGTGGTGTAACGGGTTCGAATTCTGGATGCAGCAGTCGGCCCACAGTTAATCTAGCGGTTCATCTTTCCTTAGGGGTACCTTACTCAGGTTAGGGTATGTATATATATATATATATATATATATATATATATATATATATATATATATATATATATATATATATATATATTAATCATTATAATTGATCGCCGTCTTCCGCGTCAGAGAGGTAGCGCCAGGAAACAGATTAAGAATGGCCCATCCACTTATATAAATGTATATATATATATATATATATATATATATATATATATATATATATAGAGAGAGAGAGAGAGAGAGAGAGAGAGAGAGAGAGAGAGTCAGGGGTTGGTGAGAGGACAAGAGCAAAAGAAGGAGTAGCACTACTCCTGAAGCAGGAGTTGTTGGAGTATGTGATAAATTGTAAGAAAGTAAACTCTAGATTGGTATGGGTAAAACTGAAAATGGTTGGAGAGATATGGGTGATTATTGGTGCCTATGCACCTGGTTATGAGAAGACCATGAGAGGCAAGTGTTTTAGGAGTAGCTGAGTGAGTGTGCTAGCAGCTTTGATGCACGAGACCGGGTTATAGTGATGGGTGATTTGAATGCAAAGGTGAGTAATGCGGCAGTTCAGGGTATGATTGGTGTACATGAGGTGTTCAGTGTTGTAAATGGAAATGGTGAAGAGCTTGTAGATTTGTGTGCTGAAAAAGGACTGATGATTAGGAATACCTGGTTTAAAAAGAGAGATATGCATAAGTGTATGCATGTAAGTAGGAGAGATGGCCAGAGAGCGTTATTGGATTACGTGTTAATTAATATGCGCGTGAAAGAGAGACGTTTGGATGTTAATGTGCTGAGAGGGGCAACTAGACGGATGTCTGATCATTATTTTGTGAAGGCGAAGGTGAAGATTTATAGAGGTTTTCAGAAAAGAAGAGAGAATGTTGGGGTGAAGATTGTGGTGATTGTAAGTGAGGGGAAGGAGACTTGTGTGAGAAAAGTACCAAGGGAGATTGAGTGCAGAATGGAAAAAGATGAGAGCAAATGACGTAAGGGGAGTGGAGGATGTCTTTAGGGAAGAAGTGATGTCTTGCGCAAAAGATGCTTGTGGCGTGAGAAAGGGGGAAGTTGGGCAGATCAGAAAGGATAGTGAGTGGTGGGATGAAGAAGTAAGATTATTAGTGAAAGAGAGAGAGAGGCGTTTGGACGATTTTTGCAAGGAAGTAGTGCGAATGACTTGGAAGTGTATAAAAGAAAGAGGCAGGAGGCCAAGAGAAAGGTGCAAGAGGTGAAAAAGAGGGCAAACGAAAGTTAGGGTGAAAGAGTATCATTTAATTTTTAGGGAGAATAAAAAGATGTTTTGGGAGGATGTAAATAAAATGCGTAAGACAAGAGATGAAATAGGAGCATCGGTGAAGGTGGCAAATGAAAAGGTAATGATAAGTAGTGGTGAAGTGAGAAGGAGATGGAGTAAGTATTTTGAAGGTTTGGTGAATGTTTGATGATAGAGTGGCAGATATAGGGTCTTTTGGTCGAGGTGGTGTGCGAAGTGAGAGGGTCAGGGAGAATGGTTTGGTAAACAGAGAAGAGGTAGTGAAAGCTTTGCGGAAGATGAAAGCCGGCAAGGCGGCGAGTTTGGTTGGTATTGCAGTGGAATTTATTAAAAAAAGGGGTTGACTGTGTTGTTGATTGGTTAGTAAGGATATTCAGTGTATGTATGGTTCATGGTGAAGTGCCTGAGGATTGGCAGAATGCATGCATAGTGCCATTGTACAAAGGCAAAGGGGATAAAGGTGAGTGCTAAAATTACAGAGCTATAAGTTTATTGAGTATTCCTGGGAAATTGTATGGGAGGGTATTGATTGAAAGGGTAAAGACATGTACAGAGGATCAGATTGGGAAAGATCAGTGTGGTTTCAGAAGTAGTAGAGGATGTCCGGATCAGGTGTTTGCTTTGAAGAATGTACGTGAGAAATACTAAGAAAAACAGATGGATTTGTATGTAGCATTTATGGATCAGGAGGGGCATATGATAGGGTTGATAGAGATGCTTTGTGGAAGGTATCAAGAGTATATGGTGCGGGAGGTAAGTTGCTAGAAGCAGTGAAACGTTTTTATCAAGGATGTAAAGCATGTGTACGAGTAGGAAGAGAGAAAAGTGATTGGTTCCCAGTGAGTGTCGGTTTGCGGCAGGGGTGCGTGATATCTCCATGGTTGTTTAATTTGTTTATGGATGGGGTTGTTGGTGGAGTGAATGCAGGAGTTTTGGAAAGAGGGGCAAGTATGCAGTCTTTTGTGGATGAGAGGGCTTGGGAAGTGAGTCAGTTGTTCGCTGATGATACAGCACTGATGGCTGATTTGGGTGAGAAACTGCCGAAGTCGGTGCCGGAGTTTGGTAAAGTGTGTGAAGGAAGAAAGCTGAGAGTAAATGTAAATAAGAGCAAGGTTATTAGGTTCAGTAGGATTGAGGGACAAGTTAATTGGGAGGTAGGTTTGAATGGAGAAGTACTGGAGGAAGTGAAGTGTTTTAGATATCTGGGAGTGAATTTGGTAGCGGATGGAACCATGAAAGCGGAAGTGAGTCACAGGGTCGGGTAGCGGGCTAGGGTTCTGGGAGCGTTGAAGAATATGCGGAAGGCGAGAACGTTATCTCGGAGAGCAAAAATGGGTATGTTTGAAGGAATAGTGGTTCCAACAATGTTATATGGTTGCAAAGCATGGGCTATAGATAGGGTTGTGCGGAGGAGAGTGGATGTGTTGGAAATGAAATGTTTGAGGACAATATGTGGTGTGAGGTGGTTTGATCGAGTAAGTAAAGAAAGGGTAAGAGAGATGTGTGGTAATAGAAAGAGTGTGGTTGAGAGAGCAGAAGAGGATGCATTGAAATGGTTTGGTCAGATAGAATGAGTGAGGAGAGATTGACAAAGAGGATATATGTGTCAGAGGTGGAGGGAATGAGAAGTGGGAGATCAAATTGGAGATGGAGGGATGGAGTGGAAAAGATTTTGATGGATCGGGACCTGAACATATAGGAGGTTGAAAGGCGTGCAAGGAATAGAGTGAATTAGAATGATGTAGTATGCCTGGGTGGATGTGCTGTCAGTGGATTGAACAGGGTATGTGAAGCGTCTGGGGTAAACCATGTAACATTTTGTGGGGTCTGGATGTGGTAAGGGTGCTGTGGTTTCGGTACATTACACATGACAGCTAGAGACTGAGTGTGAGCGAATGTGGCCTTGTCTCTTCCTAGCGCTACCTCGCGCGTGGGGGAGGGGGATGCCATTTCATGCGTGGCGGGATGGCGACGGGAATGGGTGAAGGCAGCAAGAATGGATATGAACATGTGTATATATGCATATGTCTGTGTATGTATATGTATGTATATGTTGAAATGTATAGGTTTGTATATGTGCGTGTGTAGGCGTTTATATGTATACATGTGTATGTAGGTTGGTTGGGCCATTCTTTCGTCTGTTTCCTTGCGCTACCTCACTAACGCGGGAGACAGCTTCAGTTGCCAGTGCCGTCTTGGCTAACATAAAAAAAAAGAAAAAAAAATTATCCGGACCCACCTCTTGTTTAGAGAGAGAGAGAGAGAGAGAGAGAGAGAGAGAGAGAGAGAGAGAGAGAGAGAGAGAGAGCATGGTTCCACCTGCCCGTAGAACAATTTACAGGATGGCTCAACTCAACTTTCACTTCAGTAAACTATCAAAAGCCATCTCCCGCGTGATGAGTCGCGCGCACAGCCACCGTGGTACACCTTGACTCTCTGTTGGAAAGTTATGGCCACGTGCACCTTGTACGGTGCACACATCGAGTATGGTGCACACCCTGACCCATCTACTGGATACTTAAGGCCACGCACACCTTTTACAGTGCACACAGCCAGCATGGTGCACCCTGACCCTCATTTAGTAAGTTTTGGCCACATGCATCTTGCAGGGTGAAAAAAAAAAACAACCCACCACGGTGCACCCTGATCGTCCAGTACATAGTTGTAGCCACGTGCCCTCTGTACGGTGCACACAGTCAATATGGTGCACCTTGACCCGCTGCTAGATAATGTTAGCCACGTGCACCTTTTAGGGGGAAGAAAGCCAGCACGGTGCACCCTGACCCTCCAGTGTGTGGGCTTCACGGTACTTGCGAGTGGGTTGATGGATGGATGTGTTTCCGCTCGTCATCTTATGGGTGATCAAAAGAGAAATTATAGACAAACTTTCTTTGTTGCTGTTATATCCCAGGTGTGCAACGGTCCGCATTCTCGTCATTACCAGCAAGTGGACAGTTGTGAGAGCGCTCCCAACACATGATGACCAGTTATGTTGATGAGTGCGCGGTTATATTTATATATTTATATATTTATATATATATATATATATATATATATATATATATATATATATATATATTATCCCTGGGGATAGGGGAGAAAGAATACTTCCCACGTATTCCCTGCGTGTCGTAGAAGGCGACTAAAAGGGGGGGGAGCGGGGGGCTGGAAATCCTCCCCTCTCGTTTTTTTTTTCTTTTTTTTTTTAATTTTCCAAAGGAAGGAACAGAGGGGGGCCAGGTGAGGATATTCCCTCAAAGGCCCAGTTCTCTGTTCTTAACGCTACCTCGCTAACGCGGGAAATGGCGAATAGTTTGAAAGAAAGAATATATATATATATATATATATATATATATATATATATATATATATATATATATATATATATATATATATATATATTCGCCATTTCCTGCGTTAGCGAGGTAGCGTTAAGAATAGAGGACTGAGCCTTGGAGGGAATATCCTCACATGGCTCCCTTCTCTGTTCCTTATTTTGAAAAAAAAAAATCGGGAGGGGAGGATTTCCAGCCCCCGCTCTCATATATATATATATATATATATATATATATATATATATATATTTTTTTTTTTTTTTTTTATACTTTGTCGCTGTCTCCCGCGTTTGCAAGGTAGCGCAAGGAAACAGACGAAAGAAATGGCCCAACCCCCCCCATACACATGTATATACATACGTCCACACACGCAAATATACATACCTACACAGCTTTCCATGGTTTACCCCAGACGCTTCACATGCCTTGATTCAATCCACTGACAGCACGTCAACCCCGGTATACCACATCGCTCCAATTCACTCTATTCCTTGCCCTCCTTTCACCCTCCTGCATGTTCAGGCCCCGATCACACAAAATCTTTTTCACTCCATCTTTCCACCTCCAATTTGGTCTCCCTCTTCTCCTTGCTCCCTCCACCTCCGACACATATATCCTCTTGGTCAATCTTTCCTCACTCATCCTCTCCATGTGCCCAAACCACTTCAAAACACCCTCTTCTGCTCTCTCAACCACGCTCTTTTTATTTCCACACATCTCTCTTACCCTTACGTTACTCACTCGATCAAACCACCTCACACCACACATTGTCCTCAAACATCTCATTTCCAGCACATCCATCCTCCTGCGCACAACTCTATCCATAGCCCACGCCTCGCAACCATACAACATTGTTGGAACCACTATTCCTTCAAACATACCCATTTTTGCTTTCCGAGATAATGCTCTCGACTTCCACACATTCTTCAAGGCCCCCAGAATTTTCGCCCCCTCCCCCACCCTATGATCCACTTCCGCTTCCATGGTTCCATCCGCTGCCAGATCCACTCCCAGATATCTAAAACACTTCACTTCCTCCAGTTTTTCTCCATTCAAACTCACCTCCCAATTGACTTGACCCTCAACCCTACTGTACCTAATAACCTTGCTCTTATTCACATTTACTCTTAACTTTCTTCTTCCACACACTTTACCAAACTCAGTCACCAGCTTCTGCAGTTTCTCACATGAATCAGCCACCAGCGCTGTATCATCAGCGAACAACAACTGACTCACTTCCCAAGCTCTCTCATCCCCAACAGACTTCATACTTGCCCCTCTTTCCAAAACTCTTGCATTTACCTCCCTAACAACCCCATCCATAAACAAATTAAACAACCAAGGAGACATCACACACCCCTGCCGCAAACCTACATTCACTGAGAACCAATCACTTTCCTCTCTTCCTAAACGTACACATGCCTTACATCCTCGATAAAAACTTTTCACTGCTTCTAACAACTTTCCTCCCACACCATATATTCTTAATACCTTCCACAGAGCATCTCTATCAACTCTATCATATGCCTTCTCCAGATCCATAAATGCTACATACAAATCCATTTGCTTTTTTAAGTATTTCTCACATACATTCTTCAAAGCAAACACCTGATCCACACATCCTCTACCACTTCTGAAACCACACTGCTCTTCCCCAATCTGATGCTCTGTACATGCCTTCACCCTCTCAATCAATACCCTCCCATATAATTTACCAGGAATACTCAACAAACTTATACCTCTGTAATTTGAGCACTCACTCTTATCCCCTTTGCCTTTGTACAATGGCACTATGCACGCATTCCGCCAATCCTCAGGCACCTCACCATGAGTCATACATACATTAAATAACCTTACCAACCAGTCAACAATACAGTCACCACCTTTTTTAATAAATTCCACTGCAATACCATCCAAACCTGCTGCCTTGCCGGCTTTCATCTTCCGCAAAGCTTTCACTACCTCTTCTCTGTTTACCAAATCATTTTCCCTAACCCTCTCACTTTGCACACCACCTCGACCAAAACACCCTATATCTGCCACTCTATCATCAAACACATTCAACAAACCTTCAAAATACTCCATATAAATATATATATATATATATATATATATATATATATATATATATATATATATATATATATATATATGGATATATCGGAGCGATTGTTGTTATTAGAGGTAAAGTAAGGAAAAAGGGGAACGGAAAAAATTAAGATATTAAAAAAAAGAAAATACGGGGAAGTAGAAAGCACGTAGGCTGTCCACTTTGCCAAGATGAAACCAGTTTGCACGACCTTAATTTTTTTTTCCCAGGTGCTTGTCCTTGAACTTCAAAATGCAGTGAAGGGAGTTTTTCTTTTATTCCTACTTTACAGAGGACTTTCAATCTTTTTAATGTTCATTTACAATGGTTGGATTATATCATTTGGTCATAAGACTTTGCAATAATTCAAGTCGTGGAGCTTTTGAGAAAAATCATGAGAAAGTAAGTCAGCAGGATATAAACAAGAAAATTAGAAAGTTTAGTGAAGTTAAGTAGAAAGTTACTGGAGTAGTGAGACCTTAAAGCAATACATCTGTGTATTTCCCATGAGATGGGGATATTACCTGCAAAATCACTACTATATGTGTTGACTTGAATAGCTGTATTTACGTCATATGATGTGTACGAGCGTCAGTTGATATTTCTTGCAATCAACGAAATCATAAATGATGTAGTTCACATTCATTTGTGTAACTTGCCGTTGACGGCCGTAATTACCTGGTATCAGATGGACCCCAAGCCCAAATAACTCCTCAGCAAGGGGCCACACTTGATTTGAGAGTACGTAAGGTCTTTGAATTATCTCTAAAACCTGACGGTGTTCAAGACTTTCTACTGCTACTTACAGTGACGGTGAGACCTTTAATGACCCTTGCAGTCGATTGGGATAAGGTCCATATGATCAAGCAACCAGCAGCGTGCCTAACGCTTACCACCAGGAGGTGTATTCACCATTGTACCACGCTAGATTCCCGATCGTGTTTTTCCTGGGCGTAACCAAATTTCCTTTGCCAGAACGAATCTTCTTCACTTACCGGATGCGAACAACGCTCTCCCACTCTGTTCCTCACCCCGCTAGTTTGATCTTATATGTACGTTAAGACCACTGTTAATATATATATATATATATATATATATATATATATATATATATATATATATATATATATGCTGAAATGTGACAACTGTCATTAAACGTAATCTGAGAGAAAGGGGGAAATTTGCCAAAGTTTCTTTTAGATATATCTCTTTTCCTCTAGAAGTTACTAATTTCACTCACTACCACATAAGATATCCTTTCCGTTTTACTTGGAAATCTTTATTTGATACAAGGTACTACTTGTTTACATGTGTATATTATAGTGCATCTTCCTCTTCTTTTTAGGTAGAATACGAGTGCTCTTACTTTGTGATAATTCAAATGTTCTACTTCAACGATTTTACTTGTTTTCTTGCCTTGACGGTGACTATATAATGCAATGCATCAATAGTCACGTCTCCTTTTTCCTTGAGTACATATCCATCATTTTCTTTGTCGTTTTCTATGACGCGTGGTAAAAGATCCCATTATCATTTCACTCATTATTTAACCTAGTAAAGTGAACAAATCTGTTCCCATGTCTTTGACTGTCTTCACCCACTTCCTTCCTGGTGGCCCTATTTGGGGTGTACAGTTAGTCCTTTACGTGACAAAATTTTCCGTGACCCAGGGGTTCGAATTTCTCCTCGATGAATACTGTTAGACTTCCCTTTGCCGTTTAAATGTCGTATTTAAGAATTTAAGTCATTTCTGTCATCCCGTCTTTTCATCAGTTTACTTATTCTACGAAACATCGTATTCCATTCTCTTTCATGTCTTTGGAAATCGTTACTGTGGAGAAGGCTGAGCATGATGTTAATCCTTGAGATACTCTTGATAAAACGTTTACCTTCCTCTGTCATAGTTCTGTTTGCAACTACTTTAAAGTTTTTTTTTTTGTTAAAAGCTCCTTAATCCATTTTATTTCACTTATTATGGTCTATTTTGCTGCTTTTTTCAGTCGTGTAACGTAGTATACTCTGTCCAATGCCTTGGCAAAGTTCACACAGATAGTATCCATTCTCTTTCCTTGCATTCTTGTTTCTTGTATTTTTGGTAGCGAATTGGTAGTTGCGTTTGTCTATTTTTTTCTCTAGTACAAATGTGTGTTGACCTTCATTTATGTTGTTATCACTGTCTCGTAATGTTTCTTAGTTACTCTTTCAAGGACTTTAATAACAAGCGAAGTCAAACTTGCAGGTCTACATTTTTTCAATAGAATTTTGAGATCCCACTTTATGTATGGAGACGCGTCAATTTACGTCTCTTTGATCAGTATTTCCTGAGTTCTGTTACATCATCAGTACCATTGGTTTAGTTCATGATCTCTGTCTTTTCAAAGAAGATTGCCGGAATACCATCATACTGACGGAAGGCGACATAGCGCAGGTATAAACAGGCCCCAGTCGTGGCTATCTCGGATGAAGGGAAAGTTAAGAGTATTAGAAAGGTGGCAAAAAATGATTTGAGCTCCTCGTGTGACTGTAGACCTGACTCTTACAAGTGGAAAGTTTATGGGGAGAAGGAAAGAGGAAGAGGAAAGAAAATTTCACAGCTTTACAATTCGAGGTAAGAAGGAAGTATCACAACGGTCAATCTTCGTGTGGCTGGTCTTCTTGCAGAAACTATGGGAAGCAGCAGCTAGTCGCATACCGTGGGCCCTGACCATAGTGGCTGCGACACACACAGGCAGCTCACAGAGCAAGTGGCCGAAATAATAATTGTAGAACAGAGATAAGGCAGCAGTATCAAAGTGGATGGAAAGGGTGGCTGAAGAGAGGTGAAAGCAAGTTAAATAATGTAGAAGACATTAGAGAAGGTTAAGAGAGAGGTGGAAGAAGAGCCACCTCAGATATGCAAGGAGTGCTACAAAACTGGACAGATGAGACCTCCGTACATATGAAATAATAGCTCACATGAAATGATAGATAATTGTAGCGCCTACATAATGAAAAAGAAAAGTTTTGGGGTTGCAGATTTGATAATCTTCATTATGAGGGGTTTCCGAGACAGTGTACTGAATATGGTCAGCCCCATTATGTTATTCGATTGCAAGAGTTAAATGTGTTTCGAAATATAAGCGGGAAACGAGTGTTATTTTCAGACTTACTGGTAGGAAATTCATTTGTGTACAGGTATAGTCAGACCAGGTTACTGCTAGTCCATTCCGAGATGCTGTAAACGTCTGAATCAAGAGTGGAAAATATGTTCACTGTGGGAAGAAGAACACGTATTGAAGTTCGGAGTGGACAGAAAGAGTTGATGTACTATAAATCAGTTATTGCCGTAAGAATTGATTGAGTTAGAGGTTTAGGACGGTTTGTTTATGGAGAGATAGAAAGGATAAGCATATGGGCAGACATCAGAGGAGCACCACTATTAACAGTATAAGACAGAGAAGTTGCTCCGTCAACGATTACCTTGATGAAACGACTAGAAGAAAATTTATGCATCAGAGAACAGAGAGAAGCAGAAAAGCCAAAGGAACGAAATTCAAAATGTAAAACTTGTGTCGAAGACCAAAAAAGAGTTCTCCAAAATCCCTAAGAGCGGAGGATTAGAGAGTCATTTAGAAAAGATCACAAGTGAACCTTGCGCCGCAAAAGCCGTATTGGTGATTTGAAAAGAGAAAATATACTTTTAAGTGTTTAAGAAAGCTACTTTGCAGAAGGAAGAGTGAGTAATGGGGTGATGGTTCCAAGGACTAAAGGGTCTCTTAGGAATGACTGGCACCAAGCCTTGCTTGCAAGAAGAAGGAAACTTTGGATATTCAGACAAACAATATATACAAGCAAGAATTAGAGGCAGCTTAGGAGCACAGTTTCATAGGACTCGAAGAGATATACTATCCGGACAACTCATCTGACCCATTTGTAGTTGGGGGGAGTACATGGAAGATCTTGTGCGAGGAAAGTAAATTTTAGAGGGAAATAGGGTATGAGGTTATCAGTTAGAGAGTTAGATATAGAGTGATCAGATCGAAGATGAGGAAGAAAGGTTGGACTGCGGAAATCATGCGAAGCACTTCGGTCAAGGACCAATTGCAGAAGGCGGATCAACTCGCGTTCTGGACCCAGTGTCGAGTTTTCAATTGGGACTGATATGTCATTATTTACTTTAACATCTGTGATGCTATTTTTAATGAAACTTATTTTGTATCTTGCTCTCGATATATTGTTTATTCTTTGTAATGAATACTGATTTATTCTTCGAATTATACGCCGTGTCAAAGGAAAAGTCATTAGCCTGATTTCTATTGATCCATTAGCATCATACACATTTCTTCATGGGTCATTTTCATACTTTTGTATTTCCTTGAGTGGTCCAATATTCTTTTGACTTCCCTGGATTGGTTTACACGAGAGTAATGATGCTAAATTCATTTCACAGTTATTGACAACTTTTTCTTCGCTAGTCTTTCTTCTCTTGAATGTGATTCCATATCTACAGTGTCAACATTCCTGGTTGTTTCATTAAGCTCTTCAATCCTATCCTTTCTCAATGTTCTCTTTATTTCTTCTCGTCCAATCATCCGGATTTTTTCGTCTTTATCTGTCTCTCAGTATCTTCTTTTGTGTTCTTTGAACCGTCTTTTATCTTCTAAAAGAATGTTGTGTTGGTATTTACATCATTTACTTAAAAGATATCGATCCAGTTTACTTCTATCAAATTAACTATTTCTAATTTAGGTCTTTTAGATTTCACTTTATCCTTTTTAATGGCATTTGCTTTTCCCGGTGTCGTGTAAGCTGTTGTAACATTTCTAACGTTGTGTTATGATCTGTTATACTGGTTATATCTACTTTAGTATCAGTAGAACAGTGTAGAGTTACTGTACTCAATTCTTGTCCCCTGTTGACGTGAGATGACCCTGTATTAGTCGGGAAGTTGCACAATGTAATGGTTTTCTGAGAGAGAGAGAGAGAGAGAGAGAGAGAGAGAGAGAGAGAGAGAGAGAGAGAGAGAGAGAGTGTAACTGGCATAAAGGAAAAAAAAAAACATCTGGAAAACATCTCTCCTCATCAGAAGAGAGAAACCAGGTGATCCAGTACAACTGATCATGGAAGTCAACAACTTTCTTCGTCATCACGGCTGAGAAAACCCGAGCCACCAGCCGACGGGGACGGGCACAACTGCTACTGTCAGAAGCCAGTGCAAATTACGGCAAGCTTTGTTTCCATGTTCTGTTTTTCTTTGTGTGTGTGTTTGTGTGTGTGTGTGTGTGTGTGTGTAATTACCTAATTCTATTGTTAAAGGAGGGAGTTTTACACTTGTGGGGCCCCATTCTCGCCTATCAAACAACTTATTAACTTCACATATGTTGTCTGCATTATCCATGTCCAGTCATCCACCATTCTTATACCATAATAGTACTTCTTTGCACAACATTTTTGAACAACATTCATGCTTATTTTCACGTTATTTCCTCTGGTTGCTCTATCCCTGCTTCTCTAAGAACTGTTTCCTGTCCACTTCATCGAACTGATTCAAAAACTTTAAGGCTGTGATCAGGTCACCCTTCACTCTTCTCTCTTTCAAGTCGGCAGATTCAAAGACTTTAATATTTCCCTGAAACTTGGCTCTTTTAATTCTGTTACCATCTTTGGTGCCGTTTCCTGAACTTTCTCTGTTAGCTCTTTGTGCTTCTGTAGGTACAGTGACCAAACTCAAGAAGTGTGCTCTAGTTTTAGACTTTTGTAGGACATGAACAGCTTACGAAATGTTTCCTCATCCATATACTTGAACGCTATCCTGTTTGACATGAGATATTTTGTCTCCTTTACTATTCTAGATGTTGTCTGAAGTCAATATGTCATGACAGTTATTACGCTGAACCACTACTTTTTCACCATAAAAGTACCTATTTACATCTATATCTAACTATCTTCTTGCCTTATTTCATGTTATGGCCTCTGGTCGTTTTACCCGGGCACGTTTTACTCTGTCCACGTCATGAGGTTGGTTAAGAGAACTATAGGTATGTGTGTGTGTATGTGTGTGTGTGTGTGTTTGTGTGTGTGTGTATGTGTGTGTGTGTGTGTGTGTGTGTGTGTGTGTGTGTGTGTGTGTGTACGTGCTGGGGCCAGCTGAAGAAGGATGTTCTCCCTGCTTGAGGCGCTATGCTCTCTCTCCAGAGTTACCACTCCGTGTGTTGATGCAGCTATACACCACCATCCACCTGGTTTTTTTTTTTATGCTACGAATGATGAATTTTATCCAGGTGTCTCAGTTAGTCGGAAAGTTTATCCACGATGCTATGTCCTTACATCTTTTTTCGTGCAGCGTAGTGGGTGCTGTGGTTTCGTTGCGTTACACATGGCAGTTAGAGAATGGATGTGAGGTGAGCAAAGAAGGGCTTTTCTTCTTCTGTTCCTTGCGCTACCTTCCTAACCTTGGAAACGACGAACGAGTATGAAAGCAAGACCTCAACTACACAGGCCGCGCCGAGCTCTGGTTACCAAGCGTCGTGCACCTCCATGCTGACGTAAAGAGCCAAACCCGGCCAGAGCAGGGATGGTCAGTACAGAGGTGGTCAGGGCAGAGATGGTCAGTACAGGAGTGGTCAGGCCAGGGATTTGTGTACACACACACACACACACACACACACACACACACACGAACAGATGATCCTAAGTACACCGTGACCTTCATCACTGGGTATGGAAACAAATACATGATGTAGCTACTGCAGATGATAACCACATTATCAGGCGTGGACTCGTCAGAACGTTACTGCCACTGCAATATGGCCAGCCCAAGTCATGTGTTGTCAGCTGACATGGATACCATGAGGGAGTTTGGCTAACTGGCTCGGAGTCAATAATCCACAGAACTCAAGCAGCCAGGAAAAATCATTCGCATAACCATGAATAGTGTGGTAGACTCAGTATATATATATATATATATATATATATATATATATATATATATATATATATATATATATATATATATATATATTAGTGGATTTTATTTCTACCCTAGGCGTACTTTATCCTATGATCCTTACTGATTTCTCTGTTTCGTCGTACGGAGAACTTCTCATGATTATGATTTCGTGCAATACAAAGTCTGCTAAAAACAGCGTGGTGGTAAGTTTCCTAACAACGTTCATTTTGGGTCTCGTGTTATTCCATATTTCATGACAGACTGTAAGGGGTCACCATGTCATCATACACCACAAATAGTCACTAACTATTTCATACCAGATTACAGGAGGTCACCGTATCTTGACAGAGAACAAGAGGTCATTATGTCACGACAGGCAACCAAAGTTCACTATGTCGTGACCAGTCAAGTGATGTCGCGATGTATTGATAGACAACATGAGGTCACTTTGTCTAAGTTCACCAGAAGAGGTTACTGTACCATGATAGGTCACAAAGACACAGAGCAAGAGGTCATGACGGACAGTAAGAGGTCACTATGTCATGACTGGCCACATGATGTCATTAATACACCACATGAGGTAACTTTGTCTAGACAGACCACAAAAGGTCACTAAGTCACGAAAGATGATACTCATTATGTCATGACCATTCACAGAAAGTCGCTATGTTGTGATCTACCACAAGAGGTCACTAAGTCATAGACAACATGAAAAACTAGAAAAGGTCACTTCATGATAGATCACATGTCATCAAGGTACAACAGACTAAGAGAGGGTATTGCGTCATGAAAGACCAGGAGAGGTCACTATATCATGACAGACATCAACAGCTCAATCGTTCACTGTAACATAACAGAACACCAAAGGTCACTGTACCATGACAGACTATAAGAGGTCACTATGTCATGATAAACCATGTGAGGCCACTATTTCAGTACAGATCATACGAGGTCACTATTTCATGACAAGAGGTCACTGTGTCATGACAGACAACAAGATGTCAAAAGGTCAAGATAGACCACATGAGGTCACTTATCCATGTTAGCCCGCAGGTGTTCACTATGTCCTAACAGACCACGAGAGGTCACTGTATAATGATAGACCACCAGAGGTCACTATGGTATGTGAGATCACAAGATATCACTATGTCATGAGAAAGCACGAGAGGTTACTTGGTTCATGAAATTAAGTCATTATCTCAAAATATCTAAAAGGTTATCGTACGGTCAGGACGAACCACAATGGGTCACTATGTCGTGACATACCACAAGAGTTCAGTGGGTCATGACTAGATGAAGTCACCTTGTCATTTACAGACCACAAGAGGTCACCATGTCAGAACAGAGCACAGGAGGTCAATATGTCATGGCAGAGCACAACAGGTTACTGTTATGAGACCACAAGAAGTCAAGATGTTATGACAAATCAAAATAGGTCACTATATCGTGAAAAACCACAAGAGATCATTATGTCATAACCAGGGTTGGACTAATTGTAATTTAGTTGAAATATAATTGATTACAGAAATATTGTAAGTGTAATTGTAATTGAAAATACAATTCAAGTAATTGATTGTAGTTGTAATTAAGTGATCAAGTAACGGTAATCTAATTGTAACTGTGAAGGGGATGAAAGTGGTACTGATAGCCTTGTAGATGCAAAGATGGGCAAGCGGTGCTGGTCCAAGAAAATAATGGTGGTAGCGGTAGTGGTATGATTTATGGAAGGTACAACTGGTAGCGGTAGTCGCTAGTGGTGCTTTTTTTTTTATTATCAACCACTTGAGTCCACCCTTATTGATCCCTTGTCTCTGCCCAAACAAAGATGTCAGTCCGATAATAACAGAAACAAAACATTTTACGAACTCAAGAACCCTGCGGAGGTGAATAATGCAATTCATCATCTGTCCCAGAGAGAGCAGAGGAGTGAGACAATCAATCATGCCAGTGGAGATTTCTACCTTAAAGTAGATTGTCATTGGCCTCGAAGCTTTTCACGAGACAATGGAAGTTGTGGATAGGCAGAAGAAGGTGACCATATCTGCTATTGGACCAGTGATTCAGGGGCTTAAACACTCATTGGGGAATCTAATTCATTATCATAACACCCAGTTACAATACTGTGAACAACAGGCTCAAGTCCTGTTGGACTCTGTGAAGAAAAGGTTGGATCCACACATGGAAATGAGAGATGTTCAAGTTGCGGCTTTTTTGGATCCCATGTTCAAATTGAACTGACTTCCATGACAAGAGCAGAAGGACCAAGTGCTAGTACATGTCAAGGAAATGCTTGAAGAATTGGAGTTAGTTCAAGAAGGGTCACCATCAACAATGGATAAAAAAGATAATAAGGATGATCTAGCAGAACGATTACCTGAATCAAAAAGACCCAGACGTTTTTCCTTCATTCAGATAGTCTTTTGTTGAAGCAATATGTAGAGGAAGGGATTCTGTCATTTTCAAGTGATCCAATGCTATACTGGAAAGAAGTGTCCCAAACATTGCATCCATCAAAAAACCTGGCAAGAGAAATGATTGGGTGTGCTGCTACATCTGCTCCATCTGAGCCAGTTCTCACCATTGCTGGAAATTTTTCCACTGCTAGCAGAGCTCATCATCTTGGTGTCACTTCTTTCCGTTCATTGTGATTCATAAAGTGCAATAGTGAATTGTTTGAAAAATTGCCAGCTGTATGGTTACCATCTGCAACTTCTGCTAAAACGAAATCTTTATTTTTGTTTTCAAAATAGTTTGCGACACTTTTTTTTTGGAAATATAGGATAACCTTACGATGCAAAATTAGTGTTTTCTTAACGAAAATTAATATGTCCAAATTTAGGAAATTGTAGTTAAAATTGTACTTATAACTGATTTAGTTTTATGGTAATTGTAATTGTAATGTAATTGTTATTCCCAAATGTATTTGTAATTATGATTTTAATTTAAAGAATGGAAAGTATTTGTAATTGTAATTTAATCTTTAAAGCGTAATTGCTCCAACCCTGATCATGACAGACCACTAGAGGTCACAATGTTATGACTGACCAAGAGGTCACTTTATGATGACATACCACAGGAGGTCACCACGTCAGAACAGACCAAGAGACATGAATGCGTCACGATAGATCTTAAGCGGTCAACGCCTTACGATGGACTGACATACCACAACGGACCACAACACATCAACATGCCACGATTGACTGCCAGAGATCACATCAACACGTCACCGTAGGCCACAAGGTGCATCATGATGGACCACACGTCATAACGTACCACAAAGAGTCAACACGATACAGTGGACCACAAGAGATCAACATGTCATAACGTACCACGGGGGTCAACACGTCATAACGTACCACGAGGGGTCAACACGATACACTGGACCATTAGAGGTCAACACGTCATAACGTACCATAAGAGGTCAACACGTCACAACGTATCACAAGAGGTCAACACGTCATAACGTATCACAAGAGGTCAACAGGTCATAACGTACCATAAGAGGTCAACATGTCAAAACGTATCACAAGAGGTCAACACGTCATAACGGACCACTAGAGGTCAGTACGATACAACGGACCACTAGAGGTGACCGCCGGGAGGGTCCACACAACAGAGGCTGCAGATCACCCACCTTACTACCGTCAACATATGGCTGGTCACATCACGAACACTGGTAGGTCTCGTTACGGGTAATAATAATTATTACCTTCATACACAACAAGCTGTGGTGTTTGGTGGACAGATCACATATATAATGTTCACTGAATTCCAGTTTTCCGTAATTTTCAGGATTATCTAGACAAACACACATTTCATGCATCAAAAATCTTTCTAGAGAGGTGCTTCTTGTGCATTGGTAAATATATACACGTGTAGATTTGTATGTGTATAGCAGGGCATATCCAGGTTAGCTACGTACGGAAGCATACGTTAATACACTCATAACTCCTCGGACATGTAGATATCCTACAAAACAGCATCACAAGCTGATGCAAGTTTTGGACACAACAATAAACAATATCACAATGGCCACCGAATCAAACACCCCCTTCTCAGATCACGCACACCTCACCTCCAGGCATAAGAACTTCGTAGTGCGATATTTCCTATTACACTCTGTGGAATTCTGTCAAACTGAGGTCATGCGTTGACTCTGCAAGTTCGTCAGCCACTTATGTTCTTATTTATACGAATCTACCACCACGGAATTATTTTCGAAGTCCTGCGACACATTAGCTAATCGTTACTGTAATCCCAACGAGTTTGGTAGGGTTACGGTGGACCACTTGGAGTGATGATGTACCATGTAGGCTGTAACAAATTATGCGAGGTACTTATGAATCATCTGTACTTAAGGTCCAGTGAAGATGTCCTGGGCTTATGGTTAATGACCGACATATACGACACTCACGTGTCATTGCCTGTAAACCAGTCGAATATCAGTGACCCATGTGTCTTGCAGTGGACCACGTGAGGTTGTGGTGTTCCTCGTTGGTTGTGAGTGACCGCGAGGGTTACGATGAACCAGGTGCGGCTACGATGTACTCCCTTGAGGGCTAAGCGCAGTTTTGATGTACTCTCTCAAGGAATAGGTCCAAGTTTGATGTACTCTCCTGAGTACCAGGATATACTTTCTTGGGGAACAGGTGAAGCTCTGATATATTCCCTTACGGACCAAGTGCAGCTTCGATATACTATCTTAAGGACTAGGTGCAGCTTTGATGTGCTCCCTTAAGGACTAGGTCCAGCTTTGATGTACTCCTTTTGCAGAGAACAATCTTGTGGGCTTCTTAATGTCCAGGGTGTGCAGGGCAGAATTCATTGGTTAAAAGTCACAATTACGTGGGGTTGTGGCGGGCACACTGGGCAATGATGGGTTATGTGAAGTTATAAGGATGTTATGGATATTATGAGACCAACTTGGGCTTTAATATCGTAGAATTTGTGAAGGTTATGTGGACCACATGATGTTCGAGGTTGTATGAAGATGTGAGGACCACTGGCGGATGTTCTGGGCCACTTGGGTTGTTAAGGATCACTTCGTGAATGCAACGTAGTCTTAGTCTCCAACAAGAAACAAAGACGTGATCAAAAATGCTATTAGATTATTAGAACGCTCTGGTGAAGTTGATGAATTATGGAAATAACGCAACCATGTAATTGTTAGTTGATGCATTTATGTGCTGAACCAATTGACACCAGTCCAACTGTAATGCAGATATCTCACTATACAGTGGATGATGCCTCCTTGAATCTTGGAGTATCTGATGTGCCACGAGAGAGTTGTACGGCCAACGTGGGAGTTGTGACGGAGCACTCGTGTTGAAAACCACCTGGTGGATCACATTGCTTTCTAAAGGATCCGTTAGGTTAAGGTCTACGTGGACCACATGAGTTAGACCACACAATTGTTATGGTTAAAGGCCAGATCAGATTGTGATGATACACCAGGGTTGTGGTTGACCGCGTGGTATTAAAAACACGTGGTGTTGTGACGTATCATACTGTGTTGTGGCGTTATGATCACGTCAAGGATCACGTTTGGTTATAGACCACATGAGCATGTAGAGGTCCACACGGGTTGTAGTTGGCCACACGGGGGTTACTGTGAGGTCGGAGTGGTGATGGTTCACGAGGAGGTGTTATGTTCCCGGAGGGAGGGAGGTGTTACTGTTCGTGTCGCTGAGGAGTGAGAGTACCAGGGAAAGTGAGGCTCCCAACATCTGCCAAAGAGAAAACTTCACATAGGCAGTGATTGGTATTGCCGAACCAACGTACTTTTTCTCAATAAATCATATCAAAATAAAAAGCGAATCTTCTAACAAGATATTCTGTAACTTATAGTATCAAATAAACGTTCTCTTAGAAACGTTCATCTGCAATGAAACGTTAGAGAGATCTGTGCTTAAAGTAAATGAAAAATCGTGTGGCAGAATCTAGCAACTACAGCGTGAGGAAGCCTTGGCTGTATATAGGTCGCCAACCCCAGACGTTAAGCATCAGTAAGAAAGAATAGTTCCAAGCTAGTAACATGGCAGCTTTCAAGTTGGTAAGTGTATATTTATTGTAAATCACTCAGTTCATCGATGCCTTTAAAAAGTGTGTTCGTCGAGTTCGAATTCCCATTTCCATCGTTCCAGGGAACACTTAACACTGGTCTGTTTATCATTTTGAATTCACTGGTTCAAGTAAATTTGATTTTGTTGTCTTGCATATCCATTTTGAATATACTACTTTCCAGTTCACGCGATTTATAACCCACGATATATCTCTTTCAAGTGTAAAATTAAAGCAACATAGCTGTCTCCTGATGACTACATGTCAAACTGTATTGCTTCTTGCTGTACATAACAGAACTGATGAATGTTAACTCCTGACAGGGGTTTGATCTCAAGATGTCAGTTGGTTTATATCCTCCACTCGTCGCACCAACATATATTCCATGCAGACCTATAATCAACAGAGTTCACTTTAGCTCTTCGCAGTGCACCATCGACACTATGTCTAATGTGCCAATACAGCTGAATTGAAATAGCAGCAGACCGCTGGGTCCTAACGAGCCAGGTGTGCTGTGTTCTACCATATGGGTTCCTATAGGTAGAGTTCCTCACCCTCATGGTACAGGTTTATCTGGTCTACACGGGTGTTTAGATGAAATCAGTGGGTCGTACCAATATGCAGGGTAATTTTTTTTTTCACTGGCTTACCACAGGACGACAACTCTTGCTGCACATCAGGTCATGGCATCACTACCTACTATAGTATTGGAAAATGGATGTCCCATCGTAGGGGAAACAAATACTATAATGTATAGAAACCTGGGGAGTGAACCTGTGTATATCGACTGACAATCAAAATGGTTTCTTGATTAGGTATTACGCATTCATTTAGTATTCACAAGTTTGTCTCTCACGTTAGGTTTATGTATATATATATATATATATATATATATATATATATATATATATATATATATATATATATATATATATATATATAATTCCAAAGTTTGAAAATACGTTTCCAATGCGGCAGTGACATTGTACTCACTTCCAGCCCAGTGTGACATTGGGTTATGTATTTATATAAGAAATAACGTGAGGAATTCTGAAAGTTAAGGACCCAGTGCAAAATGCTGGAGTTGCCAGGTATACAGGAACATCAGATACCCAACATGTTATAAAAACTTACTATTGCTTGAAGTGGTAGCGTTAGTTTCCCTAACGATGCAAGAAGTGCGATGACAATACTGCACTGTGTTCCTGCAGGTGTTGGCGGCGTTGGTGGTGACAGTGGCGGTGAGCGTGGCCAGCGGGGAGCACCTGGCCCACTTCCTCGCCAAGAGAGCCATCCTTCTTGACGACAACTTCAGTGAGTCCTACTTCCTTCGTCTTTCCCTTTTCTCCTCAGTGTTCCTTCCTTTATCTGTCTTACAGCCTCTGTTGTCTCTTCCTAAACTTTTCCTCTTTTTGTTCTCTTCTCTGTCCCTCCCCTGCTCGCCCCCCCCCCCCCCGCATATTTCTTTTCTTCTCTGCTCTTGAACCCTCTCTTGTGCCTTGCTGTTTTGTTCTTTCTTTGTATTCGCGCAAAGCCTGATCTATTATCTCGGCTCCTTTTCACTGTGTACCTCCTTCCTTCCTCGCCCTTCTCTAGCTTGTTGCAGGAGGTTGCCTCCTGCTCTTCGTCCTCATATTTATGCGCCATCATGTGTCCGTGTGTTTTTCTGAATCGTTTTGTGCTTCACAATGAACCCTTTCCTCCCTCCCTTACCCGTATCAAATTACTGTGTCAAGGATTCGTATTACGCAACGAATAGTACTGGTAAACGTTGATACAGTTACCAATAAACAGTTCCAAAAGACACAGTCAGGAAGGTGGGACAATGGCGAGCAGCAAGGAAGTAAAGTGAGTGACTTCCTGGCATAAGTTTGTGTGTGTGTATGTGTGTGTGTGTGTATACATAGGAATCTCATCAAAGTACATATATACAAGGTTAAGATGAGGCAATATAAAACTCTTTGCCCTTAAACTTAAAACACAAATAGTAATAGTTATCTCGCGACAGCAGACGATAGAATATCGTACACCTGTGAGGCCACATCTGTGGTCGCAATAATGTGATGAACTATCTTAGCGTCCCCGATCAGATATGGCAGTGAGTCTGTATATCTATCTATGAAATAAACATTTCCTCTCTGTATGATGTTACAAAAGACTCCGTTCAATAAACTGCGTACTATAGCTCCAATGGCGTTTATATATACGTACATGGAAATTGAACCAAGCGACGTATGTACACTAAAAATTTTAGATCAGAGACTGTAACATGATGTCAGTGAACTATACCGATGTCAGAAGGGAACTCCTCAAAGAGTGAACCTTATATTATTCTTATGGTCACTGGTTATTCACTTCGTCCTTCATGTTTGCTTACGTAGTGGAGCCTTCAAACTGTTTCATGTTACCTTCCATCTCCGGGGCATTTGACTCTTTAAAGATAATACTAACTGAAACCACACACGAAAGCTAGAATTCCTTCACATTATCTTCTTAGATTATTTAAGTTTGAAAGCCGGTAAGATTTTGTTATTAGGGAACTCATGGTGGTTCGCCTGTGACTCACTGAATCACCGCTACTGTTCCAAAAGCCAAACATGAGTGTGGAGGGGTTCGTGTGGTTGTGGTTCTGCTGCTCCTAGCCGCCATGATGGATGTTAACACCTGCTTAAACGGTGATAGGTAATCATTTATCTAGATATAGGGTAGTAACTGAGCTTAACTGGTTCAGTAGATGTTTTCAATATGTGACATTTCACTTGCATTGCATCATAACAATGTGATTTCAGCGACAAATGTTGTTTAGAACATCACAGTAACTAAACGGAACGTTCCTGATTTGCATGTTGCAGTTGTAAGACTCCATATATCATTGTGGTAGTTTTCACGATGAGGATCTCATGGCTACTATCAAAATCCTAGTAAACGAGGAAGTAAAGCACAGATGGAGTCAGTTCTCGAGTGGATGATGCAGAATCATAGTGTAACGATAATGATATCAAGCAATGTGGCAAATATAGTACTGGTGTAATTGTAGAAATCATAGTTACGTAAGTGTAGCTCAAGTATGACAGTGTATTTCCTAGCCTGACCGTAGAATAATTTACTATTGTGGGTGATGAATGTATTCTATAGCCCAGTTTTATCCACAGCCCCAGTAGCAGCAGTAGCACCAAACCTCCGTCACCGCAGAGACACAAGCTATGCCGCACCTCCCGTCCATAAAGGATACTCCAAAGGCCGGGTGGGACCGGTATACACCTTTGTCAAGACAGATTACAATGGAAACTTTAAGTGGGGAGTGCGTCACCGCGCCGGGAGCCAGTATGGCGGTGGTTACCATTAGAAATGTTGCATGAAGATTGTAGAGGAGACCTTAACCGTGCATGTATAGTGACTAGGGCTACGACCGTGCACGATGTACGGCCATGCACATACATGACGCATGACCCTGACTTTGACCATAACCATCAGGCACATCTAACAACCTATTACCACTAGTAGGTAAATCTTCTCTACAGACCTTAGGAGTGACTCACTCTCAGCAGGCGGGCAATATCAAGCGGTGATATCACCACCTCATTACCATCGTCCCACCTCCTCTCCAAACACACACACACACACATGCACACACATCCCATCCAGGAGGCGCATCTGTAATCGCGTCTCATGACAGCCAACCTGAACCAACGGTAACAGCTGGGTTCGCCTCCCCTGCATTCGACAGCCTCTCGTCTATCCATGAAGGCCCTAGTCATCTTCATCACCCAGGGACTCTGTAGGCATTCCAGCCATCATGTTGGCCAACAAGAGCCGCCTCTCTGCACACATTGGAGGAGTCCATACTGCAGCGGTCACCACCATCTCCTACACGGCATTAGAGCCCAGCAGTCGGGGTCAACACATACGCCATATATCGGACATTTATGACCACTTCAAATCAGGAGTCCGCCACAAAGTGGACCACAGCCGTGACTAGGTTACCACCGCCTTCTAGTCATCCAGGTAGTCGATGACCGCAACTGGTAACTCCAGGACCGTCAGCGTGACCATCTGAGGGCTCCCAGGTAGCCCCAAAGAAGTCACACTGGCATCCAGGAGACTGCCATATGGCAAAGCCTGACAACTGGCATTGCCTCCTCATACCAGTCACACGTGTCTTGTAATTAGTTTTTGTTGTTCTTCTTGACCTTTGTAAATAAAATAAAAAATTCAGTTCCATCTGGTCTTTCCTTGGTATTGTGAGCATTCCCGTGTTAGCTATCCCATACAGCAGTGGTCAGTCGTGATGATATCGTTCGCTACCATCAGACCCAGCCGTTACCATGATTATTGCCACAACCTTCATTTAAACACCACAAGATGATCAAAATATCTTCTAAATATCCCCTGTCGCCTCCCACAAACAAACAGCTATAGTGCTACAAAAATATATCCAAGTCTCCATCATAGATGTTAATTATTTTCCTTACACTCTTAACACCCAACCACTCGCTGACTTCAATACTTACAAAATGATCCTAGAGTCGATAGCCCGCTTACTGGGTACTGTCCGTATTGCTTCTCATCTGTATAACGCAGGGTACTAACCGTCAATGTGGAATTAACGTCGAGTCCTTTGCTTTTTTACACAGTCTTCCAATATCAGTGAATACAAATTAGTAATCTGGAATGGATGGGAGGCATCCATGTTATTTGGGACAGGCCCGTTAACAATGGGACATAAACTTCAAAGACAAACGGTTTTGAATGGGATTGAACCCGTCAATGTATAACAGAATCAGCGCTTTACTAGAATTCAGGATTTCTTCTACATATTCTTTTTAGTAAAACTAAGTCACTGTCTCCCGCGTTAGCGAGGTAGCGCAAGGAAACAGACGAAAGAATAGCCCAACCCGCCCACATACACATGTATATACATAAACGGCCACACACGCACATATGAATACCTATACATTTCAACGTATACATATGTATACATATACATATATACACATGTACATAATTCATACTTGCTGCCTTCATTCATTTCGTCGACACCCCGCCACACGAAAAACAGCACCACCCTTCCCCCACGCGCTCAAGGTAGCGCTAGGAAAAGACAACAAAGGCCACATTCGTTCACACTCAGTCTCTAGCTGTCATGTGTAATGCACCGAAACCACAGCTCCCTTTCCACATTCAGGCCCCGTAAAATTTTCCATGGGTTACCCCAGACGCTTCACATGCCCTGGTTCAATCCACTGACAGCACGTCGACCCCGGTATACCACATCGTTCCAATTCACTCTATTCCTTGCACGTCTTTCACCTTCCTGTAGGTTCAGGCCCCGATCCCTCAAAATGTTTTTCACTCCATCCCTCCACTTCCAATTTGGTCTCCCACTTCTCATTCCCTCCACCTCTAGCCCATATATCCTCTTTGTCAATCTTTCCTCACTGATTCTGTCCATGTAGCCAGACCATTTCAATACACCATCTTCTGCTCTCTCAACCACACTTTTTATTTCCACACATCTCTCTTACCCTTACATTACTTACTCGATCAAACCACCTCACACCACATATTGTCCTCAAACATTTCATTTCCAAAACATCCACTATTCTCCGCACAACTCTATCTATAGCCCATGTCTTGCAAACATATAACATTGTTGGAACCACTATTCCTTCAAACACCCATTTTTGCTCTCCGAGATAACTTTCTCGCCTTACACATATTCTTCAATGCTCCCAGAACCTTCGCCCCCTACACCACCCTGTGACTCACTTCCGCTTCCATATTTCCATCCGCTGCCAAATCCACTCCCAGAAGTGTAAAACACTTCACTTCCTCCAGTTTTTCTCCGTTCAAACTTACCTCCCAATTAACTTGTCCCTCAACCCTACTGAAACTAATTACCATCCTCTTATTCACATTTACTCTCAGCTTTCTTTTTCACACACTACCAAACTCCGCCACCAACTTCTGCAGCTTCTCACCGGAATCAGCCACCAGTGCTGTATCATTAGCGAACAACAACTGACTCACTTCCCAAGCCCTCTCATACACAACAGACTGCATACTTGCCCCCTTCCCCAAAACTCTTGCATTCACCTCCCTAACAACCCCATTCATAAACAAATTAAACAACCAAGGAGACATCATGCACCCCTGCTGCAAACCGACATTCACTGGGAACCAATTACTTTCCTCTCTTCCTACTCGTACACATGCCTTACATCCTCGATAAAAACTTTTCACTGCTTCTAACAACTTACCTCTCACACCATATACTCTTGATACCTTACACGGAGCATCTTTATCAACTCCATCATATGCCTTCTCCAGATCCATAAATGCTACAATCAAATCCATTTGTTTTTCTAAGTATTTCTCACATACATTCTTCAAAGCAAACACCTGATCCACACATCCTCTACCACTTCTGAAACCACACTGCTCTTCCCCTCTGTACATGTACACGTACATGTACGTGCTCTGTACATGCCTTGACCCTGTCAATCAATACTCTCCCATATAATTTCCCAGGAATAGTCAACAAACTTATACCTCTATGATTTGAACACTCACCTTTATCCCCTTTGCCTTTGCCAAAAAAAAAAAAAAAAACCAGTCATTGTAGCAAAACTAATCAAAACTACTACATTTACAGCAACAGGCCAGAAACATATTACAAGGGCACTATGCATGCATTCCGCCAATCCTCAGGCACTTCACCTTGAACCATAAATACATTGAATATCCTTACCAACCAGTCAACAAAATAGTCACCCCCTTTTTAGATAAATTCCACAGCAATACCATCCAAACCCGCCGCCTTGCCGGCTTTCATCTTCCGCAAAGCTTTCACTACCTCCTCTGTTTACCAAATCATTCTCCTTAACCCTCTCACTTCGCACACCACCTCGACCAAAACACCCTATATCTGCCACTCTATCATCAAACACATTCAACAAACCTTCAAAATACTCACTCCATCTCCCTCTCACTTCACCACTACTTGTTATTACCTCCCCATTTGCCCCCTTCACTGATGTTCCCATTTGTTCTCTTGTCTTACGCACTTTACCTCCTTCCAAAACATATTTTCATTCTCCCTAAAATTTAATCATACTCTCTCACCCAACTCTCATTTGCCCTCTTTTTTGCCTCTTGTGCCTTTCTCTTGACCTCTTGCCTCTTTCTTTTATACATCTCCCTGTCATTTGCACTATTTCCCTGGAGTGTCGACAATCTTGTATGGATACTAAGAAAGATGCCGGTTGGTAACGTTTAATGTTCCCAGCTGAGGAGGTGACGGTAACGTGATGTCTGTTCCTGCTAGGTTGGCTGTTTGAAGTTTGTTCCATGCTATAACCATAGATCAATAATATCATAAACATCTTTCATACTCTCACTGCATATGTGACCCCTTCATACTGCCCTATATCACTTCTATCCTTATTACCCAAACTGTGTGAAAAATAATCCACAATTCAATCAAACAAAACATCCCATTCAACCACACATCTTGGCTTCTCACCCAAATGTTCTACTACCATACTACACTATGTTCGCATAACATGTCCTAGATAGATTCAACTAACCACAACCACCCCTTGCACAGTGTGAGTGGGAATAGACAATAACAAAGCATTTGACACTGTCCCTTGACATATCCTCACACTTAGAATACTTGAAACCACCCTCCACGACAATGACAAAAAGTGTCTAGCCAATTTCAGAGCCGGTCGCCATGCCAGAGTCACTCACAGTGGTTTAAACTCTAAAACACTAAAACTGTACAATGGAGCTCTGCAAAGAAAATTTCTCTCTCCAGTTTCTTCCTACATAGCCTCTCATTACCTCAGGTAAACCTGAACATGAAGGTCCTTTCGTGTGCAGATGATCTCACAATCACAACACTCTACCGCCATAGTAACAAAATCAAACATGCAGAACTACATTACAAAATTGAAACAGTTGTTCTTTTGGAACAGAATGCTTGAATGTGTGTGCGAGGTAGCGCTAGGAAAAGACGACAAAGGCCCCATTCGTTCACAGTCTCTAGCTGTCATGAAATAATGCACCGAAACCACAGCTCCCTTACCACATCCAGGCCCCACAGAACTTTCCATGGTTTACCCCAGACGCTTCACATACCCTGGTTCAATCCATTGACAGCAAGTCGACCCCGGTATACCACATAGTTCCAATTCACTCTATTCCTTGCACGCCTTTCACCCTCGCAACCATACAACATTGTTGGAACAACTATTCCTTCAAACATACCCATTTTTGATTTCCGAGATAATGTTCTCGACTACCAAACATTCTTCAAGGCTCCAAAAATTTTCGCCCCCTCCCCCACCCTATGATTCACTTCCGCTTCCATGGTTCCATCTGCTGCCAGATCCACTCCCAGATATCTAAAACACTTTACTTCCTCCGGTTTTTCCCCATTCAAACTTACCTCCCCAATTGACTTGACCCTCAACCCTACTGTACCTAATAACCTTGCTCTTATTCACGCTTACCCTTAACTTTCTTCTTTCACACACTTTACCAAACTCAGTCACCAGCTTCTGCAGTTTATCACATGAATCAGCCACCAGCGCTGTATCATGAGCGAACAACAACTGACTCACTTCCCAAGCTCTCTCATCCACAACAGACTGCATACTTGCCCCTCTATCCAAAACTCATGCATTCACCTCCCTAACATCCCCATCCATAAACAAATTAAACAACCATGGAGACATCACACACCCCTGCCGCAAACCTACATTCACCGAGAACCAATCACTTTCCTCTCTTCCTACACGTACACATGCCTTACATCCTCGGTAAAAACTTTTCACTGCTTCTAACAACTTGCCTCCCACACCATATACTCTTAATACCTTCCACAGAGCATCTCTATCAACTCTATCATATGCCTTCTCCAGATCTATAAATGCTACATACAAATCCATTTGCTTTTCGAAATATTTCTCACATACATTCTTCAAAGCAAACACCTGATCCACACATCCTCTACCACTTCTGAAACCACACTGCTCTTCCCCAATCTGATGCTCTGTATATGCCTTCACCCTCTCAATCAATACCCTCCCATATAATTTCCCAGGAATACTCAGCAAACTTATACCTCTGTAATTTGAGCACTCACTCTTATCCCCTTTGCCTTTGTACAATGGCACTATGCAGGCATTCCGCCAATCCTCAGGCACCTCACCGTGAATCATACATACATTAAATAACCTTACCAACCAGTCAACAATACAGTCACGCCCTATTTTAATAAATTCCACTACCATACCATCCAAACCTGCTGACTTGCCAGCTTTCATCTTCCGCAAAGCTTTTACAACCTCTTCTCTGTTTTAACAAATCATTTTCCCTAACCCTCTCACTTTGCACACCACCTCGACCAAAACACCCCATATCTGCCACTCTATCATCAAACACATTCAACAAACCTTCAAAATACTCACTCCATCTCCTTCTCACATCACCACTACTTGTTATCACCTCCCCAATTGCCCCCTTCACTGAGGTTCCCATTTGCTCCCTTGTCTTACGCACTTTATTTACCTCCTTCCAAAACATCTTTTTATCCTCCCTAAAATTTAATGATACTCTCTCACCCCAACTCTCATTTGCCCTCTTTTTCACCTGTTGCACCTTTCTCTTGACCTCCTGCCTCTATCTTTTATACATCTCCCACTCATTTACATTATTTCCCTGCAAAAATCGTCCAAATACCTCTCTCTTCTCTTTCACTAATAATCTTACTTCTTCATACCACCGCTCGGGAGTTGATATGAAAAATGAGTATTTTGTTTAGGGAGAATTATCTCCATATTTCTGCTTCCTATTCCTCCATCTTGCAATTGCATGTTTCCATGCAAATTGGGGCGAGTTTTGAAGTTATGGGAAAATGTGAAGTCAATATTACGAATTTCTAATATAATCACGTTTTGGCATAACCTGGTTTAAAAAGCGAGATATACATAAGTATACTTATGTAAGTAGGAGAGATGGCCAGAGAGCGTTATTGGATTACGTGTTAATTGACAGGCGTGTGAAAGAGAGACTTTTGGATGTTAATGTGCTGAGAGGTGCAACTGGAGGGATGTCTGATCATTATCTTGTGGAGGCTAAGGTGAAGATTTGTATGGGTTTTCAGAAAAGAAGAGTGAATGTTGGGGTGAAGAGGGTGGGGAGGGAAAGTGAGCTTGGGAAGGAGACCTGTGTGAGGAAGTACCAGGAGAGACTGAGTACAGAATGGAAAAAGGTGAGAACAATGGAAGTAAGGGGAGTGGGGGAGGAATGGGATGTATTTAGGGAATCAGTGATGGATTGCACAAAAGATGCTTGTGGCATGAGAAGAGTGGGAGGTGGGTTGATTAGAAAGGGTAGTGAGTGGTGGGATGAAGAAGTAAGAGTATTAGTGAAAGAGAAGAGAGAGGCATTTGGACGATTTTTGCAGGGAAAAAATGCAATTGAGTGGGAGATGTATAAAAGAAAGAGACAGGAAGTCAAGAGAAAGGTGCAAGAGGTGAAAAAAAGGGCAAATGAGAGTTGGGGTGAGAGAGTATCATTAAATTTTAGGGAGAATAAAAAGATGTTCTGGAAGGAGGTAAATAAAGTGCGTAAGACAAGGGAGCAAATGGGAACTTTAGTGAAGGGCGCAAATGGGGAGGTGATAACAAGTAGTGGTGATGTGAGAAGGAGATGGAGTGAGTATTTTGAAGGTTTGTTGAATGTGTTTGATGATAGAGTGGCAGATATAGGGTGTTTTGGTCGAGGTGGTGTGCAAAGTGAGAGGGTTAGGGAAAATGATTTGGTAAACAGAGAAGAGGTAGTGAAAGCTTTGCGGAAGATGAAAGCCGGCAAGGCAGCAGGTTTGGATGGTATTGCAGTGGAATTTATTAAAAAAGGGGGTGACTGTATTGTTGACTGGTTGGTAAGGTTATTTAATGTATGTATGACTCATGGTGAGGTGCCTGAGGATTGGCGGAATGCGTTCATAGTGCCATTGTACAAAGGCAAAGGGGATAAGAGTGAGTGCTCAAATAACAGAGGTATAAGTTTGTTGAGTATTCCTGGTAAATTATATGGGAGGGTATTGATTGAGAGGGTGAAGGCATGTACAGAGCATCAGATTGGGGAAGAGCAGTGTTGTTTCAGAAGTGGTAGAGGATGTGTGGATCAGGTGTTTGCTTTGAAGAATGTATGTGAGAAATACTTAGAAAAGCTAATGGATTTGTATGTAGCATTTATGGATCTGGAGAAGGCATATGATAGAGTTGATAGAGATGCTCTGTGGAAGGTATTAAGAATATATGGTGTGGGAGGAAAGTTGTTAGAAGCAGTGAAAAGTTTTTATCGAGGATGTAAGGCATGTGTACGTGTAGGAAGAGAGGAAAGTGATTGGTTCTCAGTGAATGTAGGTTTGCGGCAGGGGTGTGTGATGTCTCCATGGTTGTTTAATTTGTTTATGGATGGGGTTGTTAGGGAGGTAAATGCAAGAGTTTTGGAAAGAGGGGCAAGTATGAAGTCTGTTGGGGATGAGAGAGCTTGGGAAGTGAGTCAGTTGTTGTTCGCTGATGATACAGCGCTGGTGGCTGATTCATGTGAGAAACTGCAGAAGCTGGTGACTGAGTTTGGTAAAGTGTGTGGAAGAAGAAAGTTAAGAGTAAATGTGAATAAGAGCAAGGTTATTAGGTACAGTAGGGTTGAGGGTCAAGTCAATTGGGAGGTGAGTTTGAATGGAGAAAAACTGGAGGAAGTGAAGTGTTTTAGATATCTGGGAGTGGATCTGGCAGCGGATGGAACCATGGAAGCGGAAGTGGACCATAGGGTGGGGGAGGGGGCGAAAATTCTGGGGGCCTTGAAGAATGTGTGGAAGTCGAGAACATTATCTCGGAAAGCAAAAATGGGTATGTTTGAAGGAATAGTTGTTCCAACAATGTTGTATGGTTGCGAGGCGTGGGCTATGGATAGAGTTGTGCGCAGGAGGATGGATGTGCTGGAAATGAGATGTTTGAGGACAATGTGTGGTGTGAGGTGGTTTGATCGAGTGAGTAACGTAAGGGTAAGAGAGATGTGTGGAAATAAAAAGAGCGTGGTTGAGAGAGCAGAAGAGGGTGTTTTGAAGTGGTTTGGGCACATGGAGAGAATGAGTGAGGAAAGATTGACCAAGAGGATATATGTGTCGGAGGTGGAGGGAACGAGGAGAAGAGGGAGACCAAATTGGAGGTGGAAAGATGGAGTGAAAAAGATTTTGTGTGATCGGGGCCTGAACATGCAGGAGGGTGAAAGGAGGGCAAGGAATAGAGTGAATTGGAGCGATGTGGTATACCGGGGTTGACATGCTGTCAGTGGATTGAATCAGGGCGTGTGAAGCGTCTGGGGTAAACCATGGAAAGCTGTGTAGGTATGTATATTTGCGTGTGTGGACGTATTTATATACATGTGTATGGGGGGGGTTGGGCCATTTCTTTCGTCTGTTTCCTTGCGCTACCTCGCAAATGCGGGAGACAGCGACAAAGTATAATAATAATATAATATTTGGCATAACTCATGGTAATCTAACTTGATGCATTTTAACCAAACCAAACTGGGCCTGTCCTCACCAGACCTAAAATAACCTACCCAGAGCTCACCTAACTAAATCTAATCTTTGGCAGGTTAGGAAATGAAATCTTGGAACACATAAAAATGCAGCTTGAATATAAAAGATTACAAATAGTGTAGAACAGGTGGAGAAAAACATTTGTAATGGCTTGGTATACACAGTCTGGTACAAGAAATAATATTGAATATGTGTATTTTGAGAGTTTAATGGTCAGTTATGCTGAATACACATCATGATATTATTTAGGCTAGTTTGGCTGCATTCACCTTGCGTTGCAAGGGTATCATGCATTTGTAATTCACCATTTATCATATGGATCAGAAAAGCACCCATTCAGCTCCAGTGAATTGCATTAACTGGGTGTGGTGTTAGATTGTGTTGAGACCCCCTGGTGAATCATAATCAAAAGTGTTGGTGTCACAGTCCCCAGGATGGAGATCTTCAAATATATTTATATTTATTTATTTTGCTTTGTCGCTGTCTCCCATGTTTGCGAGGTAGCGCAAGGAAACAGACGAAAGAAATGGCCCAACCCACCCCCATACACATGTATATACATGCACGTCCACACACGCAAATATACATTCCTATACATCTCAATGTACACATATATATACACACACAGACACATACCTATATACCCATGCACACAATTCACACTGTCTGCCTTTATTAATTCCCATCGCCACCTCGCCACACATGGAATACCATCCCCCTCCCCTCTCATGTGTGCGAGGTAGCGCTAGGAAAAGACAACAAAGGCCCCATTCGTTCACACTCAGTCTCTAGCTGTCATGCAATAATGCCCGAAACCACAGCTCCCTTTCCACATCCAGGCCCCACACAACTTTCCATGGTTTACCCCAGACGCTTCACATGCCCTGATTCAATCCACTGACAGCACGTCAACCCCGGTATACCACATCGATCCAATTCACTCTATTCCTTGCCCGCCTTTCACCCTCCAGTTTTTCTCCATTCAAACTTACCTCCCAATTGATTTGACCCTCAACCCTACTGTACCTAATAACCTTGCTCTTAAGTTTATGTATTTATTCTGTTAAATTTCTGTACAACTCATAGAATAGAGTACTTCTTTGCATCTTTTCTAACAAGTTACTTGTTTAATTTCATGTTATGTCCTTTGATTGCTGCATCCCTACTGCAGTACAGTGTATCCCTCCTTATACTGTAAAATATTCATATTTCACCACGTAATTATGTTATAGTTTTTCAGTTCCCAATGATATGTGTTCCATTTTTTATTCATTTTTATTCATGGTACCTTTATATTCATTATTTGTTTAAACATTTTTTTGCTGCTCTGAGAGCAGGCTCTTGATGTACTGTCCTACTTGCCATTTAGAATGGTACTGACCAGCCAAATGGAAAAATTATGGCTAAAGGATGTGCCCTGGAATTTTGAAAGCTAAAAAAGAAAAATGAGTAGTTATTGTATTAACTGAGCAGTTTTATTTTACGGAATTACAACTACCAGTAGGATGTTTTAGGTCATTTTCTTTTCAGGGGAAATAAACAATCAGTATGCTTTGATCATATACCAAAAGCTGATTTTATAATCTTTGATTGCTTTTTCATGAATGTGTTTAATGTTTTCAGTGACATTGATGAAGCCGTGAAGAGTGTTGGAGACTTTGGAATTTCAGAGGTGGTTAATGGAGTAGTTAGATGCATCCGGACTATTGATAGTGACTATGATTTACCTGCTTCATTGCCACAAAATATGGCCCAGCGTTTCAGGGTTGCAGCTTCAATTGCACAAGCAGTGAAGGTAAGTAAATTTTATGAATAGCCTGTACTTGTTTATGGATATAAAAAGTTTTTAGAGAGATTATTATAACAGCATGCAATATCCATCTTATTCACACATTTGGTTTTCTTGGTGCATGCAAGTAACCCCTTTATTTTTGTAACAGCTAAGCCAGTTTGTAGGTGTCTTTAGGAAATGTTTCAGTTCCTGCTGGTCTCTTTGACATTTGAATGTGTTTAGATCATCAGCTTCTGAAATGTTTTTGGAAGAATTTACACATGCCACTTACCTTTGGGGACAAGTATATATGTATACAGAAAACCTATCAGTGTATGCTCATATATCCATTATTACTCGGCTCAGTACGATAGATTATCATCATTCCAGTCTATGGTCCTTATGGTATTACATACATACAGTTCAGAATTTATTGACGATGCATTTGAGAATATATATTCTATTGGATCCAAGTTAAAGTATCCTAGATCTTTCATTGATAAATCCCTTAAGTTAGCAAAGAAATCATTTCATAGATATAAACCTCCCCTTGACACCATGAACCTGTAAGTTCTCCCTTTTAGTAATAATTTTACTTTACCTCCCATGTTGCTTAATGTAAATGTTGCCCTCAGCAACAGTACTATAAAGTGCCAGGAAACAGATGAAGTATAGAGGTAGATGGGGATTCCATTTAGATGACTGTTATATACCATAAGTGAGTCCAGAATATGGGAAATTTCAGATTATTTTTGGAAATGAGACAATGGAGTTCATATCACAACATCTTTTTTGTTGTGATATAGATTTGAATAACTTTCATATGCAAATATGTCTGTTTTCTCCTGTTGTTAGACCTCCATTCCATGAAGATTACTTGACACTTTGTAGGATCAGGCCTTGTTCATCTTTATTTCGAAACCAAAGCTTTCTTATTTCTAGTGAATTCCATCATGGCCATCTCTATGTATCCAGTGCAGAATGTTTCAGTATACAGGATGGAATTTCTGCAAACTCTTGTCTGAAAGACCATTGTCACTCCTCATTTTTTTACATTTTATTAATGTGTGGAGAGACATGCCAGTGACCTGTCTAGGTGTTTATCATATTTCCTGCAAAATAGGTCACATCACCTGGCAAAGTCATTACCTCCTCAACAATTTGAAACTCTGCCTTCAGTGTACAAGAAAAATGTTTGCAATTGCCTTACCAGAGGGTCAGTATTCACTGGGATATGTTTCAAGTATTAGTGTATCCAGGTCAGATTTTCACTTTTCCACTTTATAAGTCTGCTCCAGTTCACTTACATATTATGTACTTTGTAACCTATCAGTGTTTTAGTTATGTTTTGTGTTTTTTTTTTACCTTATTCATGTCTCCTAATAGAAAGGTATGCAGGGCAGTGTTAAATGTAAATGTATGATTATACTGAACAGAGATGGTACAAAAGTTGACAAGAGCATTCCCCAGTAGATGGACATATTCAGACATGGATGAATGTCATTAGCACGGATGTTAATGGGGTATTAGTGAGAATGTGTGGATGTTAATACAGTGAGGATTAGCCGTGCCAGTTGAAGGTGCTAATTTTATATTAGTGAAATTGTTTAATGTGGCTGATTTTCAAAGTTGTTTGTGAAACAGGTAGCTGTGATAATTTTTTTCAGAGAATATCCATCACTAATTGCTCGTTTTTAAAACCACTCTATATCAAATTTCACCTACTTTTATTTATAGAAGATATAGGCAGCCTTAACTGCAAGTTGATCATGTCATTGTTTAGAGATTTTAAACTGTAACATAGACTCTGTATATTTACTGCTCTGCTTGTAGGATGTCTCTGCTCATGTCTAGTGTGTTTGTGCAGCTGTGTGGGTGTGTTTGTGTAATTACCTATTTGTACTGCACAGGGAGGGAGTTTTGCATTCATAGAGCCCCATCTCTTAAGCATTCTCTGCTATCATACAGCGTCTTGAATTGATGTATGCTGTCTGCATTAATCATGTCCTCAGTTACCTTATTTCTTTCATGCACCACTTATTTTAGAAGCACTTCTTTACATCTTTTTTTAACGAGCTCCCTCCTAATTTCATGTTCTCTCCTTTGGTTGCCTTGTTCCTATTATCTCAGAGAACTGTTCACTGTCCCCATTATTTATCCATTTTGAAAACTTAAAGGTGTTGGTTAGGTCACTCCTCACTCCTCTCTTCCAAGGCAGGCAGATTAATCTTTACCTGCTGTCTTTTAAGGTGGGCAGATTCAGACACTAGTGTACACCTGTAACTCTGATATCTTAATTCTGGTTCCATCTTTGTTGCCTTCCTCTGGACCTTCTCTGTTAGCTTTTGGTCTTGGTAGGATAGGAACAGCTTGCTAAATATGTGTTTGTATATTTGAAGGCTGTTCTGATATATGCCAGCAGACGTTTGTCCCTTTAATCTTAGTTTTGATGTGGAACTCTGGCAACAGGTTAAGGACGATGTCAACTTGCAATTCCTCAAACTGAATCCTGAAGTTTATTTCCTGGTAGATGATAATTACATTAAGGCCATCTTTCTCAGTGTCCTATGCCCATTACATTTGTTTAGGTTGAATTTCATCAAGCATGCTCGAGACCAACTTTGGAGTGTGGTTAGGTCCCCTTGTGTAGGTAGTCGAGCAGTAGCCCAACACCTGAAGACTGTTGAGGGTTAAGAAAGGACTGGAACTCTGGCAGACAACACTTGTTCAAGAAGCTCGGTTTACACATTACAAGTTCAAAGGCTGGGTGACAACTGCTCAACACAGTCCATGCCAGCACTAAACACCTCCCATTCAGTGTTGCCAACCCAAAAATCCATTTTTGGTCCAAATATCACTAAAGAAATCATGAAAAGCCCTTACATGTCCCTATGTACAAAGGCCCTTTGCCTGTCCCTACATGAATTAAACTTATTTTCAACAAGAAATACTCATAGAATGTGTCTTATGAAGTGATCAATAAACTTCATGGAGAATTGAAAACCAAATAATGAATGCAGTGATATTTATTCAATGTTTATTAGAGAAAAATAACTTTTTTTTCAAGATGCATTCAATTTTCTAAGTCCTCTTATAAATTAAGAATAGGAGAATAGTTTACTTAGCTTTTTTCCAGTATAGTTAACTTAATATGTTTCATTTAATTTTCCTTAATTATCCATGATGATCATATGAGCGTAAAAATACAAGGTATATATTTTATGAAAGAGGAACTGTAAATAAATAGGGTGGTCATGTTTCCTGCCACGATACTGAACGTGGATATTTGTCTTCAGCTCTAGTGAAAGAGATTATAAGACTTCCAGCATTTCATAATCAGATTTCATTCATAATCAGCACGTCAGTATAACTAACTTAAGGCTCAAATGGCAAGACAACAGGAAAGCTTTACTCTTCGTGATCATACATTTGTTGGTAGTGAAGTGCCAAGTGCCTCTCCAATATCTTTTGCAAAATCAAGACAGTTTTATCTTTGGATTTCTTATTAGAATTGATAAATAGTAAGGAATCAAATAACTCAGGTCCCATCCTATTCCTCTTGTTTGTCTTTGCATCTGTAATCTGCCATCTACCATTGGAATGTGGCAAAGTTAGGATGAGCTTTCCTAGAGGGGCAAGGTTCCTGAAATCAAACTGTTCTGAAAAATTCCTTAGTTTGGAAAGATACTACCAAAGTTCTTCACAGCTTTTCTTAAGAATCAGGTTATGTTCATCAGCAGTGAAATATGCTGGCAAATCCTCCCACTTTCTAAATAAAACTCGGAGATTCTACTGGATGTCCATATTTTATTAAACTGTCTAGCTTTGGTAGACTTTTCCTCACATCAGAATCCAGTGCAATCTTAGGATATATGAATTTCCTTTTCTTAAACAAAGGATCAGAGAGAGGCAACTTTTTTTTTGAGTTCAACAAATGCTGTTTGATAAAAGGAGAGACATCTCATCCTGAAATGCTTATCATTTTTATCGTCAAGAGAAGACAAAATTGACTCATACTCACTTCCCAAACTAACTTGCCCAAAAGTGTGGAGATGTATTATTAGGCTCATTTATTTTATTTTTACTTACATTTTTTTTATTTTACTTTGACGCTGTCTCCCGCATTATTAGGTAGTGCAAAGAAACAGACGAAAGAATGGCCCACTCCACCCACATACACATGTTTATACATAAACGCCCACACACGCACCTATACATTTCATACACAGACATACACATATATACACATGTACATATTCATACATGCTGCCTTTATCCATTCCCGCCGCCACCCTACCACACATGAAATGACACCCCTTCCCTCCGCATGTGCGCGAGGTAGCGTTAGGAAAAGACAACAAAGGCCACGTTTGTTCACACTCAGTCTCTAGCTGTCATGTATAATGCACTGAAACCACAGCTCCCTTTCCACATCCTGGCCCCACAAAACTTTCCATGGTTTACCCTAGATGCTTCGCATGCCCTGGTTCAATCCATTGACAGCATGTCCCTCCAGTATGCCACATCATTCCAATTTATTCCTTGCATGCCTTTCACCCTCCTGTATGTTCAGGCCCCAATCGCCCGAATTCTTTTTCCCTCTATACTTCCACCTCCAGTTTGGTCTCCCATTTCTCCTCGTTCCCTCCACCTCTGACACATATATCCTTTGTCAATCTTTCCTCACTCATTCCCTCCATGTGACCAAACCATTTCAATCCACCCTCTTCTGCTCTCTCAACCTCACCCTTTTTATTACCACACATCTCTCTTACCCTTTCATTACTTACTCGATCAAACCACCTCACATTACATATTGTCCTCAAACATCTCATTTCCAACACATCCATCTTCCTCTGCACAACCCTATCTATTGCCCATGCCTCACAACCATATAACATTGTTGGAACCACTATTCCTTCAAACATACCCATTTTTGCTCTCTGAGATAACATTCTCGCCTTCCACACATTCTTCAACGCTCCTAGCACCTTTGCCTCTTCCCCCACCCTGTGACACACTTCCGCTTCCATGGTTCCATCCGCTGCCAAATCCACTCCCAGATATCTAAAACATTTCACTTCTTCCAGATTTTCTCCATTGAAACTTTTTTTTTTTTTTTTTATACTTTGTCGCTGTCTCCCGCGTTTGCGAGGTAGCGCAAGGAAACAGACAAAAGAAATGGCCCAACCCCCCCCCATACACATGTACATACACACGTCCACACACGCAAATATACATACCTACACAGCTTTCCATGGTTTACCCCAGACGCTTCACATGCCTTGATTCAATCCACTGACAGCACGTCAACCCCTGTATACCACATCGCTCCAATTCACTCTATTCCTTGCCCTCCTTTCACCCTCCTGCATGTTCAGGCCCCGATCACACAAAATCTTTTTCACTCCATCTTTCCACCTCCAATTTGGTCTCCCTCTTCTCCTCGTTCCCTCCACCTCCGACACATATATCCTCTTGGTCAATCTTTCCTCACTCATTCTCTCCATGTGCCCAAACCATTTCAAAACACCCTCTTCTGCTCTCTCAACCACGCTCTTTTTATTTCCACACATCTCTCTTACCCTTACGTTACTTACTCGATCAAACCACCTCACACCACACATTTTCCTCAAACATCTCATTTCCAGCACATCCATCCTCCTGCGCACATCTCTATCCATAGCCCACGCCTCGCAACCATACAACATTGTTGGAACCACTATTCCTTCAAACATACCCATTTTTGCTTTCCGAGATAATGTTCTCGACTTCCACACATTTTTCAAGGCTCCCAAAATTTTCGCCCCCTCCCCCACCCTATGATCCACTTCCGCTTCCATGGTTCCATCCGCTGACAGATCCACTCCCAGATATCTAAAACACTTCACTTCCTCCAGTTTTTCTCCATTCAAACTCACCTCCCAATTGACTTGACCCTCAACCCTACTGTACCTAATAACCTTGCTCTTATTCACATTTACTCTTAACTTTCTTCTTCCACACACTTTACCAAACTCAGTCACCAGCTTCTGCAGTTTCTCACATGAATCAGCCACCAGCGCTGTATCATCAGCGAACAACAACTGACTCACTTCCCAAGCTCTCTCATCCCCAACAGACTTCATACTTGCCCCTCTTTCCAGGACTCTTGCATTTACCTCCCTAACAACCCCATCCATAAACAAATTAAACAACCATGGAGACATCACACACCCCTGCCACAAACCTACATTCACTGAGAACCAATCACTTTCCTCTCTTCCTACACGTACACATGCCTTACATCCTCGATAAAAACTTTTCACTGCTTCTAACAACTTGCCTCCCACACCATATATTCTTAATACCTTCCACAGAGCATCTCTATCAACTCTATCATATGCCTTCTCCAGATCCATAAATGCTACATACAAATCCATTTGCTTTTCTAAGTATTTCTCACATACATTCTTCAAAGCAAACACCTGATCCACACATCCTCTACCACTTCTGAAACCGCACTGCTCTTCCCCAATCTGATGCTCTGTACATGCCTTCACCCTCTCAATCAATACCCTCCCATATAATTTACCAGGAATACTCAACAAACTTATACCTCTGTAATTTGAGCACTCACTCTTATCCCCTTTGCCTTTGTACAATGGCACTATGCACGCATTCCGCCAATCCTCAGGCACCTCACCATGAGTCATACATACATTAAATAACCTTACCAACCAGTCAACAATACAGTCACCCCCTTTTTTAATAAATTCCACTGCAATACTATCCAAACCTGCTGCCTTGCCGGCTTTCATCTTCCGCAAAGCTTTTACTACCTCTTCTCTGTTTACCAAATCATTTTCCCTAACCCTCTCACTTTGCACACCACCTTGACCAAAACACCCTATATCTGCCACTCTGTCATCAGACATTCAACAAACCTTCAAAATACTCATTCCATCTCCTTCTCACATCACCGCTACTTGTTATCACCTCCCCATTTACGCCCTTCACTGAAGTTCCCATTTGCTCCCTTGTCTTACGCACCCTATTTACCTCCTTCCAGAACATCTTTTTATTCTCCCTAAAATTTACTGATAGTCTCTCACCCCAACTCTCATTTGCCCTTTTTTTCACCTCTTGCACCTTTCTCTTGACCTCCTGTCTCTTTCTTTTATACTTCTCCCACTCAATTGCATTTTTTCCCTGCAAAAATCGTCCAAATGCCTCTCTCTTCTCTTTCACTAATACTCTTACTTCTTCATCCCACCACTCACTACCCTTTCTAAACAGCCCACCTCCCACTCTTCTCATGCCACAAGCATCTTTTGCGCAATCCATCACTGATTCCCTAAATACATCCCATTCCTCCCCCACTCCCCTTACTTCCATTGTTCTCACCTTTTTCCATTCTGTACACAGTCTCTCCTGGTACTTCCCCACACAGGTCTCCTTCCCAAGCTCACTTACTCTCACCACCTTCTTCACCCCAACATTCACTCCTCTTTTCTGAAAACCCATACTAATCTTCACCTTAGCCTCCACAAGATAATGATCAGACATCCCTCCAGTTGCACCTCTCAGCACATTAACATCCAAAAGTCTCTCTTTCGCACGCCTGTCAATTAACACGTAATCCAATAACGCTCTCTGGCCATCTCTCCTACTTACATAAGTATACTTATGTATATCTCGCTTTTTAAACCAGGTATTCCCAATCATCAGTCCTTTTTCAGCACATAAATCTACAAGCTCTTCACCATTTCCATTTACAACACTGAACACCCCATGCATACCAATTATTCCCTCAACTGCCACATTACCATTGAAACTTACCTCCCAATTTACTTGTCCCTCAACCCTACTGAACCTAATAACCTTGCTGTTATTCACATTTACTCTCATCTTTCTTCTTTCACACACTTTACCAGACTCGATCACCAATTTCTGCAGTTTCTCACCTGAATCAGCCACCAGCGCTGTATCATCAGCGAACAACAACTGACTCACTTTCCAAGCCCTCTCATCCACAGTAGACTGCAAACTTGCCCCTCTCTCCAAAACTTTTGCATGCACCTCCCTAACAACCCCATCTATAAACAAATCAAAGCCATGGAGACATCACACACCCCTACAGCACACTGACATTCACTGGGAACCAGTCACTTTCCTCTCTTCCTACTCATACACATGCCTTACACTCTCGATAAAAACTTTTCACTTCTAGCAACTTACCTCCCACACCTTATATTCTTAATACCTTCCACAGAGCATCTCTATCGACTCTATCATATGCCTTCTCCAGATCCATAAATGCTACATACAAATCCATCTGCTTTTCTAAGTATTTCTCACATACATTCTTCAAAGCAGACACCTGATCCGCACATCCTCTACCACTTCTGAAACCACACTGCTCCTCCCCAATCTGTTGCTCTGTACATGCCTTGACCCTCTTGATCAATACCCTCCCATATAATTTACCAGGAATACTCAACAAACTTATACCTTTGTAATTTGAACACTCACCTTTATCCCCTTTTCCTTTATACAATGGCAACATACATGCATTTCGCCAATCCTCAGGCACTTCACCATGAACCATATTTACATTGAATATCCTCACCAACCAGTCAACAAGAAGAAGCCACCCCTTTTTTTGATAAATTCCACAGCAATACCAATACTTGAGTGCTGTCTCCTGCGTTAGCGAGTTAGCCCAAGGGAACAGTTGAGGAATGGCCTAACCCTCCCACATACATATGTATATACACAAACTCACACATGCACATATACATTTCAACGTATACATCTTTCTTTTCTTTCATACTATTCGCCATTTCCCGCGTTAGCAAGGTAGCGTTAAGAACAGAGGACTGGGCCTCTGAGGGAATATCCTCACCTGGCCTCGTTCTCTGTTCCTTCTTTTGGAAAATCAAAAAAAAATGAGAGGGGAAGATTTCCAGCCCCCCGCTCCCTCCCCTTTTAGTCGCCTTCTACGACACGCAGGGAATACGTGGGAAGTATTCTTTCTCCCCTATCCCCAGGGATACATACATATACATATATACATATGTACATATCCATACTTGCTGCCTTTATCCAGTCCCGTTGCCACCCCACCACACACGAAATAGCATCCCCCCTACCGGCGAGGCAGCACCAGGAACACACAGAAAAGGCCACATTTGTTCACACTCAATCTCTAGCTGTCATGTGTAAGGCACCGAAACCTTAGCTCCCTTTCCACATCCAGGCCCCACAGACCTTTCCATGGTTTACCCCAAACGCTTCACATGCCCTGGCTCAATCCATTGACAGCACGTCGACCCTGGTATACCACATCGTTCTAATTCACTCAATTCCTTGCATGCATTTCACCCCCTTGTATGTTCAGGCCCTGATCACTCAAATCTTTTTCACCCCTTCCTTCCACCTCCAATTTGGTCTCCCACTTCTCCTTCTTCCCTCCACCTCTGACACATACACCTTCTTTGTCAATCGTTCCTCACTCATTCTCTCCATGCGTCCAAACCATTTCGCCACACCCTTTTCTGCTCTCTCAACCACACTCTTATTACCAAACATCTCTCTTCCCCTTTCCCTACTTACTTGATCAAACCACCTCACACCACATATTTTCCTCAAACATTTCATTTCCAACACATCCACCATCCTCCGCAGAACCCCATCTATAGCCTTTGCCTTGCAACCATATAACATTGTTGGAACCAATATTCCTTCTAACATGCCCATTTTTGTTCTCTGAGATAATGTTCTCGCCTTCCACACATTCTTCGATGTTTCTAGATCCTTCGCCCCCTCCCTAGATCCTTCGCCCCCTCCCCACCCTGTGACTCCATGGTTTCATCCACTGCCAAGTTCACTCTCAGATATCTAAAAGATTTGTCTTCCTCCAGATATTCTCCTTTCAAATGTACCTCTAAATTAACTTGTCCCTCAACCTTACTGAACCTAATAACCTTGCTCTTATTCACGTTTACTCTCAACTTTCTTCTTTCACAAACTTTACCAAACTCAGTCACCAGTTTCTGCAGTTTCTCACCCAAATCAGGCACTAACGCTGTATCATCAGCGAACAACAGCTGATTCACTTCCCAAGCCCTTTCATCTAGAACAGACTGCACACTGCCCCTCTCTCCAAAACTCTTGCATTCACCTCCCTAACCACCCCATCCATGAACAAATTAAACAACCATGGAGACATCACACACCCCTGCTACAGACTGACATTCGCTGGGATCCAATCACTTTCCTCTCTTCCTACACGTACACATGCTTTACATCTTGGGTAAAAACTTTTCACTGCTTCTAGCAACTTACCTCCCACACCATATACTCTTAAAACCTTCCACAAAGCATCTCTATCCACCTATCATATGCCTTCTCCAGATCCATAAATGCTACATACAAATCCATGTTTTTCTAAGTATCTCTCACATACATTCTTCAAAGCAAATACCTGATCCACACATCCTCTACCATTTCTGAAATCACACTGCTCTTCCCCAATCTGATGCTCTGTACATGTCTTGACCCTCTCATATCAGGTTCAATCTTTGATAAATCATCTACAGACTCTGGTTTGATGATATTCTTACATAATATCCTTGTCATTTGGATACTTTCATCTTGTAGGACAGGTATAAAGCTGCTTTTAATCCGAGTTAATGCATTCATTTAATTGAAATGTCCTAACACATACTTCAAAAAGGTCAGGTAGGCTTTTGAATATGGATTTTTGCATTCTTTCATAATCAGTTCTGCTGAAATTACTTTATCCTCTATTTAGGCCTGGAAAGAAGTAATTTCAAAACTTCCCATTGAGTCAGAATTTGTTCAGTGCGGTGGTGCATTGCAAGCCATCTTGTGTCAATAAACCTCAGTATTTCAGTCTTTCATCAGAAAGGAATTCCTGTAATTCACTTAATTCCGCCTGTCGTTTTGAGGCGCGACTGAAATATGCTGCAATGTTACGAAAAAAATCCTCCACACTTCATGTTAAATTTGTGGATGCTTTATTTGCAGCATATTGCAATGAAACTCTTATCTGCTTCCAGTTGTATCTTTTTTTTCATAAGGGTATTGTTCTTCCCATCTAAAACACTTGTATTGTCTGCTGCCAGAGCATTGATATTACTTAAAGGTTTTTCTCTTTCTACAAAGCATGACTTCACAACATTAGAGTTTCAGCTTTGCTTCTTATGTTACGAGAAATGCTTTCTAAAAGTTGTAACTTCTTTCGTCACAGAAATACTTAACCAACACAGTTATAATTCTTAGATATGTCTGTACCCTTATCTGCTAAAATGGAAAAGGTGTCATTTCTCAAAATTTGTCATTTTTTTATCTGCCCCTTCTGTTACATTTTTTCACAATACTTGAACATTTTCTGTGTAAATTTACATCTTTGACAGCATCTGAATCAGGGATACCTATTTTCAAGCTTCTATTAAGTGATGGGAATCAGTGATGGATTGCGCAAAAGATGCTTGTGGCATGAGAAGAGTGGGAGATGGGTTGATTAGAAAGGGTAGTGAGTGGTGGGATGAAGAAGTAAGAGTATTAGTGAAAGAGAAGAGAGAGGCATTTGGACGATTTTTGCATGGAAAAAATGCAATTGAGTGGGAGATGTATAAAAGAAAGAGACAGGAGGTCAAGAGAAAGGTGCAAGAGGTGAAAAAAAGGGCAAATGAGAGTTGGGGTGAGAGAGTATCATTAAATTTTAGGGAGAATAAAAAGATGTTCTGGAAGGAGGTAAATAAAGTGCGTAAGACAAGGGAGCAAATGGGAACTTCAGTGAAGGGCGCAAATGGGGAGGTGATAACAAGTAGTGGTGATGTGAGAAGGAGATGGAGTGAGTAATTTGAAGGTTTGTTGAATGTGTTTGATGATAGAGTGGCAGATATAGGGTGTTTTGGTCGAGGTGGTGTGCAAAGTGAGAGGGTTAGGGAAAATGATTTGGTAAACAGAGAAGAGGTAGTAAAAGCTTTGCGGAAGATGAAAGCCGGCAAGGCAGCAGGTTTGGATGGTATTGCAGTGGAATTTATTAAAAAAGGGGGTGACTATATTGTTGACTGGTTGGTAAGGTTATTCAATGTATGTATGACTCATGGTGAGGTGCCTGAGGATTGGCGGAATGCATGCATAGTGCCATTGTACAAAGGCAAAGGGGATAAGAGTGAGTGCTCAAATTACAGAGGTATAAGTTTGTTGAGTATTCCTGGTAAATCATATGGGAGGGTATTGATTGAGAGGGTGAAGGCATGTACAGAGCAGCAGATTGGGGAAGAGCAGTGTGGTTTCAGAAGTGGTAGAGGATGTGTGGATCAGGTGTTTGCTTTGAAGAATGTATGTGAGAAAAACTTAGAAAAGCAAATGGATTTGTATGTAGCATTTATGGATCTGGAGAAGGCATATGATAGAGTTGATAGAGATGCTCTGTGGAAGGTATTAAGAATATATGGTGTGGGAGGCAAGTTGTTAGAAGCAGTGAAAAGTTTTTATCGAGGATGTAAGGCATGTGTACGTGTAGGAAGAGAGGAAAGTGATTGGTTCTCAGTGAATGTAGGTTTGCGGCAAGGGTGTGTGATGTCTCCATGGTTGTTTAATTTGTTTATGGATGGGGTTGTTAGGGAGGTGAATGCAAGAGTTTTGGAAAGAGGGGCAAGTATGAAGTCTGTTGGGGATGAGAGAGCTTGGGAAGTGAGTCAGTTGTTGTTCGCTGATGATACAGCGCTGGTGGCTGATTCATGTGAGAAACTGCAGAAGCTGGTGACTGAGTTTGGTAAAGTGTGTGAAAGAAGAAAGTTAAGAGTAAATGTGAATAAGAGCAAGGTTATTAGGTACAGTAGGGTTGAGGGTCAAGTCAATTGGGAGGTGAGTTTGAATGGAGAAAAACTGGAGGAAGTGAAGTGTTTTAGATATCTGGGAGTGGATCTGGCAGCGGATGGAACCATGGAAGCGGAAGTGGATCATAGGGTGGGGGAGGGGGTGAAAATTCTGGGAGCCTTGAAGAATGTGTGGAAGTCGAGAACATTATCTCGGAAAGCAAAAATGTGTATGTTTGAAGAAATAGTGGTTCCAACAATGTTGTAAGGTTGCAAGGCATGGGCTATGGATAGAGTTGTGCGCAGGAGGGTGGATGTGCTGGAAATGAGATGTTTGAGGACAATGTGTGGTGTGAGGTGGTTTGATCGAGTAAGTAATGTAAGGGTAAGAGAGATGTGTGGAAATAAAAAGAGCGTGGTTGAGAGAGCAGAAGAGGGTGTTTTGAAATGGTTTGGGCACATGGAGAGAATGAGTGAGGAAAGATTGACCAAGAGGATATATGTGTCGGAGGTGGAGGGAACGAGGAGAAGAGGGAGACCAAATTGGAGGTGGAAAGATGGAGTGAAAAAGATTTTGTGTGATCGGGGCCTGAACATGCAGGAGGGTGAAAGGAGGGCAAGGAATAGAGTGAATTGGAGCGATGTGGTATACCGGGGTTGACGTGCTGTCAGTGGATTGAATCAGGGCATGTGAAGCGTCTGGGGTAAACCATGGAAAGCTGTGTAGGTATGTATATTTGCGTGTGTGGACGTATGTATATACATGTGTATGGGGGTGGGTTGGGCCATTTCTTTCGTCTGTTTCCTTGCGCTACCTCGCAAACGCGGGAGACAGCGACAAAGCCAAAAAAAAAAAAATAAAAATTAAGTGATGAATTGTGTTCATAGAAATGTTATGTTCTGCAAACACACAAAATAGGTTGCAGCTTTTTTATATCTTTCTTCAAAGTATTTTCCAGGCTAGTTTCTTTAATACCCTGAAATTATGCACCAACAGATGGCTGACTTTTGTTTTAAGGAGGGACAATATAATTACATAAAGTACACAAAATCTCTCTATTTGCTACTTTTCCTACAGAAAATATACTAATTATCAAATTGTCCAAAATCCCTTGGTTTTTAAGAATTTTGTTTGGGCGTCCCATCGCCTTTGAAAATCATTCAAAAGTCCCTAGAATTAGTGGCATGTTCCTGCGGTTGGCAACGCAGCACCCGCTCACACCCAGGTCAGCTCAGTAGACCAGTGACAGCCAATCCCAAGTCGTGAATCAGTGGCGTGACCGATGACTTTGGTTACAAATCATCTTGAAGTCAGTGAATCACCGTGTCACCTGACATAGCGCGTAACCAACTCAGTTATAGCTATACAATACTCTTCCTTGAAAACGTTCCACCGGACTACGTTCTCTTGAGCTTCGGCATGGCAGTGGTCGTACTGGACTCTCCTACTCTTTTTCGTTCGTACCTTCGGCTCTATTCTGTGGCCGACTCATTGCTAATGGCAGGTATGTACACAGGTCCTCAGATTGTCGTCTTCTACTCCTCTACTACCGATGGTTGCGACATGACTAGCCGATCACGCAGAGACGTAAATGGTCACCGATCCAGTGGAGCTCTGAATGATGCATCATCTGGGATGGCGGATCCACACTCGCCGACCTTGAGGCGATTCTGCACCTTCTCTGACCGATCATGCTCTTTTATACCGTTCACACCGAGCAGCCTGACCTCGCACCTGAAGATTCGATTTGCAGCAGCGGAGGAAGGGTAGTCACCTTGTGGCATAACATTGTAGCGATAGACGGCTTCTGCAATAGAACAAGAGTTCCCGCGCCAGTGTTGTCTTCTGACCGATGACCGTTCCGATATCCCGTTGCCGTAAGGGATGTTCGCACAGCGATATATGACGCTTATCCCAGCGGCTGGTGAACTCGAAGAACGTCAAACTTCGGGAACTGGTGGCGTTGTCGGCCAGTAGCTTTCGATGCACCACACTGGTCAGTGACACCAGTCGCGTCTTGACGTCTAAGTCTCCAAATGGCATGCCGTGATTAGGCCGCAGTCCATCAGTGTCATAGTGTTGGTCGTCGACGTGGGAGATATCCATGTTGACTATTCCAAAAATCTGAAACTTCTAATGTTCATTTCTTACCTTACGGGCGCTGGGTCAATAGATTGGCACGCTTGGCACCCTTGCACGACGTAGCGCACTGGCCGTTGGGTGAGCGATGGGAAGTGTGTTCGACAGGAATACAGCGTGCGTTTAAGACCAGGATGCCCGCTGTTTTCGTGAATATTAGCGATCCTGCACCTTAACATGGCAGAGACAGCCCCGCAGACCGACTGGATGCCTGCAGAAGAGAACCACTTGCGCGGCACTCTGGTCAGCGCGTGAGGTTGTTCTCACCTGGTGACAAATTTGACTTCCAGCTGCAAACCGTACTTACTCAAAACTTTTTATAGTCTATATAGAGAGTCTATATATAGAGACTGAGTGCAGAATGGAAAAAGGTTAGAGTAAAGGGCGTTACGGGAGTGTGAGAGGAATGGGATGTATTTAGGGAAGCAGTGATGGCTTGCACAAAAGATGCTTGTGGCATGAGAAGTGTGGGAGGTGGGCAGATTAGAAAGGGTAGTGAGTAGTGGGATGAAGAAGTAAGATTATTAGTGAAAGAGAAGGGAGAGACATTTGGATGATTTTTGCAGGGAAATAATGCAAATGAGTGGGAGATGTATAAAAGGAAGAGGCAGGAGGTCGAGAGAAAGGTGCAAGTGGTGAAAAAGAAGGCAAAGGAGAGCTGGGGTGAGAGAGTATCATTAGATTTTAGGGAGAATAAAAAGATGTTTCGGAAGGAGATAAATAATGTGAGTAAGACAAGAGAACAAATGGGAACATCAGTGAAGGGGGCTAATGGGGAGGTAATAACAAGTAGTGGTGATGTGAGAAGGAGATGGAGTGAGTATTTTGAAGGTTTGTTGAATGTGTTAGATGATAGAGTGGCAGATATAGGTTGTTTTGGTCGAGGTGGTGTGCGAAATAAGAGGATTAGGGAGAATGATTTGGTAAACAGAGATGAGGTAGTAAAAGCTTTGCCGAAGATGAAAGCCGGCAAGGCAGGGGGTTTGGATGGTATTGCATTGGAATTTATTAAAAAAGGGGGTGACTGTATTGTTGACTAGTTGGTAAGGATATTTAATGTATGTATGACTCATGAAGTGCCTGAGGATTGGCAGAATGCATGCATAGTGCCATTGTGCAAAGGCAAAGGGGATAAAGGTGAGTACTCAAATTACAGAGGTATAAGTTTGTTGAGTATTCCTGGGAAATTATATGGGAGGGTATTGATTGAGAGGGTGAAAGCATGTACAGAGCATCAGATTGGGGAAAAGCAGTGTGGTTTTAAAAGTGGTAGAGGATATGTGCATCATGGGGAAAAGCAGTGTGGTTTTAAAAGTGGTAGAGGATATGTGCATCAGGTGTTTGCTTTGAAAAATGTGAGAAATGTTTAGAAAAGCAAATGGATTTGTATGTAGGATTTATGGATCTGGAGAAGGCATATGATAGAGTTTATAGAGATGCTCTGTTGAAGGTATTAAGAATATATGGTGTGGGAGGCAAGTTAGAAGCAGTGATAAGTTTTTATCGAGGATGTAAGGCATGTGTATGATTAGGAAGAGAGGGAAGTGATTGGTTCTCCGTGAATGTTGGTTTGCGACGGGTGCGTGATATCTCCATGGTTGTTTATTTTGTTTATGGATGGGGGTTTTAGGGAGGTGAATGCAAGAGTTTTGGAAAGAGGGGCAAGTATGCAGTCTGTTGTGGATGAGAGTGCTTGGGAAGTGAGTCAGTTGTTTGCTGATGATACAGCGCTGGTGGCTGTTTCAGGTGAGAAACTACAGAAGCTGGTGACTGAGTTTGGTAAAGTGTGTGAAAGAAGAAAGCTGAGAGTAAATGTGAATAAGAGCAAGGTTACTAGGTGCAGTAGGGTTGAGGGATAAGTCAGTTGAGAGGTAATTTTGAATGGAGAAAAACTGGAGGAAGTGAATTGTTTTAGATATCTGGGAGTGGATTTGGCAGCGGATGGAACCATGGAAGCGGAAGTGAATCACAGGGTGGGGGAAGGGGTGAAAGTTCTGGAAGCGTTGAGAAATGTATGGAAGGCGGGAACATTATCTTAGAAAGCAAAAATGGGTATGTTTGAAGGAATAATGGTTCCAACAATGTTATATGGTTGTAAGGTGTGGGCTATAGATCGAGTTGTGCGGAGGAGGGTGGATGTGTTGGAAATGAGATGTTTGAGGACAATATGTGGTGTGAGGTAGTTTGATCGAGTAAGTAATGAAAGGGTAAGAGAGATGTGTGGTAGTGAAAAAGAGTGTGGTTGAGAGAGCAGAAGAGGGTGTATTGAAATGGTTTAGTCACATGGAGAGAATGAGTAAGGAAAAATTGACCAAGAGGATATATGTGTCAGAGGTGGAGGGAACGAGGAGAAGTGGGAGACCAAATTGGAGGTGGAAGGACGGAGTGTAAAAGATTTTGAGCGACTGAGGCCTGAACATGCAGGAGGGTGAAAGGCGTGCAAGGAATAGAGTGAATTGGAACAATGTGGTATACCGGGGTCGACGTGCTGTCAATGGATTGAACCAGGGCATGTGAAGCGTCTGGGGTAAACCATGGAAAGTTTTGTGGGACCTGGATGTGGTAAGGGAGCTGTGTTTTCGGTGCATTATACATGACAGCTAGAGAGTGAATGTGAACGAATGTGGCCTTTGTTGTCATTTCTTAGTGCTACCTCGCACACATGCAGGGGGAGGGGGTTGTCATTTCATGTGTGGCGGGATGGCGACAGGAATGGATGAAGGCAGCAAGTATGAATTATGTACATATGCATATATGTGTATGTCTGTATGTATATTTATGTATACGTTGATATGTATAGGTATGTATATATGCGTGTGTGGACGTGTATATATGTGCATGTGTATATGGGTAGGTTTGGCCATTCTTTTGTCTGTTTCCTTGCGCTACCTTGCAAACGTGGGAGACACTGACAAAGTATGATAAAGAAAAAATACATATCCATTCCCTTAGACATATATACACATGTACATATTCATACTTGCTTCCCCTCATCCATTCTGTTGCTCCCCCACCCCACAGGAGACATTATCACTACCCCTTGCTTCAGCGAGGTAGCGCCAGGAAAACAGCTGAAAAGGCCACATTTGTTCTCACTCAGTCTCTATCTGTCACATGTAATGCACCGAAACCACACCTCCCTATCCACATCCAGGCCCCATAGTCCCCTTTATGGTTTACCTCAGACGCTTCACATGCCCTGGGTTATATGATCTTAAGTATCCAATATATTCTTTGTTACAACTGCTGGCCTGCTACATCTCAGCACTTATGCAACTGATCCAGCTTCACAAAACTTGGTAGTTAACTGCCACACTGCATTGCAATTATTTTGATACAGGAGTGTCGGGATACTTTTCTGCAAGCTTTTGTTTCACTTTTTGTGTATATTGGTCTGCACTATGTAGTCCTTGTTCCATCAAAAACACTTGAGCCTCAAGCAACAAAACCATTTTAACATTAACACCTGTTTGCATTGAGACACGCTTTCATTCAAAGAGACACTGAAGTGACATCACATGTGAAGGAGAGGCAGGGAGGAGAAAATTGGTGCCATACCTGTCAGTGGCTTCATCATCTATAGTATAGGTGCACAGTTACGTTTGGCTAAAGCTGTTACTTGTGTACAAGTAGATCCCTTATTTTTTACTTAGAAAATTGATGTTAAGATAGTTCTTAACTTTTACATGAGTATATATGTTACACTGTCAGAATGAGAAAATCTCCCACAAAAATGCTTCTTTAAAATGAACCAGTAAATACATTAGATTGATACTGTCACAAGTTACATGGTAAAGTTGAAATTACAGACTAATTCACTTAAGATTGCCTCTAAAATGGGAGCTGCCAGTGTAGCAATACCAAGCTTCGTATACCAACTGGTAGTCCTTTACACTCAGACAATATCTATACCTCTCTATAGTTTTTGTTGCTTATATGTGAACATTACTATTTCATTTTAGAATGTCCAATATTTTGAAGGCAGTATTGGGTCTGTGGGAGGGGGTTTGGAATTGGATACCCTTTGTACCGACAGGATCTGAAAATGCCTTGTGTAATCAAAGTTGAATGTTAAAATGATGACAAATAGGGCATAATAATAAATCACAAGTACTACACTGGAAAACTTTCTTCTGAATTTTTTGGTGTGGAAAATGAAGGTTCACCTATTGTGGTGGAAGTTTGCTGAAGGATATTCTGCTTATGCTGTTGGATATGATAATGGCCTGTGATTTAGATTTCTTTAATGGTTGAATTAATTATAAGTCATGTAATAGACAGTAGCATGAGTAAATTAGGATTCTGGATAGAAAATTGGAAATGAATCGCAAATCCTTTGTTTAAAAAGTCATATGTTCTCTCCTCTTTCAGGATGTGGGTTATCCTGGGGATGTAGGTTACCAGTCACTACTCTATCCAAATGAGGCAGACCTAAGGAAAATATTTATGTTTCTCATTGAGAAACTTCCTAAGGACACAGCAGCTGTTTCCGATGAACCTTTCAGTAAGTAAATAATCAAACTGAATTTTGTAAGATTAATTTATGAGTGGATTTGTGTTTAGTGGGAAGTTGGGTGTTAGTAATTGGGAAGATTGTTAACCCTTAACTGGAATGATGTTGAAAACTAGATCACCACATACTTTATGAAAAATGATATGGTAGACTGGCATGCAAAAGTGAAAGACACTACACAAACAGCAATAGAACTAGCTTTGTGTTGGCCAGGTTGGGTACTGAGTAAACCAGAAGATGCAGTACATGTAGTTGGCATGGCTAACAACTTGAAATAAGAAAGGGATGACATAAAGGTCTTTATTCTTTCTCATGAACTTTGCATGACATTGTGTATTTTTATTAGATAGGCATGTCTTTGGCAGTATTTAACATGAAATTATCTAGAAATGCATTATTTTCATGAGAAATGTGTGGTAGGAAGGGGTGCGGTTGTCATGTTTAGGACAGTCCTTCATCACCCTGACATTAGAAGGAAAGATTTTAGGGTTCTTCTTAGTTGCTTGTATTAGATTCTACTTTCATTTCTTAGATAGGCTCAGCATTGGGTGTGAATAACATGGGACATTTTTTTTTTTTGTCGCTGTCTCCCGCGTTTGCGAGGTAGCGCAAGGAAACAGACGAAAGAAATGGCCCAACCCACCCCCATACACATGTATATACATACACGTCCACACACGCAAATATACATACCTACACAGCTTTCCATGGTTTACCCCAGACGCTTCACATGCCCTGATTCAATCCACTGACAGCACGTCAACCCCAGTATGCCACATCAATCCATTTCACTCTATTCCTTGCCCTCCTTTCACCCTCCTGCATGTTCAGGCCCTGATCACACAAAATCTTTTTCACTCCATCTTTCCACCTCCAATTTGGTCTCCCACTTCTCCTCGTTCCTTCCACCTCCGACACATATTGCCTCTTGGTCAATCTTTCCTCACTCATTCTCTCCATGTGCCCAAACCATTTCAAAACACCCTCTTCTGCTCTCTCAACCACGCTCTTTTTATTTCCACACATCTCTCTTACCCTTACATTACTTACTCGATCGAACCACCTCACACCACACATTGTCCTCAAACATCTCATTTCCAGCACATCCACCCTCCTGCGCACAACTCTATCCATAGCCCACGCCTTGCAACCTTACAACATTGTTGGAACCACTATTCCTTCAAACATACCCATTTTTGCTTTCCGAGATAATGTTCTCGACTTCCACACATTCTTCAAGGCTCCCAAAATTTTCGCCCCCTCCCCCACCCTATGATCCACTTCCGCTTCCATGGTTCCATCCGCTGCCAGATCCACTCCCAGATATCTAAAAACACTTTACTTCCTCCAGTTTTTCTCCATTCAAACTTACCTCCCAATTGACTTGACCCTCAACCCTACTGTACCTAATGACCTTGCTCTTATTCACATTTACTCTTAACTTTCTTCTTTCACACACTTTACCAAACTCAGTCACCAGCTTTTGCAGTTTCTTACATGAATCAGCCACCAGCGCTGTATCATCAGCGAACAACAACTGACTCACTTCCCAAGCTCTCTCATCCCCAACAGACTTCATACTTGCCCCTCTTTCCAAAACTCTTGCATTCACCTCCCTAACAACCCCATCCATAAACAAATTAAACAACCATGGAGACATCACACACCCCTGCCACAAACCTACATTCACTGAGAACCAATCACTTTCCTCTCTTCCTACACGTACACATGCCTTACATCCTTGATAAAAACTTTTCACTGCTTCTAACAACTTGCCTCCCACACCATATATTCTTAATACCTTCCACAGAGCATCTCTATCAACTCTATCATATGCCTTCTCCAGATCCATAAATGCTACATACAAATCCATTTGCTTTTCTAAGTTTTTCTCACATACATTCTTCAAAGCAAACACCTGATCCACACATCCTCTACCACTTCTGAAACCACACTGCTCTTCCCCAATCTGCTGCTCTGTACATGCCTTCACCCTCTCAATCAATACCCTCCCATATGATTTACCAGGAATACTCAACAAACTTATACCTCTGTAATTTGAGCACTCACTCTTATCCCCTTTGCCTTTGTACAATGGCACTATGCACGCATTCCGCCAATCCTCAGGCACCTCACCATGAGTCATACATACATTAAATAACCTTATCAACCAGTCAGTAATACAGTCACCCCCTTTTTTAATAAATTCCACTGCAATACCATCCAAACCTGCTGCCTTGCCGGCTTTCATCTTCCGCAAAGCTTTTACTACCCCTTCTCTGTTTACCAAATCATTTTCCCTAAACCTCTCACTTTGCACACCACCTCGACCAAAACACCCGATATCTGCCACTCTATCATCAAACACATTCAACAAACCTTCAAAATACTCACTCCATCTCCTTCTCACATCATCACTACTTGTTATCACCTCCCCATTTGCGCCCTTCACTGAAGTTCCCATTTGCTCCCTTGTCTTACGCACTTTATTTACCTCCTTCCAGAACATCTTTTTATTCTCCCTAAAATTTAATGATACTCTCTCACCCCAACTCTCATTTGCCCTCTTTTTCACCTCTTGCACCTTTCTCTTGACCTCCTGTCTCTTTCTTTTATACATCTCCCACTCAGTTGCATTTTTTCCCTGCAAAAATCATCCAAATGCCTCTCTCTTCTCTTTCACTAATAATCTTACTTCTTCATCCCACCACTCACTACCCTTTCTAATCAACCCACCTCCCACTCTTCTCATGCCACAAGCATCTTTTGCGCAATCCATCACTGATTCCCTAAATACATCCCATTCCTCCCCAACTCCCCTTACTTCTATTGTTCTCACCTTTTTCCATTCTGTACTCAGTCTCTCCTGGTTCTTCCTCACACAAGTCTCATTCCCAAGCTCACTTACTCTCACCACCCTCTTCACCCCAACATTCACTCTTCTTTTCTGAAAACCCATACAAATCTTCACCTTAGCCTCCACAAGATAATGATCAGACATCCCTCCAGTTGCACCTCTCTGCACATTAACATCCAAAAAGTCTCTCGTGTGCCTGTCAATTAACACGTAATCCAATAACGCTCTCTGGCCATCTCTCCTTCTTACATACGTATACTTATGTATATCTTGCTGTTTAAACCAGGTATTCCCAATCACCAGTCCTTTTTCAGCACATAAATCTACAAGCTCTTCACCATTTCCATTTACAACACTGAACACCCCATGTATACCAATTATTCCCTCAACAGCCACATTACTCACCTTTGCATTCAAATCACCCATCACTATAACCCGGTCTCGTGCATCAAAACCACTAACACACTCATTCAGCTGCTCCCAAAACACTTGCCTCTCATGATCTTTCTTCTCATGCCCAGGTGCATATGCACCAATAATCACCCATCTCTCTCCATCAACTTTCAGTTTTATCCATATTAATCAAGAATTTACTTTCTTACATTCTATCACATACTCCCACAACATGGGACATATGTAGAAATATTACAGATGACTTATTTTAGAGCTATTTTGTTGTAACACTGCATATAGGGAACCAATAAACATACAGAAAAAGATGGGAGTTTTGGCTTTTTCTACTGCACCCATCTGCCTAGTCGCAAATTTGGACTGCTTAAAAAGAGGGAATGGTAGAAGTAGGCTCCTCACAGAGTAGGAAGATCATATTTAGTGATTTTGCATAATGTGAGGACTGGATGTACATTTTTTACTTGAAAAATGTGGATCTTAAGGTTTGGAATGGATAACCTTGTGAAATGTTATGGTGTTAAAGATTGTTGTTATTATTTATGAAATTATTTAAAACTTTTATCATGTGAGTACAAACATCATATGTGCTTTTACAAATATCCCAATGAAGCCCTTATATATCACTTATGGGTGAACAGTAGCACTGTTTGTGTGCATTTCCATTAAAACCATGTTATGATTGCCCCCTTTTGCATTGTCTTCAGTCAGAGCTCGTTGACCACAAGTACAGCTCTATGTAGATAGGGGTCTTTCTATAGACAATGCACATGAATCGATACATCATGCACCATTCTATGAATGATGCTTTAGTCTGAAAATGCTTGTAAATACTCTAGATCTTCACTTTCAGTTTTTTACCAGTCACCCATGACTCAGTGGTTACATTTAGAGAAGTGGGCTTAGTTGTTACACATCTTCAAGCGTGAAGGTGGGACAAGCTGTCTTTCTTCATTACTCCTACTAAAGTCACTTTCTGAGTCATATATTTCCTCGCATTTCTCCTGTTAATCCTAGTTATTTTCCTCACCATCTGATAGACATTGTGTGTTTCTCCTCATCAGTTAAGTCATCCAACAGTCTTTTTCTTTCTGCCTGGTTAGTGTTTCTGTGAACAGAGAGGTCAGCATACATGCCCCTACAATAGTGATTGTAAGGTTACTAAGGTGAGTAGAATTTTTCCTGGTGATGGAAGAGAACTCTGTAGGCTTGATAAGTTTGCTGGATATTTAAATGGTAACAATGGCTGCCATCCCAAAGCAGATCTTTTGGTGGACAATAGCCACCATTTCAGGAATGATAGTACAGTACAGGACTTCCCCACTTTTAAGTGGATTCACTTTAAGCAAATTAGATTTAAACTTTATTTTTACCTCAAAAAAATCATATAAATTGTGCACTTTAAAGGTAAGTCATTTTATAGAAACAAAGGGAGTACCACATTTCAAATATGTGCCACATATATTCTACACTGTCTTGTATGACTGAAAATCCCACCTGAACACCAAGAGGTGCTCCCATTAATTGGTGTACATTGAAAGATGCTACCTCATGGTACTTTGCATGTGCTGAATATTGTGGAAAGCTGTTGATTTGTTACTTCCATTGCTGAAATTTTTTTGGTTCATGGCATCCCCTAAGAGTCCAATTGGTAGTTCATCTGTCTTGAATGTAATTTAAGTCTGTAAACAGCATTAGGTAAAAATGACAGCTCATTCTTCATTACAGAAAAATTAGATTTGTAAATAAATGCCATTTTATACAGGTTGAACCTCTTTCATCCAGTAACCTTGTGACCTGGGCATTGCCAAACTGCAGAAAATGCTGGAAAACAGAAATTAACCCCTAAGGGAACCCCCGATGTAAACATATTCATGACCTTTAGTCTTGCTAGCATATTTCACATACATATAGCTGTGGTATCAAAGGTAGAACAAAGCTTGAAATGGGAAATAATATAACCATTAAATCTTTCTATCAAAGTTTTCAGTACATCAGTTTATATCAGAAGTATCCCCAGGTGGAGACTCCTCAATATCTGGGGCTAAGGTTTTCTGTGGTATATGATGCCAGTACAAGGCAGATTCATTAGCATTATAAACTTGTTCTGTGGCTAAGTTTTTCGCTGCCACTACTGTGCAAAGTCATTCACAAACTTTGTCACATCTTTGTAACAATTAGTAAATGTAACGAACAACCATAGGTTGGTAGTTGGCTTTGGTCGACTCTTCTTACAATTGTTGTTTTATTGTTATCATTAAGGCAGCCAGCCCACACTGTGTCAGTCCCAGCCAGGCAGTCAGCTCATACACTCTCTCTTGCCCTGTATGTATTGCAGTTTGATAGAGAATTGTAGTTTTTATTGATTCTTTTCATACAACCTTACACTACAAGCTTTCATGTCAGCACTATGCTTTTCTAAGTAAACCTGTACTCCCCCCAGCCTGTGACACACTTCCTCTTCCATGGCTCCATCCACTGCTAAGTCCACTCCCAGTAATCTAAAACACTCCACTTCCTCCAGTTTTTCTCCATTCCAACTCACTTCCCAATCAATTTGTCCCTCAACCCTACTGAACCTAATGACCTTGCTCTTATTCACATTTACTCTCAACTTTCTCCTTTCATCCACTTTTCTAAACTCAGTCACCAACTTCTGCAGTTTCTCACATGAATTATTTACGAGAGCTATATCATCTGCAAACAACAACTGATTCACTTCCCAAGCTCACTCATCCCCAACAGACTACATACTTGCCCCCCTCTCCAAAACTTGCATTTACCCCCTAGCCACCTTATCCATAAAGAAATTAAACAACTATGGGGGACATTACACACCCCTGCCACAAACAGACATTCACAGGGAACCAGTCACTCTCCTCTCTTCCTACTCGTACGCTTGCATTACATCCTTGGTAAAAACTTTTCACTGCTTGTAGCAACTTACCTCCCACACCATATTCTCTTAAAACCTTCCACAAAGGATTTCTATCAACCCTATCATATGCCTTCTCCAGATCCATCGATGCTACATACAAATTAATGTTTTTCTAAGTATTTCTTACATAAATTGTTCAAAGCAAACACCTGATCCACACATCCTCTACCACTTATGAAACCACACTGCTCTGTATATGCCTTCACCCTCCTGTATAATTTCTCAGAAATACTCAACAAACGTATACCTCTGTAATTTGAACACTCACCTTTATCCCCTTTGCCTTTGCACAGTGGCACTAGGCATATGTGTGTGTATATACATTTGTGTTTGCTAGTGGATGTGTATCTTTTCTGTTTTCTTGCACTACCTTTCTAATGCAGGAAATGGCAATCAAGTATGAAAAAGATTGTATGACCACTGTAATTCATGTGCATCAGATTGTTTGCCTTGGTTGATGCCACACTTGGTAGCTAACACTCTCCCTCCAGCTGGTTGCCCACCATTGCCATGTTCAGTTATAGAAACTAATTTTTTCCATGTCTCCACTGATGTATATTTTCAGGGATACCATTATTGAAACACTGAATAGTGAAAAAACCTTGAGTGGTGATCAGGTTTACCTTGTAGTGGAATTATATGTTCAATGATATAATGGAATTATTTTGTTTCATTTTATGAGATTATAGATTTTCATGGTCTATATTTTTATATTTTGTTTTGCTATGGAAATAAATGAATGAACAACATACCATCCATAGCAAGTTCATGTTGTAGGTGACTAGTTCTGATAATTATGCTCCCATCAGTAGTAAAAGGCATTAGTACTGTAGATGCAGTTAGATTGGAGTTTTGGTAATGTGCCTGCAAACAATTACAAGAAATCTTTAATTTTAATTATTATATGTAGATGGGAACTGAGATGGCAGTAAAAAGGGATATAGTATATATATATACCTCCACAGCATAATAGCAGGAAGTATGACATGCATGTATATATATTTTTTTTATGCTGGTCGTGATAACACCAGTCTGTCTACTTGTGTCTTTGAAACCTGTTCCCTCCAGGAACTCCCATCAAGGGGATGGTCATTGCAAAAGTCTCAATTTATCCCTCTCCTTAGATGCCTCCTTCACATGTGCCATTACATGCATTCTTCCACCATTTCTCCCTTCTGTATGCTTCCTCTCTGTTCCCCTATGTCATGGATGATCTCTCTCTCACACCAACCCCCTTAATTGTATTGTCATATGCTTCCTTGTAAATTCCGTTTTGCATTCTTTCCACTTGCCCAAACCACCTCAAAGTATTATGTTTCACCTACCCACAGTTCATTCCCTTTGCTTCCCCTGCCATACCATATCTTTCATACATCCCCTCATTTCTGTTGTCATTCCATCTTTTTGTACCATATGCTCCTCTCAGTTAGATCATTTCTACAGCCTGGATTTTTTTTACCTCTGTGACTCATTCCATGTCCATGTTTTGGCTTCATAGATCAGGGTCAGGAGGACATTGCTGTCCTTTAATCGTTTCATCACTTCCATACTTACATCTCTATTCTCCATTATTGTATCAAGGGACCCAGTGACTCTTCTTCCCAAACTGCTCTCTCCCTTATCTCTCCTTTCATATCACCAAATGTACCCAAGATAGCCCCTGAATACTTAAATTCTTTCACCTCTTCCAGTCTTCTCGCCCCCATGTCTGTATCACGGTTTATTACACTTTCTTGTTTCAGTCTTTAGGGCTTTACAAAATGTTTGCCTTCACTCTGCTTCCTTTCAAACACCGTTATTGTAATTTTACACATGTTTACCTTCAATTTCCCTTGTTTACACAAATTATAAAAGACACTTTCAACCTTCTGCATATCCTCTTCACTCTCAACAAACATCTCGGTATCATCTGCAGCAAGTTTGTCTCTAGCCACCAAACCTCACCACAACACTCCATGTCTGCAACCCTTTATAATAGTTTTGCTCTCATCTCTCATATCACTCCATCCATATATATGTGAAAAAACCATAGTGACATTGCACAGCCCTCCATCGCACCCAAATGTATACCAAATGTGTACTTCTCTCAACTCTCTATCCACTCTTACACACACATATTCTCCTTGTATAGAAGGTGTTCACACCAGCTAACAGTTGTTCCCCTGTCCCATATATCCTTAACACTTCCCTTAAAGCATTCCTTTTGACTGTCATATGCTTTCTCCAGATCCATGAAAGCTGTATACATCTTCTTACTTTTTGCTAGATACTTTTGTACTGTCATTCTTGCTGCAAAAATCTGGTCCCCACATCCCCAACCTTTCCTAAAATCTCCTTGTTCCTCACTTATTCTGCATTCAGTCACCTTCATCACTATGAATCATCACTCTTACATACACTTTTCTTGATATGCTGAACTCGCTTATTCCCTTATAATTGCAACATGCATCCTAGTGCCTTTTCTTTTAAGTAAAGGAAGAATATTAGCTTTTACCCGTTCCATTGGCACAACCTTCTACTTCCATGCTATATTACATATCAAATGCATTCACTCTTATCTCACACTTTCTCCTCCATAACTCAACATTTCATCCATAATCCCAACCAATCTAGGTGCCTTTCCTTCCTTCAACCTTATTATTGCCCTTTTTACTGCCTTCTCTCTATAGGCCCCTGCCCTTTTACCCTTTTCCTATAGGCCCCTTCCCTTTTACCCTTTTCCTTCCATCCTCCTTACCCATACATGTAACAAATGCTGCCTCACCTTATCCCACACTCAGCAGTTCTTTAGAATACTCTTTCCTTCTTCCTTTCACTTCCTCCTCTTGACTCAGCAACTCCCCATCCTTGCTCATGCTGTCTTTAAAAATTCTAAATGCTTTTAAGGGATATCCCTAAATGTTTTGCAAATGAGAAAACTTTTGAGTGCCTCAGACTTAGACAGATAATCTATCATTAGGTTTCTCAGACATTTGAGCAGTAGGTGGAGCTGATTCTGTTGCTTGTAGATCTTTTTTATAATCAGAAATTCTTCATATCATCTTATTGGCATTATCATATCAGGATACTGAGCGAGAGATCAGCGCAAGTATGAGTTCGTCAGAACCAGAAGCTGGTGTAACCACAGAAGAACATTTAACTATGAAAAGGGAGGAACAGTTATGAAAGCTTCAGATGGAAGTTAGCAGTGTCATTAAGGAAATAGAGGAGTGCTCTCAAGCTGTTCAGGATGCTAAGAGTACATTAAACAAGGTATGATTATATATTGATTTTTGTTTATTTAAGTGTTTTGCAGTGCATTTATAATTGATCTTACATTGTGAAACTTCAAAAGAGCTGTCAGGTTATACTATTTGGACGTTTGTGTATTTCTTGAAAAGGGTGTCTTATTAAAAACTGTTTGGGGATCAAGACAAAAGTTCATTGCTATAGAGCTCCATCTTCTTTAGGCATCATGGGTTAAACAGATTCTCTGTCAAGGAGGTACAGTCTTTCATTTGAATTAGTATTTTATTTTGTATCTAGAGGAACTACTGTTACATACAGTCCTTTTAGTCAGAATATAGAATTTCCTTAGCATTTACTCTTGAACAACAGTAGACATCATATGACCTGCTTAGGAAGTGGTAGGAATCATCATATAAGAGCTAAGGTTTATGGGCTTTGTTTAATTCCCATCTGTATGGTTCCTTTGTCACTACAGATATTTTACCACACTTTTTGGAATCAAGTCTGAATTGTAAATGTGTACATAGATAAGTAGATGATATATGTTATGGGAAAAATGTTATTATATGGTGTTGGAGGAAAACAGCTTGAAGGAGTGGAGAGTTTTCTTCAAGATATTAAATTTAGACGTGTGCAAATAGTAAGAGAGGAGAGTGAGTGGTTCCAGGTGATGGTGAGTCTGGGTTAGTGGTTTGTGATGTCATCATGGCTGTTTGACTTTCTTATGGATGGTTTGGTAAAGTAGGTAAATGCAAAGGCATTACAGAGAGAAACAGGTATGCAGTCTGTTGTGGGTAGGGATGCCTGGGAGGTGAATCAGTAGTTTGTTGATGACATGGTGCTGGTGGCAGATTCAAGTGGGAAACTGTAAAAGTTAGTGTTTGAATTTGGGACAGTGTGTGAAAGGAGAAATGTAACTGCATATGTGAATAAAAGCAAAGTTATTAGTTTAGAGAAGCAAGCTATTTGGAGTGTGTTTGATTGAAGAGACATTGAAAGAAGTGGAGTGTTATAGAAGATGCCTGGTAGTGGATATGGCAGCAGATGTAACCATAGAAGCTTAATTGAGCCTTATGGTAGCTAAGGGGGCAAAGGTCTTTGGCACATAGTGTGTGGAAAGGGAGGTCATTGTTTTGTAAGGGCAAAGTTCCGTCGGTGCTGGATGGATGCAAGGCATGGGCCCCAGGCAAAATCGTAAAGAAGGTAGATGTGTTGGAAATGAAATGTGTATGGTGTGTGTAGGGTTGATTGAGTAAGAAATAATAGTATAAGAGAGAAGTGTGGTTGTAAGAGCTGTATATATAAAAAAAAGCTGAAGAGGATGTGGTGAAATGGAAGGGATGCATTAAGACAGGATGACTAAGAGGGTCATGTCAGAAGTGAAGGGAACAAGGAAATGGGGAAGAGAAGGAGGTGGAGAGATAGAATGAAAGATGCTTTGAAAGCCAAGGACCTGAATGTGTTGGAGGGTGAGGCATGCATGGGATAGAGCAAATAAGGGTGATGTGGTATACAGGAGTGACATGCTGTCAGTTAGCTGAGCCAGGGCATACGAAGTGGTTGATGAAACCACAGAAAAGTCTGTGGTGCCTAGTTGTGGATAGGGAGCTCTGGTTTTAGTGAATTATACATGACAGCCAGAATGTGTATGTGAGTGATTGAGGCCAATTCTTCATCTGTTCCTGGTGCTTTCTCACTGAGGTGGGAAATGGAGAACATGTATGAAAAATGATAAAGGGAGAATAAGAAAATGTTTTGGAAGGAGGTTGATGGTTAAAGAAGTACAAGAGAATAAATGGGAGCATCACTGAAGGAAGATGGGAAAGTGGTAACAGGCTGAGATGAGGTGAAGAGATGGAATAATTAAAAGAAATTAAACGTGTTTGATGATAAGGAGGCTCATTTAGGGTGTATTGTACTTGGAGGTAGGCATATTGAGTCATGGCAAGTGGTTTGATGAAAAGAAAAGAGGCAGTGGAAGCCATGCAGAAAAATGAAATGTGGTAAGGAGGCTTAATTGGATGGGATTGCAGTTGAAATTCTTAAAGGGGGTGACTATGTGTTGACTGGTTAGTCAGGATGTTCAGTGTGTGTATGACTTATCCCTATCCCAAGGATAGGGGAGAAAGAATTCTACCTCCTTATTCCCTGCATGTTCTAGAGGGCAACTAAGAGGGATGGGAGCAGGGGTTGGAACCCCTTCCTTCTTGTATTTCAATTTTTAAAAGACATAATAGAATAAGGAGTCAAGCGAGGAGTGCTCATCCTTCTTGAAGACTCAGATAGGGGTGTCTGAATGTGTGTTGATGTAACCAAGATGAGAAGAAGGAAGATAGGTATACAAGCAGACAATTAAAAGTCGCACTCTAGACTTACACTCTGGATGTTGCTAAGTCCACCCCTAGGTATTTAAAACATTCACTTCCTCCAATTTTTCTCCATTCAAACTCGCATCCCAACTAATTTATCCCTCAACCCAGCTGAACCTGATAACCTTGCTTTTATTCACATATACTCTCAACTTTCTTCTCTCGCACACTTTTCTAAACTCGTTCACCAACTTCTGCAGTTTCTCACTCAAATCAGCCACCAGTGCTGTATCATCTGTGAACATCAACACCCTCACTTCCCAGGCACTCTCAACCCCAACAGACTGCATATTCACCCCTCTCTCCAAAACTCTTGCACTTACCTCCTTAACTACCCCATCGATAAACAAATTAAACAACCATGGGAACATCACACACCCCTGCCGCAGACCAACCTTCACTGTCAACCAATCACTCTCCTCTCTTCCTACCTGTACATGTGCCTTACACACTTGATAAAAACTCCTCGCTGCTTCTAGCAGCTTAACTCCCACACCATACACTCATGAGACCTTCCCCAAAGCCTCTCTATCAACCCTATCATATGCCTTCTCCAGATCCATTAATTATATTTTGTTATTCATTTTATTATACTTTGTCGCTGTCTCCCGCGTTAACGAGATAGCGCAAGGAAACAGACAAAAGAATGGCTCAGCCCACCCATATACACATGTATATACATACACGTCCACACACGCACCTATACATACCTATACATTTCAACGTATACATATATATACATACACAGACATATACGTATATACACATATACATAATTCATACTTGCTGCCTTTATTCATTCCTGTCGCCACCCCGCCATGCACAAATTGACAGCCCCCCGCATGCGCGCGAGGTAGCACTAGAAAAAGACAACAAAGGCCACATTCATTCACACTTAGTCTCTAGCTGTCATGTATAATGCTCCAAAACCACAGCTCCCTTTCCACATCCAGGCCCCACAAAACTTCCCATGGTTTACCCCAGATGCTTCACATACCCTGGTTCAATCCATTGACAGCACGTCGACCCCAGTATACCACATCATTCCAATTCACTCTATTCCTTGCACGCCTTTCACCCTCCTGCATGTTCAGGCCCTGATCGCTCAAAATCTTTTTCACTCCATCTTTCCACCTCCAATTTGGTCACCCACTTCTCGTTCCTTCCACCTCAGACACATATAGCCTCTTTGTCACTCTTTCCTCACCCATTTTCTTCATGTGACCAAACCATTTCAAAACACCCTCTTCTGCTCTCTCAACCACACTCTTTTTATTACCACACATCTCTCTTACCCTTTCATTACTTACTTGATCAAGTCACCTCACACCACATTGTCCTCAAACATCTGATTTCCAACACATCCACCCTCCTCCGCATAACTCTATCTATAGCCCACGCCTTGCAACCATATAACATTGTTGGAGCCACTATTCCTTCAGACATACCCATTTTTGCCTTCTGAGATAATGTTCTTTGCTTTCCACTTATTTCTCAACACTCCCAGAGCTTTCGCCCCTCCCCCTCCCAGTGACTCACTTCCACTTCCATGGTTCCATCCGCTGCCAAGTCCACTCCCAGATATCTAAAACACTTCAATTTCTCCAGTTTTTCTCCATTCAAACTCACCTCCCAATTGACTTGTCCCTCAACCCTACTGTACCTAATAACCTTGCTCTTATTCCTATTTACTCTCAGCTTTCTTCTTTCACACACTTTACCAAATTCAGTCTCCAGTTTCTGCAGTTTCTCACCGGAATCAGCCACCAGCGCTGTATCATCAGCAAACAACAACTAACTCACTTCCCAAGCTCTCTCATCCACAACAGACTGCATACTTGCCCCTCTTTTCAAAACTCTTACATTTACCTCCCTAACAACCCCATCCATAAACAAATTAAACAACCATGGAGACATTACGCACCCCTGCCACAAACTGACATTCACTGAGAACCAATCACTTTCCTCTCTTCCTACTCGTACACATGCCTTACATCCTTGATAAAAACTTTTCACTGCTTCTAACAACTTGCCTCCTACACCATATATTCTTTATACCTTCCAGAGAGCATTTCTATCACCTCTATCATATGCCTTCTCCAGATCCATGAATGCTACATTCAAATCCATTTGCTTTTCTAAGTATTTCTCATATACATTCTTCAAAGCAAACACCTGATCCACACATCCTCTACCACTTCTGAATCCACACTGCTCTTCCCCAATCTGCTGCTCTGTACATGCCTTCACCCTCTCAATCAATGCCCTCCCATATGGTTTCCTAGGAATACTCAACAAACTTATACTACATACAAATCCATCTGTTTTTCTAAGTATTTCTCACATACATTCTTCAAAGTAAGCACGTGATCCACACTTTCTCTACCACTTCTCAAACCACGCTGCTCCTTCCCAGTCTGATGCTCTGTACATCCCCTCACCCTATCAATCAATACGCTCCCATACAATTTTCCAGGAATGCTCAATGAACTTATGCCTCTGTAGTTTGAACACTCACCTTTATCCCCTTTGCCTTTGTACATTGGCACTATATCACTACATATGCATTCCACCAATCCTCAGGCACTTCACCATGATCCATACATACATTGAATATCCTTACCAAACAATCAAGAACACAGTCACCCCCTTTCTTAATAAAGTCAACTACAGTACCATACAAGCCTGCTGCTTTGCTAGATTTCATCTTCCATAAGGATTTCACTGCCTCTTCTCTCTTCACCAAACCTTTTTCCCTGACTTTCTCACTTCACACACCACCTCGACCAAAACACCCTACATCTGCCACTCTATCATCTAACACACCTAACAAACCTTCAAAATACTCCATTTCCTCCTCGCTTCATAACTGCCTATTATCACTTCCCCCTTGCCCATTTGTTCTTGTCTTGTGCACGTTATTTACCTCCTTCCAAACTATCTTTTTATTCTCCCTAAAATTTAATGATACTCTCTCACCCCAACTCTCATTTGTCCCCTTTTTCAGCCCTTGCTGTTTTCTCCTGAGCTCCTGCCAATTTCTCTTATACATCTCCCAGTCATTTGCACTCCTTCCTTGTACATATCGCCCAAACGCCTCTCTTTTCTCTTTCAGTAACAACTTTACTTCCTCCCACCACTCGCTCCCCTTTTTAATCTGCCCACCTCCCACCTTCCTCATGCCACATGCATCTCTTGCACATGCCATCACTGCTTCCCTAAATACATCTCATTCCTCCCTTCATGTCATTTGCTCTCACCTTTTGCCATTCTATACTCAATCTCTTCTGGTACTTCCTCACAGATGTCTCTTTTCCATGCTCACTTACTCTCATGTCTCTCTTCTCCCTAGCATTCTCTTCTTTTTTGAAAACTTCTACAAATCTTCACCTTCGCCTCAACAAGATAGTGATCAGACATCCCTTCAGCTGCCCCTCTCAGCACGTTAACCTCCAAAAGTCTACCTTTTACATGCCTATCGATTAACACATAATTTGATAATATCCTTTGACCGTCTCTCCTACTCGCATACATATACTTTTATATATCTCTTTTTAAGTCAGGTATTCAAAATTACCAATCTTTTATCAGCACACGAATCCACAGGCTCTTCACCATATCCGTTCACAACACTGAATACCCCATGTACACCAGTTATCCTGTCAAGTGCCACATTATTCATCTACGCATTTAAGTCACCCATCACTAAACCATGGAAAGGTCTCTAGGGCCTGGTTGTGGATAGGGAGCTGTGGTTTTGGTGCATTACACATGACCACTGGATACTGAGTGTGAATGAATGTGACCTCTGTCTATTTTCATGGTGCTACCTCATTGAAGCAGGGGATAGCAATGCTGTTTCCTGTGGGGCAGAGCAGAGTAGTGCTGGGAATGGATGAAAGCAAGCAAGTATGAATATGTACATGTGTACATATGTATATGTCTGCATATGTGTATGTGTATGTATGTATATGTTGATATTTATATGTATGTATATGTGTATGTCGTAAAAGGCAACTAAAGGGGGCCAGAGTGGAGGGGGTAGAAACCCTCCCCTTCTTGTATATTAACATCTAAAAGGGGAAACAGAAGAAGGAGTCTTGCGGAAAGTGCTCATCCTCGTCAAAGGTTTAGCCTGGGGTATTAAATGTGTGTGGATGTAACCAAGATGACAAAAAAGGAGAGATAGATAGTATGTTTGAGGAAAGGAACCTGGATGTTTTGTCTCTGAGTGAAACGAAGCTCAAGGGTAAAGGGGAAGAGTGGTTTGGGAATGTCTTGGGAGTAAATTCAGGGGTTGTTGAGAGGACAAGAGCAAAGGAAGGAGTAGCACTACTCCAGAAGCATGAGTTGTGGGAATATGTGATGGAATGCAAGAAGGTAAACTCTAGATTGATATGGGTAAAACTGAAAGTGGATTGAGAGAGATGTGTGATTATTGGTGCCTATGCACCTGGTAATGAGAAGAGAAATCATGAGAGGCAAATGTTTTGGGAGCAGCTGAGTGAGTGTTTTAGCAGTTTTGATACATGAAACCAAGTTATAATGATGGGTGATTTAAATAACCTTGCTCTTATTCACATTTACTCTCACATTTCTTCTTTCACACACTTTACCAAACTCAGTCACCAGCTTCTGCAGTTTCTAACCTGAATCTGCCACCAGCGCTGTATCATCAGCAAACAACAGCTGACTCACTTCCTAAGCTCTCTTATCCACAACAGACTGCATACTTGCCCCTCTTTCCAAAACTCTTGCATTTACCTCCCTAACAACCCCATCCATAAACAAATTGAATAACCATAGAGACATCATGCACCCCTGCCACAAACCAACATTCACTGACAACCAATCAATTTCCTCTCTTCCTACACGTACACATGCCTTACATCCTTGATAAAAACTATTCACTGCTCCTAACAACTTGCCTCCCACACCTCCCACTACCTCTTCTCTGTTTACCAAATCATTTTCCCTAACCCTCTCACCTTGCACACCACCTCGACCAAAACACCCTATATCTGCCACGCTATCATCAAACACATTCAACAAACCTTCAAAATATTCACTCCATCTTCTCGCATCACCACTACTTGTTATCACCTCCCCATTAGCATCCTTCACTGATGTTCCCATTTGTTCCCTTGTCTTACCCTTTTTATTTACCTCCTTCCAAAACATCTTTTTATTCTATTTAAGATTCAGTGATACTCTGTCACACCATCTCTCATTTGCCTTCTTATTCACTTCTTGCAACTTTCTCTTGACCTCTTGCCTCTTTCTTTTATACACCTCCCAGTCATTTGCACTATTTCCCTCCAAGAATTGTCCAAATGCCTCTCTCTTCCTTTCACAAACAATATTATTTCTTCATACCATCACTCACCACCCTTTCTCATCTGCCTACCTCCCACCTTTCTCATGCCACAAGCATCTTCTGCGCAAGCCATCACTGCTTTCCTAAATACATCCCTTTCCTTCCCCCACTCTCCTTATATCATTTGCTCTCACCTTTTTCCATTCTGCAGTCGATCTCTCATGATACTTCCTCACACAAGTCTCCTTTCCAAGCTCACTTACTCTCACCACTCTCTTCACCCCAACATTCTCTCTTCTTTTCTGAAACCTTCTACAAATACTCACCTTCACCTCCACAAGATAATGATCAGACATTCCTCCGGTTGCCCCACTCAGCACATTAACATCCAAAAGTCTCTCTTTCTCATGCCTGTCAATTAACACGCAATCTTATAGTGCTCTCTGACCATCTCTCCTACTTACATATGTATATTTATGTATATCTCTCTTTTTAAGCCAGGTATGCCTAATCACCAGTCCTTTTTCAGCACACAAATCTACAAGTTCTTCACCATTTCCATTTACAATATTGAACACCTCATGTACACCAATTGTAACTTCAACTGCCACATTACTCCCCTTTGCGTTCAAATCACCCATCACTATAACCCGGTCTTGTGCGTCAAAACTGCTAACACACTCACTCAGCTGCTCCCAAAACACTTGTCTCTCATGATCTTTCTTTTCATGACCAGGTGCATAGGCACCAATAATCACCTATCTCTCTTCATCCACTTTCAGTTTTACCCATATCAATCTAGCTAGAGTTTACTTTCTTACAATATGTCACATACTCTCACAACTCCTGCTTCAGGGGTAGTGCTACACCTTCCTTTGCTCTTGTCCTCTCACCATCCCCTGACTTTACTCCCAAGACATTCCCAAACCACTCTTCCCCTTTACCCTTGAGCTTCATGTCACTTGCAGCCAGAATGTCCAGGTTCCTTTCCCTCACATATACTACCTATCTCCTTTTTCTCATCTTGGTTACATCCACATGCATTCAAACACCCAAATCTTAGCCTTGGAGGAGGATGAGCTCTCCCCACATGATTCCTTCTGTTTCCTCTTTTAGAAAGTTAAAGTACATGGAGGAGAGGGTTTCTACCGCTGCTCCCATCCCTTTTAGTCACCTTCTATGAAATTCAGGGAATGCGAGGGAAGTATTCTTTATCCCCTATTCCCAGTGATATATATATATATATATATATATATATATATATATATATATATATACTATCCCTGGGGATAGGGGAGAAAGAATACTTCCCAGGTATTCCCTGCGTGTCGTAGAAGGCGACTAAAAGGGAAGGGAGCGGGGGGCTGGAAATCCTCCCCTCTCTTTTTTTTCTTTTTTTTTTTTCCAAAAGAAGGAACAGAGAAGGGGGCCAGGTGAGGGAATTCCCTCAAAGGCCCAGTCCTCTGTTCTTAACGCTACCTCGCTATCGCGGGAAATGGCGAATAGTATGAAAAAAAAATATATATATATATATATATATATATATATATATATATATATATATATATATATATATATATATACATACATGAATCAGCGCTGGTGGCTGATTCATGTGAGAAACTGCAGAAGCTGGTGACTGAGTTTGGTAAAGTGTGTGAAAGAAGAAAGTTAAGAGTAAATGTGAATAAGAGCAAGGTTATTAGGTACAGTAGGGTTGAGGGTCAATTCAATTAGGAGGTGAGTTTGAATGGAGAAAAACTGGAGGAAGTGAAGTGTTTTAGATATCTGGGAGTGGATCTGGCAGCGGATGGAACCATGGAAGCGGAAGTGGATCATAGGGTGGAGGAGGGGGCGAAAATTCTGGGAGCCTTGAAGAATCTGTGGAAGTCGAGAACATTATCTCGGAAAGCAAAAATGGGTATGTTTGAAGGAATAGTGGTTCCAACAATGTTGTATGGTTGCGAGGTGTGGACTATGGATAGAGTTGTGCGCAGGAGGATGGATGTGCTGGAAATGAGATGTTTGAGGACAATGTGTGGTGTGAGGTAGTTTGATCGAGTAAGTAACGTAAGGGTAAGAGAGATGTGTGGAAATAAAAAGAGCGTGGTTGAGAGAGCAGAAGAGGGTGTTTTGAAATGGTTTGGGCACATGGAGAGAATGAGTGAGGAAAGATTGACCAAGAGGATATATGTGTCGGAGGTGGAGGGAACGAGGAGAAGAGGGAGACCAAATTGGAGGTGGAAAGATGGAGTGAAAAAGATTTTGTGTGATCGGGGCCTGAACATGCAGGAGGGTGAAAGGAGGGCAAAGAATAGAGTGAATTGGAGCGATGTGGTATACCGGGGTTGACGTGCTGTCAGTGGATTGAATCAAGGCATGTGTATGGGGGTGGGTTGGGCCATTTCTTTCGTGTGTTTCCTTGCGCTACCTCGCAAACGCGGGAGACAGCGACAAAGCAAAAAAAAATATATATATATATATATATTCATGTGAGAAACTGCAGAAGCTGGTGATTGAGTTTGGTAAAGTGTGTGGAAGAAGAAAGTTAAGAGTAAATGTGAATAAGAGCAAGGTTATTAGGTACAGTAGGGTTGAGGGTCAAGTCAATTGGGAGGTGAGTTTGAATGGAGAAAAACTGGAGGAAGTGAAGTGTTTTAGATATCTGGGAGTGGATCTGGCAGCGGATGGAACCATGGAAGCGGAAGTGGATCATAGGGTGGGAGAGGGGGCGAAAATTCTGGGGGCCTTGAAGAATGTGTGGAAGTCGAGAACATTATCTCGGAAAGCAAAAATGGGTATGTTTGAAGAAATAGTAGTTCCAACAATGTTGTATGGTTGCGAGGCGTGGGCTATGGATAGAGTTGTGCGCAGGAGGATGGATGTGCTGGAAATGAGATGTTTGAGGACAATGTGTGGTGTGAGGTGGTTTGATCAAGTGAGTAACGTAAGGGTAAGAGAGATGTGTGGAAATAAAAAGAGCGTGGTTGAGAGAGCAGAAGAGGGTGTTTTGAAGTGGTTTGGGCACATGGAGAGGATGAGTGAGGAAAGATTGACCAAGAGGATATATGTGTCGGAGGTGGAGGGAGCAAGGAGAAGAGGGAGACCAAATTGGAGGTGGAAAGATGGAGTGAAAAAGATTTTGTGTGATCGGGGCCTGAACATGCAGGAGGGTGAAAGGAGGGCAAGGAATAGAGTGAATTGGAGCGATGTGGTATACCGGGGTTGACGTGCTGTCAGTGGATTGAATCAAGGCTTGTGAAGCGTCTGGGGTAAACCATGGAAAGCTGTGTAGGTATGTATATTTGCGTGTGTGGACGTATGTATATACATGTGTATGGGGGTGGGTTGGGCCATTTCTTTCGTCTGTTTCCTTGCGCTACCTCGCAAACGCGGGAGACAGCGACAAAGTATAAAAAAAAAAAATATATATATATATATATATATATATATATATGATAGAGATGCTCTGTGTAAGGGATTAAGAGTATATGGTGTGGGAGGTAAGTTGCTAGAAGCCGTGAAAAGCTTTTATCGAGGATGTAAGGCATGTGTACGAGTAAGAAGAGAGGAAAGTGATTGGTTCCCAGTGAATGTTGGTTTACGGCAAAGGTGCTTGATGTCTCCATGGTGGTTTAATTTGTTTATGGATGTGGTTGTTAGGGAGGTGAATGCAACAGTTTTGGAGAGAGGGGCAAGTATGCAGTCTGTTGTGGATGAGAGAGCTTGGGAAGTGAGTCAGTTGTTGTTCGCTGATGATACAGTGCTGTTGGCTGATTTGGGGGAGAAACTTCAGAAGCTGATGACTGAGTTTGGTAAAGACTGTGAAAGAAGAAAGCTGAGAGTGAATGTGAATAAGAGCAAGGTTATTAGGTTCAGTAGGGTAGGGTTGAGAGACAAGTAAATTAGGAGGTAAGTTTGAATGGAGAAAAACTGGAGGAAGTGAAGTGTTTTAGATATCTGTGAGTTGATTTGGCAGCAGATGGAAGCAGAAGTGAGTCACATGTTGGGGGAGGGGGTGAAGGTTCTAGGAAGGTTGAAGAATGTGGGGAAGGTGAGAGCATTATCTTGGAAAGCAAAACTGGGTATGTTTGAAGGAATAGTGGTTCCAACAATGTTATATAGTTGCAAGGCATGGATTGTAGATAGGGTTGTGCAGAGGAGGGCGGACGTGCTGGAAATGAGATGTTTGAGGACAATATTTGGTGTGAGGTGGTTTGATCGAGTAAGTAATGAAAGGGTAAGAGAGATGTGTGGTAATATAAGGATTGGGGTTGAGAGAGCAGAAGAGGGTGTATTGAAATGTTTTGGTCACATGGAGAGAAGAAATGAGGAAAGATTGTCAGAGGGATATATGTGTCAGAGGTGGAGGGAATGAGAAGTAGGAGACCAAATTTTAGGTGGAAGGATGGAGTGAAAGGGATTTTGAGCGATTGGGGCCTGAACATATAGGAGGGTGAAAGGTGTGCAAGGAGTAGAGTGAATTGGAAGGTCAACTTGCTGTCACTGGATTGAACGAGGGCTTGTGAAGCATCTGGGGTAAACCATGGAAAGTTTTGTGGGGCCTGGATGTGGAAAGGGAGCTGTGGTTTCAGTGCAATGCATATGACAGTTAGAGACTGACTGTGAACGAATGTGGCCTTTGTTGTCTTTTCCTAGCACTACCTTGCATGCACGCAGGGGGAGGGGGGGATGCCATTTCATGTGTGGTGGGAATGGATGAAGGTAGCATGTATGAATATTTTTTTTTTTTTTTCATACTGTTCGCCACCTCCCGTGTTAGCAAGGTAGCCTTAAGAACAGAGGAATGAGCCTTTGAGGGAAATTCTCACTTGGTCCCCTTCTCTGTTCCTTCTTTTGGAAAATTAGAAATGAGAGGGGAGGATTTCCAGCCCCCCGCTCCCTCCCCTTTTAGCCGCCTACTACGACACGCAGGAAATACGTGGGAAGTATTCTTTCTCCCCTATCCCTGGGGATAGGGGAGAAAATTTGATATATTAAACAACTTACTTAGAAATTACTTAGACAGTTTAGGTAGAATAAAAAGATGTTTTGGAAGGAGATAAATAACGTGCATAAGAGGAGAACAAATGGGAACATTGATGAAGGGGGCAAGTGGGGAGGTAATAACAGTCAGTGATGAAGTGAGGAGATGGAGAGAGTATTTTGAAGGTTTGTTGTATGTGTCACATATGGGGTGTTGGATGGGGTGGTATGCAAGGTGAGAGGGTCAGGGAGAATGGTTTGGTGAAGAGAGAAGAGGTAGTGAAAGCTTTGCGGAAGATGAATTCCGGCAAAGCGGCGGGTTTGGATGGTATTGTAGAGGAATTTATTAAATAAGGGGGTGATGTGTTGCTGACTGGTTGGTAACAATATTCACTGTACATATGGACCATGATGAAGTGTCTGATGATTAACGAAATGCATGCATAGTGTCATTGTACAAAGACAAAGGGCATAAAGGCAAGGGTTCAAACTACAGAGGCAAAAGTTTCTTTAGTATTCCTGGGAAAGTACATGGGAGGGTAATGACTGAAAGGGTGTAGGCATGTACAGAGCATCAGATTGGAGAGGAGCAGTGTGGTTTCAGAAGTGGTAGAGGATGTGTGGATCAGATGTTTGCTTTGAAGAATGTATGTGAGAAATACTTAGAAAAACAGATGGATTTGTACACAACATTTATGGATCTGGAGATGGCATATGATAGGGTTGATAGAGATGCTTTGTGGAAGGTTTTAAGAGTATATGGTGTGGGAGGTAAGTTGCTAGAAGCAGTGAGAAGTTTTTACCAAGGATGTAAGGCATGTGTACGAATAGGAAGAGAGGAGAGTGACTGGTTCTTAGTGAATGTACCCATTGTTGTTCAATTTATCTATGGAAGAGGTAGTTAGGCAGGTAAATGCAATATGTACATTTGTTTATATATATATGTCTGTGTATGTATATGTATGTTTTTATTTATTATACTGTTTCGCTGTCTCCTGCATTAGCGAGATAGCGCAAAGAAACAGACGAAAGAGTGGCCCAACATACCCACATATACATGTATATACGTAAACGCCCACACACACACATAAACATACCTATACATTTCAATGTATACATACACATACATACACAGACATATACATATATACATGTGCACATATTCATACATGCTTCCTTCAACCATTCCTGCCACACATGAAATGACACCCCCTCCCCCCGCATGCGCGTGGGTAGCACTAGGAAAAGACAACAAAGGCTACATTCATCCACGCTCAGACTCTAGCTGTCATGTGTAATGCACTGAAACCATAGCTCCCTTTTCACATCCTGGCCCCACTAAACTCCATGATTTACCCCAGACACTTCACATGCCCTGGTTCAGTCCATTAACAGCATGTCCACCCAGGTATACCACATCATTCCAATTAACTTTCTTCCGTACATGCCTCAAAATCTTTTTCACTCCATCCTCCCACCTCCACTTTGGTCTCCCACTTCTCCTCGTTCCCTCCACCTCTGACACATATATCCTCTTTGTCAATCTTTCCTCACTTATTCTCTCTTTGTGACCGAACCATTTCAGTACTCCCTCTTCTGTTCTCTCAACCACTCTCTTTTTATTCCCATACGTCTCTCTTACCCTTTCATTACTTACTTGATCAAACCACCTCATACCACATATTGTCCTCAGACATTTCGTTTCCAACACACCCACCCTCCTCCGCACAGCCCTATCTATAGCCCATGCCTCGCAACCAAATGATATTGTTGGACCCACTATTCCTTCAAACATACCCATTTTTGCTCCGAGATAACGTTCTCGCCTTCCACACATTCGTAAATGCTCCCAGAACCTTTGCCCCCTTCCCTACCCTGTGACTCACTTCTGCTTCCATGGTTCCATCTGCTCTTAAATCCACTCCCAGATATCTAAAACACTTCACTTCCTCCAGTTTTTCTCCATTTAAACTTACCTCCCAATTAACTTGTCGCTCAACCCTAGTGAACCTTGCTCTTATTCACATTTACCCTCAGCTTTCTTCTTTCACACACTTTACCAAAATCAGTCACCAACCTCTGCAGTTTCTTACATGAATCAGCCACCAGCTCTATATCATCAGCGAAAAACAACTTACTCACTTCCCAAGCCCTCTCATCCACAACTGACTGCATACATGCCCCTCTTTCCAAGACTCTTACATTCACCTCCTTAACAAGTTCATCCATAAATAAATTAAACAACTATGGAGACATTACACACCCATGCCACAAACCGACATTCACTTTCCTCTCTTATTACTTTTACACATGCCTTACACCCTTGATATATACTTTTCACTGCTTCTAGCAACTTACCTCCCATACCATATACTGTTGATACCTTCCACAAAGCATATATATCAACTCTATCATATGCCTTCTCCAGATACAGAAATGCTAAATACAAATCCATCTGTTTTTCTAAGTATTTTTCACATTCATTCTTCAAAGCAGACACCTGATCCCCACATCCTCTACCACTTATACAACCACTCTGCTCTTCCCCAATCTGATGCTCTGTGCATGCCTTTACCCTCTCACCTTGCACACCACCTCGACCAAAACACCCTATATCTGCCACGCTATCATCAAACACATTCAACAAACCTTCAAAATATTCACTCCATCTTCTCGCATCACCACTACTTGTTATCACCTCCCCATTAGCATCCTTCACTGATGTTCCCATTTGTTCCCTTGTCTTACCCTTTTTATTTACCTCCTTCCAAAACATCTTTTTATTCTATTTAAGATTCAGTGATACTCTGTCACACCATCTCTCATTTGCCTTCTTATTCACTTCTTGCAACTTTCTCTTGACCTCTTGCCTCTTTCTTTTATACACCTCCCAGTCATTTGCACTATTTCCCTCCAAGAATTGTCCAAATGCCTCTCTCTTCCTTTCACAAACAATATTATTTCTTCATACCATCACTCACCACCCTTTCTCATCTGCCTACCTCCCACCTTTCTCATGCCACAAGCATCTTCTGCGCAAGCCATCACTGCTTTCCTAAATACATCCCTTTCCTTCCCCCACTCTCCTTATATCATTTGCTCTCACCTTTTTCCATTCTGCAGTCGATCTCTCATGATACTTCCTCACACAAGTCTCCTTTCCAAGCTCACTTACTCTCACCACTCTCTTCACCCCAACATTCTCTCTTCTTTTCTGAAACCTTCTACAAATACTCACCTTCACCTCCACAAGATAATGATCAGACATTCCTCCGGTTGCCCCACTCAGCACATTAACATCCAAAAGTCTCTCTTTCTCATGCCTGTCAATTAACACGCAATCTTATAGTGCTCTCTGACCATCTCTCCTACTTACATATGTATATTTATGTATATCTCTCTTTTTAAGCCAGGTATGCCTAATCACCAGTCCTTTTTCAGCACACAAATCTACAAGTTCTTCACCATTTCCATTTACAATATTGAACACCTCATGTACACCAATTGTAACTTCAACTGCCACATTACTCCCCTTTGCGTTCAAATCACCCATCACTATAACCCGGTCTTGTGCGTCAAAACTGCTAACACACTCACTCAGCTGCTCCCAAAACACTTGTCTCTCATGATCTTTCTTTTCATGACCAGGTGCATAGGCACCAATAATCACCTATCTCTCTTCATCCACTTTCAGTTTTACCCATATCAATCTAGCTAGAGTTTACTTTCTTACAATATGTCACATACTCTCACAACTCCTGCTTCAGGGGTAGTGCTACACCTTCCTTTGCTCTTGTCCTCTCACCATCCCCTGACTTTACTCCCAAGACATTCCCAAACCACTCTTCCCCTTTACCCTTGAGCTTCATGTCACTTGCAGCCAGAATGTCCAGGTTCCTTTCCCTCACATATACTACCTATCTCCTTTTTCTCATCTTGGTTACATCCACATGCATTCAAACACCCAAATCTTAGCCTTGGAGGAGGATGAGCTCTCCCCACATGATTCCTTCTGTTTCCTCTTTTAGAAAGTTAAAGTACATGGAGGAGAGGGTTTCTACCGCTGCTCCCATCCCTTTTAGTCACCTTCTATGAAATTCAGGGAATGCGAGGGAAGTATTCTTTATCCCCTATTCCCAGTGATATATATATATATATATATATATATATATATATATATATATATATATACTATCCCTGGGGATAGGGGAGAAAGAATACTTCCCAGGTATTCCCTGCGTGTCGTAGAAGGCGACTAAAAGGGAAGGGAGCGGGGGGCTGGAAATCCTCCCCTCTCTTTTTTTTCTTTTTTTTTTTCCAAAAGAAGGAACAGAGAAGGGGGCCAGGTGAGGGAATTCCCTCAAAGGCCCAGTCCTCTGTTCTTAACGCTACCTCGCTATCGCGGGAAATGGCGAATAGTATGAAAAAAAAAATATATATATATATATATATATATATATATATATATATATATATATATATATATATATATATACATACATGAATCAGCGCTGGTGGCTGATTCATGTGAGAAACTGCAGAAGCTGGTGACTGAGTTTGGTAAAGTGTGTGAAAGAAGAAAGTTAAGAGTAAATGTGAATAAGAGCAAGGTTATTAGGTACAGTAGGGTTGAGGGTCAATTCAATTAGGAGGTGAGTTTGAATGGAGAAAAACTGGAGGAAGTGAAGTGTTTTAGATATCTGGGAGTGGATCTGGCAGCGGATGGAACCATGGAAGCGGAAGTGGATCATAGGGTGGAGGAGGGGGCGAAAATTCTGGGAGCCTTGAAGAATCTGTGGAAGTCGAGAACATTATCTCGGAAAGCAAAAATGGGTATGTTTGAAGGAATAGTGGTTCCAACAATGTTGTATGGTTGCGAGGTGTGGACTATGGATAGAGTTGTGCGCAGGAGGATGGATGTGCTGGAAATGAGATGTTTGAGGACAATGTGTGGTGTGAGGTAGTTTGATCGAGTAAGTAACGTAAGGGTAAGAGAGATGTGTGGAAATAAAAAGAGCGTGGTTGAGAGAGCAGAAGAGGGTGTTTTGAAATGGTTTGGGCACATGGAGAGAATGAGTGAGGAAAGATTGACCAAGAGGATATATGTGTCGGAGGTGGAGGGAACGAGGAGAAGAGGGAGACCAAATTGGAGGTGGAAAGATGGAGTGAAAAAGATTTTGTGTGATCGGGGCCTGAACATGCAGGAGGGTGAAAGGAGGGCAAAGAATAGAGTGAATTGGAGCGATGTGGTATACCGGGGTTGACGTGCTGTCAGTGGATTGAATCAAGGCATGTGTATGGGGGTGGGTTGGGCCATTTCTTTCGTGTGTTTCCTTGCGCTACCTCGCAAACGCGGGAGACAGCGACAAAGCAAAAAAAATATATATATATATATATATTCATGTGAGAAACTGCAGAAGCTGGTGACTGAGTTTGGTAAAGTGTGTGGAAGAAGAAAGTTAAGAGTGAATGTGAATAAGAGCAAGGTTATTAGGTACAGTAGGGTTGAGGGTCAAGTCAATTGGGAGGTGAGTTTGAATGGAGAAAAACTGGAGGAAGTGAAGTGTTTTAGATATCTGGGAGTGGATCTGGCAGCGGATGGAACCATGGAAGCGGAAGTGGATCATAGGGTGGGAGAGGGGGCGAAAATTCTGGGGGCCTTGAAGAATGTGTGGAAGTCGAGAACATTATCTCGGAAAGCAAAAATGGGTATGTTTGAAGAAATAGTAGTTCCAACAATGTTGTATGGTTGCGAGGCGTGGGCTATGGATAGAGTTGTGCGCAGGAGGATGGATGTGCTGGAAATGAGATGTTTGAGGACAATGTGTGGTGTGAGGTGGTTTGATCAAGTGAGTAACGTAAGGGTAAGAGAGATGTGTGGAAATAAAAAGAGCGTGGTTGAGAGAGCAGAAGAGGGTGTTTTGAAGTGGTTTGGGCACATGGAGAGGATGAGTGAGGAAAGATTGACCAAGAGGATATATGTGTCGGAGGTGGAGGGAGCAAGGAGAAGAGGGAGACCAAATTGGAGGTGGAAAGATGGAGTGAAAAAGATTTTGTGTGATCGGGGCCTGAACATGCAGGAGGGTGAAAGGAGGGCAAGGAATAGAGTGAATTGGAGCGATGTGGTATACCGGGGTTGACGTGCTGTCAGTGGATTGAATCAAGGCTTGTGAAGCGTCTGGGGTAAACCATGGAAAGCTGTGTAGGTATGTATATTTGCGTGTGTGGACGTATGTATATACATGTGTATGGGGGTGGGTTGGGCCATTTCTTTCGTCTGTTTCCTTGCGCTACCTCGCAAACGCGGGAGACAGCGACAAAGTATAAAAAAAAAAATATATATATATATATATATATATATATATATATGATAGAGATGCTCTGTGTAAGGGATTAAGAGTATATGGTGTGGGAGGTAAGTTGCTAGAAGCCGTGAAAAGCTTTTATCGAGGATGTAAGGCATGTGTACGAGTAAGAAGAGAGGAAAGTGATTGGTTCCCAGTGAATGTCAGTTTGCGGCAAAGGTGCTTGATGTCTCCATGGTGGTTTAATTTGTTTATGGATGTGGTTGTTAGGGAGGTGAATGCAACAGTTTTGGAGAGAGGGGCAAGTATGCAGTCTGTTGTGGATGTGAGAGCTTGGGAAGTGAGTCAGTTGTTGTTCGCTGATGATACAGTGCTGGTGGCTGATTTGGGGGAGAAACTTCAGAAGCTGATGACTGAGTTTGGTAAAGACTGTGAAAGAAGAAAGCTGAGAGTGAATGTGAATAAGAGCAAGGTTATTAGGTTCAGTAGGTTAGGTGTGAGAGACAAGTAAATTGGGAGGTAAGTTTGAATGGAGAAAAACTGGAGGAAGTGAAGTGTTTTAGATATCTGGGAGTTGATTTGGCAGCAGATGGAAGCAGAAGTGAGTCACATGTTGGGGGAGGGGGCGAAGGTTCTAGGAGGGTTGAAGAATGTGTGGAAGGTGAGAGCATTATCTTGGAAAGCAAAACTGGGTATGTTTGAAGGAATAGTGGTTCCAACAATGTTATATAGTTGCAAGGCATGGATTGTAGATAGGGTTGTGCAGAGGAGGGTGGACATGCTGGAAATGAGATGTTTGAGGACAATATGTGGTGTGAGGTGGTTTGATCGAGTAAGTAATGAAAGGGTAAGAGAGATATGTGGTAATATAAGGATTGGGGTTGAGAGAGCAGAAGAGGGTGAATTGAAATGGTTTGGTTACATGGAGAGAAGAAATGAGGAAAGATTGACAAAGGGATATATGTGTCAGAGATGGAGGGAATGAGAAGTAGGAGACCAAATTTTAGGTGGAAGGATGGAGTGAAAGGGATTTTGAGCGATTGGGGCCTGAACATATAGGAGGGTGAAAGGTGTGCAAGGAGTAGAGTGAATTGGAAAGATATGGTATACCGGAGATATGGTATACCGGGGTCGACTTGCTGTCACTGGATTGAACGAGGGCTTGTGAAGCATCTGGGGTAAACCATGGAAAGTTTTGTAGGGCCTGGATGTGGAAAGGGAGCTGTGGTTTCAATCCAATGCATATGACAGTTAGAGACTGACTGTGAATGAATGTGGCCTTTGTTGTCTTTTCCTAGCACTACCTTGCATGCACGCAGGGGGAGGGGGGATGCCATTTCATGTGTGGTGGGAATGGATGACGGTAGCATGTATGAATTTTTTTTTTTTCATACTTTTCGCCACCTCCCGTGTTAGCAAGGTAGCCTTAAGAACAGAGGAATGAGCCTTTGAGGGAAATCCTCTTTTGGTCGCCTCCTCTGTTCCTTCTTTTGGAAAATTAAAAACGAGAGGGGAGGATTTCCAGCCCCCCCCGCTCCCTTCCCTTTTAGCCGCCTACTATGACACGCAGGGAATACGTGGGAAGTATTCTTTCTCCGCTATCCCTGGGGATAGGGGAGAAAATTTGATATATTAAACAACTTACTTAGAAATTACTTAGACAGTTTAGGGAGAATAAAAAGATGTTTTGGAAGGAGATAAATAACATGCATAAGAGGAGAACAAATGGGAACATCGATGAAGGGGGCAAGTGGGGAGGTAATAACAGTCAGTGATGAAGTGAGGAGATGGAGAGAGCATTTTGAAGGTTTGTTGTATGTGTCACATATGGGGTGTTGGATGGGGTGGTATGCAAGGTGAGAGGGTCAGGGAGAATGGTTTGGTGAAGAGAGAAGAGGTAGTGAAAGCTTTGCGGAAGATGATATCCGGTAAAGCGGCGGGTTTGGATGGTATTGCAGAGGAATTTATTAAATAAGGGGGTGATGTGTTGCTGACTGGTTGGGAACAATATTCACTGTACATATGGACCATGATGAAGTGCCTGATGATTAACGAAATGCATGCATAGTGTCATTGTACAAAGACAAAGGGGATAAAGGCAAGGGTTCAAACTACAGAGGCAAAAGTTTCTTTAGTATTCCTGGGAAAGTACATGGGAGGGTAATGACTGAAAGGGTGAAGGCATGTACAGAGCATCAGATTGGAGAGGAGCAGTGTGGTTTCAGAAGTGGTAGAGGATGTGTGGATCAGATGTTTGCTTTGAAGAATGTATGTGAGAAATACGTAGAAAAACAGATGGATTTGTACACAACATTTATGGATCTGGAGATGGCATATGATAGGGTTGATAGAAATGCTTTGTGGAAGGTTTTAAGAGTATATGGTGTGGGAGGTAAGTTGCTAGAAGCAGTGAGAAGTTTTTACCAAGGATGTAAGGCATGTGTACGAATAGGAAGAGAGGAGAGTGACTGGTTCTTAGTGAATGTACCCATTGTTGTTCAATTTATCTATGGAAGAGGTAGTTAGGCAGGTAAATGCAATATGTACATGTGTTTATATATATATGTCTGTATGTATATGTATGTTTTTATTTATTATACTGTGTCGCTGTCTCCTGCATTAGCGAGATAGCGCAAGGAAACAGACGAAAGAGTGGCCCAACCTTCCCACATATACATGTATATACGTAAACGCCCACACACACACATATACATACCTATACATTTCAATGTATACATACACATACATACACAGACATATACATATATACATGTGCACATATTCATACATGCTTCCTTCAACCATTCCCGCCACACATGAAATGACACCCCCCTCGCCCCGCATGCGCGTGGGGTAGCACTAGGAAAAGACAACAAAGGCTACATTCATCCACGCTCAGACTCTAGCTGTCATGTGTAATGCACTGAAACCAAATCTCCATTTCCACATCCTGGCCCCACTAAACTCCATGATTTACCCCAGACACTTCACATGCCCTGGTTCAGTCCATTAACAGCATGTCCACCCCCGGTATACCACATCATTCCAATTATCACTCTTCCTTACACGCCTCAAAATCTTTTTCACTCCATCCTCCCACCTCCACTTTGGTCTCCCACTTCTCCTCGTTCCCTCCACCTCTGACACATATATCCTCTTTGTCAATCTTTCCTCACTTATTCTCTCTTTGTGACCGAACCATTCCAATACTCCCTCTTCTGTTCTCTCAACCACTCTCTTTTTATTCCCATACGTCTCTCTTACCCTTTCATTACTTACTTGATCAAACCACCTCATACCACATATTGTCCTCAGACATTTCGTTTCCAACACACCCACCCTCCTCCGCACAGCCCTATCTATAGCCCATGCCTCGCAACCAAATGATATTGTTGGACCCACTATTCCTTCAAACATACCCATTTTTGCTCCGAGATAACGTTCTCGCCTTCCACACATTCGTAAATGCTCCCAGAACCTTTGCCCCCTTCCCTACCCTGTGACTCACTTCTGCTTCCATGGTTCCATCTGCTCTTAAATCCACTCCCAGATATCTAAAACACTTCACTTCCTCCAGTTTTTCTCCATTTAAACTTACCTCCCAATTAACTTGTCGCTCAACCCTAGTGAACCTTGCTCTTATTCACATTTACCCTCAGCTTTCTTCTTTCACACACTTTACCAAAATCAGTCACCAACCTCTGCAGTTTCTTACATGAATCAGCCACCAGCTCTATATCATCAGCGAAAAACAACTTACTCACTTCCCAAGCCCTCTCATCCACAACTGACTGCATACATGCCCCTCTTTCCAAGACTCTTGCATTCACCTCCTTAACAAGTTCATCCATAAATAAATTAAACAACTATGGAGACATTACACACCCATGCCACAAACCGACATTCACTTTCCTCTCTTATTACTTTTACACATGCCTTACACCCTTGATATATACTTTTCACTGCTTCTAGCAACTTACCTCCCATACCATATACTGTTGATACCTTCCACAAAGCATATATATCAACTCTATCATATGCCTTCTCCAGATACAGAAATGCTAAATACAAATCCATCTGTTTTTCTAAGTATTTTTCACATTCATTCTTCAAAGCAGACACCTGATCCCCACATCCTCTACCACTTATACAACCACTCTGCTCTTCCCCAATCTGATGCTCTGTGCATGCCTTTACCCTCTCAGTCAGTACCCTCCCATATAATTTACCAAGAATACTGAACAAACGTATACATCTGTAGTTTGAACACTCACCTTTATCTCCTTTGCCCTTGTACTGTGGTACCACGCATGCATTCTTCCAATCCTTAGGCACTTCACAATGAACCATACATACATTGAATATCCTTACCAACCAGTAAACAACACAGTCACCTCCTTTTTTATTAAATTCCAATGCAGTACCATGCAAACCTGTCTCCTTGCTGGCTTTCATCTTCTGCAAAGCTTTCACTACCTCTTGTCTGTTTACCAAACCATTCTCCCTGACCCTCTTACTTCACACTCCACCTCGACCAAAACACCCTATATCTGCCACTCTATCATCAGACATATTCAACAAACCCTCAAAATACTCACTCCCTCTCCTTCTCCCTTCAGCTCTACTTGTTATTACCTCCCCATTAGCTCCCTTCACCGATGTTCCCATTTGTTTTCTTATCTTATGCATTTTATTTACCTCCTTCCAAAATATCTTTTTATTCTTCCAAAAGTTATTGATACTCTCTCAAACCAACTCTCATATGCCCTCTTTTTCACCTCTTGCACCTTTCTCTTGACCTCCTGCCTCTTTCTTTTATACATCTCCCAGTCATTCGCACTACTTCCCTGATAAAATCTTCCAAAAGCCTCTCTCTACTCTTTCACTAATAATCTTGCTCCTTTTTACATGGTATTAATACTTTAATCATTCATCCTTTTCCCTTGTAAAACTATGTCGTGTTAGTTATTGTATCACTGCTATTGTAGACATCATTCCTCTTTGTTTTTGCTGTTAGAACTTTAACCTTGCTTCTCTCTTTTTTTTTGTCAAAATAGAAATTTGAGTTGTACAGTTTCTTTGTTTCTTCCATTGGAATATTCTTTTTGGCATTGTCCATTTCTGCTTTGTAGTGTATAGTCACTTCTGTGATGCTATGATGTGTGATTCTTGCCTTGTTAACATCAGTGTCTGTGGGATATCATATTGAAAAATGAGGTTGGTCATGTTATCATTTTTTTGGCATGTAGATGACTTAAGTTGAATGCCTCACATATAATTGTAGAATTGAAAGTAATAAACTATTCCATTGATTGGTTAATGATACTGTTGGATGAATATAGAAATTTGATGGCAAAACTGTAGCATTTACTAGTCTACTGCCATGATTTGTTTGTAACTTAAATTTGTTGGTATTGTGACATTTGAAATATTCATTATTGTGCAGTAATTTAGCTCAAATCAGGAGTTAGGTGCATTGAAATAACTTGGGTTGTTCTACCAGTTGTTATTTTGTTAACTTTTTTATGTTCTACAGCTCACTGATTAACTTCAAAATGAGGAAGCATTTAAGGAGGAGAAAATGGTAGAACTTGAAATGAAACAGAAGACATCAAGTCTTCTACCAGAATCAGAAGTGAATATCCAAAGAGTGCAGGTAAGTTTCAAGATGTGCAGTAAGTTTTATGTGGGTGCATGATCTGTGGTTATTGTATCTTAGAAGGTATTCTTTGGTACTGATAATGAAATTTATTGTAGATTTAAAAAAAGAAGAAAAGATTGGAGTAATTACGCTAATGCTGAAATTTTTTCAGAAAAATCATATCTCCCACAGAGTTGCTAAAGGGAGCAAAGAAATACAGGAAATATTATATTATCACACCTGTGAATTACAATTTAAAGATAAGATAGTGAACTACTAGAAGTGTATGTAACTAGTGAAATAAGTGATCAGTCACAGATTTTTGAAAGTATATGAAGACAAAAGCTAAAGAAAATCAAAACTACACTGTGTAACAAATTTTTGCTTTTTTTAGTTCCTTGATAATAAGTTTTATTTTGTAATTATGTCTAAAAAGTATAGAAAATGGCTATTATTCCCTTGAAACCTTGCTTTTGTGATCAGGATAGTGGTTTTGAAATTTACTTATTTTCCAGACCATTCCAGATAGATTCAGTGTTGAGTAGCTGATATAGAACTTTCTAAAAGTTTCCCATTTGACAGCTTTGATGCCAAAAAACACCACAGGTCCGTACCTGTGTCGATTTTAGTGTCAGAAACCCACCCTCAATCTCTCTGGTATTTTATCTGAACTATTTCATTTCACTGCCTGGATGGGAAAAAACACTAAAGGTCCGTACCTGTGTCAATTTTAGTCTTAGAAAAGCACCCTGAATCACTTTGGTATTTTATCTCAACAACTTCATTTTACCACTTTCATGCCAAAAAACACCACAGGTCCGTATCTGTGTGTATTTTAGTCTTAAAAAAGCAACCTAAATCAATCTGATATTTTATGTCAACAACTTCATTTGACCGCCAGGATGCCAAAAAACACCACAGGTCCGTACCTGTGTCAGTTTTAGTGTGAGAAAAGGACCCTTAATAACTCTAGTGTTATATCTGAAATCCTTCATTTCACTGCCTGGGTGGCAAAAAACACCACAGGTCCGTACCTGTGTCGATTTTAGTCTCAGAAAAGTGCCCTGAATCATTTTGGTATTTTATCTCAACTACTTTATTTGACTGCCTGGATGCCATAAAACACCACAGGTCCGTACCTGTGTCGATTTTAGTCTTAGAAAAGCACCATAAATCAACTTGATATTTTATCTAAGCATTTTTGTTTTACCGCCTGGATGCCAAAAAACACCAAATGTCCGTACCTGTGTCAATTTTAGGCTTAGAAAAGCACCCTGAATCACTTTTGTATTTTATCTCAACAACTTTATTTTACCGCTTTGATGCCAAAAAACACCACAGGTCCGTACCTGTGTCGATTTTAGTGTCAGAAACCCACCCTGAATGTCTCTTGTATTTTATCTGAACTACTTCATTTCACTGCCTGGATGGGGAAAAACACCAAAGGTCCATACCTGTGTCAATTTTAGTCTTAGAAAAGCACCCTGAATCACTTTATTTTATGTCAACAACTTCATTTTACCACTTTGATGCCAAAAAACACCACAGGTCCGTACCTGTGTGTATTTTAGTCTCAGAAAAGCACCCTATCTCAATCTGATATTTTATGTCAACAACTTCATTTGACCGCCAGGATGCCAAAAAACACCACAGGTCCGTACCTGTGTCGGTTTTAGTGTGAGAAAAGAACCCTTAATAACTCTAGTGTAATATCTGAAATCCTTCATTTCACTACCTGCGTGGCAAAAAACACCACAGGTCCGTACCTGTGTCGATTTTAGTGTGAGAAAAGGACCCTTAAAAACTCTAGTGTAATATCTGAAATCCATCATTTCACTGCCTGGTTGGCAAAAACACCACAGGTCCATACCTGTGTCGATTTTAGTCTCAGAAAAGCGCTCTGAATCATTTTGGTATTTTATCTCAACTGCTTTATTTCACTGCCTGGGTGCCATAAAACACCACAGGTCCGTACCTGTATCAGTTTTAGTCTTAGAAAAGCACCCTAAATCAATCTGATATTTAACTAAGCATTTTTGTTTTGCCGCCTGAATGCCAAAAAGCACCAAAGGTCCGTACTTGTGTTGATTTTAGTCTAAGAAAAGCGCCCTGAATCATTTTGGTATTTTATCTCAACTACTTTATTTGACTGCCTGGATGCCATAAAACACCACAGGTCCATACCTGTGTCGATTTTAGTCTTAGAAAAGCACCTTAAACCAATCTGATATTTTATCTAAGCATTTTTGTTTTACCGCGTGAATGCCAAAAAAACCAAAGGTCTGTACCTGGGTCAATTTTAGGCTTAGAAAAGCACCCTGAATCACTTTTGTATTTTATCTCAACAACTTCATTTTACCGCTTTGATGCCAAAAAATACCAGAGGGCCGTACCTGTGTCGATTTTAGTGTCAGAAACCCACCCTGAATCTCTCTTGTATTTTATCTGAACTACTTCATTTCACTGCCTGGATGGGGGAAAACACCAAAGGTCCGTACCTTTGTCAATTTTAGTCTTAGAAAAGCACGCTGAATCACTTTGGTATTTTATCTCAACAACATCATTTTACCACTTTGATGCCAAAAAACACCACAGGTCCATACCTGTGTGTATTTTAGTCTTAGAAAAGCACCCTAAATCAATCTGATATTTTATGTCAACAACTTCATTTGACCGCCAGGATGCCAAAAAACACCACAGGTCCGTACCTGTGTCGGATTTAGTGAGAGAAAAGGACCCGTAATAACTCTAGTGTAATGTCTGAAATCCTTCATTTCACTGCCTGTGTGGCAAAAAACACCACAGGTCTGTACCTGTGTCGATTTTAGTGTGAGAAAAGGACCCTTAATAACTCTAGTGTAATATCTGAAATCCTTCATTTCACTGCCTGGTTGGCAAAAACACCACAGGTCCGTACCTGTGTCAATTTTAGTCTCAGAAAAGCGCCCTGAATCATTTTGGTATTTTATCTCAACTACTTTATTTCACTGCCTGGATGCCATAAAACACCACAGGTCCGTACCTGTATCGATTTTAGTCTTAGAAAAGCACCCTAAATCAATCTGATATTTAACTAAGCATTTTTGTTTTGCCGCCTGAATGCCAAAGGTCCGTACCTGTGTCAATTTTAGGCTTAGAAAAGCACCCTTAATCACTGGTATTTTATCTCAACAACTTCATTTTACCGCTTTGATGCCAAAAAACACCACAGGTCCATACCTGTGTGTATTTTAGTCTTAGAAAAGCACCCTATCTCAATCTGATATTTTATGTCAACAACTTCATTTGACCGCCTAGATGCCAAAAAACACCACAGGTCCGTACCTGTGTCGGTTTTAGTGTGAGAAAAGGACCCTTAATAACTCTAGTGTTATATCTGAAATCCTTCATTTCACTGCCTGGGTGGCAAAAAACACCACAGGTCCGTACCTGTGTCGATTTTAGTCTCAGAAAAGCGCCCTGAATCATTTTGGTATTTTATCTCGACTACTTTATTTGAGTGCCTGGATGCCATAAAACACCACAGGTCCGTACCTGTGTCGATTTTAGTCTTAGAAAAGCAACCTGAATCAATCTGATATTTTATCTAAGCATTTTTGTTTTACCGCCTGGATGCCAAAAAACACCAAAGGTCCGTACCTGTGTCAGTTTTAGGCTTAGAAAAGCACCCTGAATCTTTTTTGTATTTTATCTCAACAACTTTATCTTACCGCTTTGATGCCAAAAAACACCATACCTGTGTCGATTTTAGTGTCAGAAACCCACCCTGAATCTCTCTTGTAATTTATCTGAACTACTTCATTTCACTGCCTAGATGGGAAAAAACAGCAAAGGTCCGTACCTGTGTCAATTTTAGTCTTAGAAAAGCATCCTGAATCCCTTTGGTATTTTATGTCAACAACATTTTACCACTTTGATGCCAAAAAACACCACAGGTCTGTACCTGTGTGTATTTTAGTCTTAGAAAAACACCCTAAATCAATCTGATATTTTGTCAACAACTTCATTTGACCGCCTGGATGCCAAAAAACACCAGAGATCCGTACCTGTTTCGGTTTTAGTGAGAGATAAGGACCCTTAATAACTAGTGTAAAATCTGAAATCCTTCATTTCACTGCCTGGGTGGCAAAAAACACCACAGGTCCATACCTGTGTCAATTTTCATATGAGAAAAAGACCCTTGATAACTCTAGTGTAATATCTGAAATCCTTCATTTCACTGCCTGGTTGGCAAAAAACACCAGAGATCCGTACCTGTGTCGATTTTAGTCTCAGAAAAGCGCCATGAATCATTTTGGTATTTTATTTCAACTACTTTATTTGATTGCCTGGATGTCATAAAACACCACAGGTCCGTACCTGTGTCGATTTTACTCTTAGAAAAGCACCCTAAATCAATCTGATATTTTATCTAAGCATTTTTGTTTTACCGCCTGAATGCCAAAACGCACCAAAGGTCCGTACCTGTGTCAATTTCAGGCTTAGAAAAGCATCCTGAATCACTTTTGTATTTTATCTCAACAACTTCATTTTACGGCTTTGATGCCAAAAAACACCACAGGTCCGTACCTCTGTGTATTTTAGTCTTAGAAAAGCACCCTATCTCAATCTGATATTTTATGTCAACAACTTCGTTTGACCGCCTGGATGCCAAAAAACACCACAGGTCCGTCCCTGTGTCGGTTTTAGTGTGAGAAAAGGACCCTTAATAACTCTAGTGTTATATCTGAAATCCTTCATTTCACTGCCTGGGTGGCAAAAAACACCACAGGTCCGTACCTGTGTCGATTTTAGTCTCAGAAAAGCGCCCTGAATCATTTTGGTATTTTATCTCAACTACTTTATTTCACTGCCTGGATGCCATAAAACACCACAGGTCCGTACCTGTGTCGATTTTAGTCTCAGAAAAGCACCCTAAATCAATCTGATATTTTATCTAAACATTTTTGTTTTTCTGTGTTAATGCAAAAAAAACACCAAAGGTCCGTACCTGTGTCAATTTTAGGCTTAGAAATGCACCCTGAATCACTTTTGTATTTTATCACAACAACTTCATTTTACCGCTTTGATGCCAAAAAACACCACAGGTCCGTGCCTGTGTCGATTTTAGTGTGAGAAAAGGACCCTTAATAACTCTAGTGTAATATCTGAAAACCTTCATTTCACTGCCTGGTTGGCAAAAAACACCACAGGTCCGTACCTATGTCGATTTTAGTCTCAGAAAAGCACCCTGAATCATTTTGGTATTTTATCTCAACTACTTTATTTGACTGCCTGGATACCATAAAACACCACAGGTCTGTACCTTTGTCGATTTTAGTCTTAGGAAAGCACCCTAAATCAATCTGATATATTATGTCAACAGCTTCATTTTACCGCCTGGATGCGAAAAAACACCTCAGGTCCTTAACTGTGTCGTTTTTAGTGTGAGAAAACGACCCTTAATAACTCTAGTGTTATATCTGAAATCCTTCATTTCACTGCCTGGGTGGCAAAAAACACCACAGGTCCATACCTGTGTCGATTTTAGTCTCAGAAAAGCGCCCTAAATCATTTTGGTATTTTATCTCGACTACTTTATTTGAGTGCCTGGATGCCATAAAACACCACAGGTCCGTACCTGTGTCGATTTTAGTCTTAGAAAAGCAACCTGAATCAATCTGATATTTTATCTAAGCATTTTTGTTTTACCGCCTGGATGCCAAAAAACACCAAAGGTCCGTACCTGTGTCAATTTTAGGCTTAGAAAAGCACCCTGAATCACTTTTGTATTTTATCTCAACAACTTTATCTTACCGCTTTGATGCCAAAAAACACCGCACCTGTGTCGATTTTAGTGTCAGAAACCCACCCTGAATCTCTCTTGTAATTTATCTGAACTACTTCATTTCACTGCCTAGATGGGAAAAAACAGCAAAGGTCCGTACCTGTGTCAATTTTAGTCTTAGAAGAGCATCCTGAATCCCTTTGGTATTTTATGTCAAAAACATTTTACCACTTTGATGCCAAAAAACACCACAGGTCCATACCTGTGTGTATTTTAGTCTTAGAAAAACACCCTAAATCAATCTGATATTTTGTCAACAACTTCATTTGACCGCCTGGATGCCAAAAAACACCACAGATCTGTACCTGTTTCGGTTTTAGTGAGAGATAAGGACCCTTAATAACTAGTGTAATATCTGAAATCCTTCATTTCACTGCCTGGGTGGCAAAAAACACCACAGGTCCGTACCTGTGTCAATTTTAATGTGAGAAAAAGACCCTTAATAACTCTAGTGTAATATCTGAAATCCTTCATTTCGCTGCCTGGTTGGCAAAAAACACCAGAGATCCGTACCTGTGTCGATTTTAGTCTCAGAAAAGCGCCATGAATCATTTTGGTATTTTATTTGAACTACTTTATTTGATTGCCTGGATATCATAAAACACCACAGGTCCGTACCTGTGTCGATTTTACTCTTAGAAAAGCACCCTAAATCAATCTGATATTTTATCTAAGCATTTTTGTTTTACCGCCTCAATGCCAAAAATGCATCAAAGGTCTGTACCTGTGTCAATTTCAGGCTTAGAAAAGCAATCCTGAATCACTTTTGCATTTTATCTCAACAACTTCATTTTACCGTTTTGATGCCAAAAAACACCTCTGTGTATTTTAGTCTTAGAAAAGCACCCTATCTCAATCTGATATTTTATGTCAACAACTTCGTTTGACCGCCTGGATGCCAAAAAACACCACAGGTCCGTCCCTGTGTCAGTTTTAGTGTGAGAAAAGGACCCTTAATAACTCTAGTGTTATATCTGAAATCCTTCATTTCACTGCCTGGGTGGCAAAAAACACCACAGGTCCGTACCTGTGTCGATTTTAGTCTCAGAAAAGCGCCCTGAATCATTTTGGTATTTTATCTCAACTACTTTATTTCACTGCCTGGATGCCATAAAACACCACAGGTCCGTACCTGTGTCGATTTTAGTCTCAGAAAAGCACCCTAAATCAATCTGATATTTTATCTAAACATTTTTGTTTTTCTGTGTTAATGCCAAAAAACACTAAAGGTCCATACCTGTGTCAATTTTAGGCTTAGAAATGCACCCTGAATCACTTTTGTATTTTATCACAACAACTTCATTTTACCGCTTTGATGCCAAAAAACACCACAGGTCCGTGCCTGTGTCAATTTTAGTGTGAGAAAAGGACCCTTAATAACTCTAGTGTAATATCTGAAAACCTTCATTTCACTGCCTGGTTGGCAAAAAACACCACAGGTCCGTACCTATGTCGATTTTAGTCTTAGAAAAGCACCCTGAATCATTTTGGTATTTTATCTCAACTACTTTATTTGACTGCCTGGATGCCATAAAACACCACATGTCTGTACCTGTGTCGATTTTAGTCTTAGGAAAGCACCCTAAATCAATCTGATATATTACGTCAACAACTTCATTTTACCGCCTGGATTCCAAAAAACACCTCAGGTCCTTAACTGTGTCGTTTTTAGTGTGAGAAAACGACCCTTAATAACTCTAGTGTTATATCTGAAATCCTTCATTTCACTGCCTGGGTGGCAAAACACACCACAGGTCCGTACCTGGGTCGATTTTAGTCTCAGAAAAGCGCCCAGAATCATTTTGGTATTTTATCTCAACTACTTTATTTGTCTGCCTGGATGCCATAAAACACCACAGGTCCGTACCTGTGTCGATTTTAGTCTTAGAAAAGCACCCTAAATCAGTCTGATATTTTATCTAAGCATTTTTGTTTTACCGCCTGGATGCGTTAAAACACCAAAGGTCCGTACCTGTGTCAATTTTAGGCTTAGAAAAGCACCCTGAATAACTTTAGTATTTTATCTCAACTTTATTTTACCGCTTTGATGCCAAAAAACACCACCGGTCCGTACCTGTGTAGAATTTAGTGTCAGAAACCCACCCTGAATCTCTCTTCTATTTCATCTGAACTACTTCATTTCACTGCCTGGATGGGAAAAAACACCAAAGGTCCGTACCTGTGTCAATTTTAGTCTTAGAAAAGCACCCTGAATCCCTTTGGTATTTTATCTCAACAACTTCATTTTACCACTTTGATGCCAAAAAACATAACAGCTCCGTACCTGTGTGTATTATAGTCTAAGAAAAGCACCCTAAATCAATCTGATATTTTATGTCAACAACTTCATTTGACCACCAGGATGCCAAAAAACACCACGGGTCCGTACCTGTGTCGGTTTTAGTGAGAGAAAAGGACCCTTAATAACTCTAGTGTAATATCTGAAATCCTTCATTTCACTGCCTGTGTGGTAAAAAACACCACAGGTCCGTACCTGTTTCGATTTTAGTGATAGAAAAGGACCTTTAATAACTCTAGTGTAATATCTGAAATCCTTCATATCACTGCCTGGTTGGCAAAAAACACCACAGGTCCGTACCTGTGTTCATTTTAGTGTGAGAAAAGGACCCTTAATAACTCTAGTGTGTGGCAAAAAACACCATAGGTCGGTACCTGTGTCGATTTTAGTCTCAGAAAAGCGCCCTGAATCATTTCGGTATTTTTTCTCAACTACTTTATTTGACTGCCTGGATGCCAAAAAAAACCACAGGTCCGTACCTGTGTGGATTTTAAGCTTAGAAAAGTACCCTGAATCACTTTGGTATTTTATCTCAACAACTTCATTTTACTGCTTTGATGCCAAAAAACACCACAGATCCGTACCTGTCTGGATTTTAGGCTTAGAAAAACACCCTAAATCAATCTGATATTTTATGTCAACAACTTCATTTGATTGACAGGATACCAAAAAACACCACAGGTCCGTACCTGTGTCGGTTTTAGTGTGAGAAAAGGAACCTTACTAACTCTAGTGTTATATCTGAAATAGTTCATTTCACTGCCTGGGTGGCAAAAAACACCACAGGTCCGTACCTATGTCGATTTTAGTCTCAGAAAAACGCCCTAAATCATTTTGGTATTTTATCTCAACTACTTTATTTGGCTGCCTGGATGCCAAAAAACACCACAGGTCCATACCTGTGTCAATTTTAGTCTTAGAAAAGCAACTTAAATCAATCTGATATTTTATCTAAGCATTTTTGTTTTACCGCCTGGATGCGTAAAAACACCAAAGGTCCGTACCTGTGTCAATTTTAGGCTTAGAAAACTGTGTGTATTATAGTCTAAGAAAAGCACCCTAAATCAATCTGATATTTTATGTCAACAACTTCATTTGACCACCAGGATGCCAAAAAACACCACTGGTCCGTACCTGTGTCGGTTTTAGTGAGAGAAAAGGACCCTTAATAACTCTAGTGTAATATCTGAAATCCTTCATTTCACTGCCTGGTTGGCAAAAAACACCACAGGTCCGTACCTGTGTTGATTTTAGTGTGAGAAAAGGACCCTTAATAACTCTAGTGTAATATCTGAAATCCTTCATTTCACTGCCTGGTTGGCAAAAAACACCACAGGTCCGTACCTGTGTCGATTTTAGTGATAGAAAAGGACCTTTAATAACTCTAGTGTAATATCTGAAATCCTTCATTTCACTGCCTGGTTGGCAAAAAACACCACAGGTCCGTACCTGTGTTGATTTTAGTGTGAGAAAAGGACCCTTAATAACTCTAGTGTGTGGCAAAAAACACCATAGGTCGGTACCTGTGTCGATTTTAGTCTCAGAAAAGCGCCCTGAATCATTTCGGTATTTTATCTCAACTACTTTATTTGACTGCCTGAATGCCAAAAAACACCACAGGTCCCCGTACCTGTGTGGATTTTAGGCTTAGAAAAGTACCCTGAATCACTTTGGTATTTTATCTGAACAACTTCATTTTACTGCTTTGATGCCAAAAAACACCACAGATCCGTACCTGTCTGGATTTTAGGCTTAGAAAAACACCCTAAATCAATCTGATATTTTATGTCAACAACTTCATTTGATTGACAGGATACCAAAAAACACCACAGGTCCGTACCTGTGTCGGTTTTAGTGTGAGAAAAGGACCCTTACTAACTCTAGTGTTATATCTGAAATAGTTCATTTCACTGCCTGGGTGGCAAAAAACACCACAGGTCCGTACCTATGTCGATTTTAGTCTCAGAAAAACGCCCTAAATCATTTTGGTATTTTATCTCAACTACTTTATTTGGCTGCCTGGATGCCAAAAAACACCACAGGTCCGTACCTGTGTCGATTTTAGTCTTAGAAAAGCACCTTAAATCAATCTGATATTTTATCTAAGCATTTTTGTTTTACCGTCTAAATGCCAAAAAGCACCAAAGGTCCGTACCTGTGTCAATTTTAGGCTTAGAAAAGCACCCTGAATCATTTTTGTATTTTATCTCAACAACTTCATTTTACCCCTTTGATGCCAAAAAACACCACAGGTCCGTACCTGTGTGGATTTTAGGCTTAGAAAAGACCCCTGAATCACTTTGGTATTTTATCTCAACAACTACATTTTACCACTTTGATGCCAAAAAACACCACAGGTCCGTACCTGTGTCGATTTTAGTCTCAGAAAAGCGCCCTGAATCATTTTGGTATTTTATCTCAACTACTTTATTTGACTGCCTGGGTGCCAGAAAACACCAAAGGTGTCGTTTTTTAGTGTGAGAAAAGGACTCTTACTAACTCTAGTGTTATATCTGAAATCGTTCATTTCACTGCCTGGGTCACAAAAAACACCACAGGTGCGTACCTGTGTCGATTTTAGTCTCAGAATAGCGCCCTGAATCATTTTGGTATTTTATCTCAACTTCTTTATTTGACTACCTGGATGCCATAAAAGACCACAGGTCCGTAACTGTGTTGATTTTAGTCTTAGAAAAGCACCCTAAATCAATCTGATGTTTTATCTAAGCATTTTTGTTTTACCGCCTGAATGCCAAAAAGCACCAAAGGTCCGTACCTGTGTCAATTTTAGTCTTAGAAAAGCACCCTGAATAACTTTTGTATATTATCTCAACAACTTCATTTTAGCGCTTTAATGCCAAAAAACACCACAGGTCCGTACCTGTGTGTATTTTAGTCTTAGAAAAGCACCCTAAATCAATCTGATGTTTTATGTCAACAACTTCATTTGAATGCCAGGATGCCAAAAAACACCACAGGTCTGTACCTGTGTCGGTTTTAGTGTGAGAAAAAGACCCTTACTAACTCTAGTGTTATATCTGAAATAGTTCATTTCACTGCCTGGGTGGCAAAAAACACCACAGGTCCGTACCTCTGTCGATTTTAGTCTCAGAAAAGCGCCCTGAATCATTTTGGTATTTTATCTCAACTAATTTATTTGACTACCTGGATGCCATAAAACACCACAGGTCCATACCTGTGTCGATTTTAGTCTTAGAAAAGCACCCTAAATCAATCTGATATTTTATCTAAGCATTTTTGTTTTACCGCCTGAATGCGAAAAAGCACCACAGGTCCGTACCTGTGTCAATTTTAGACTTAGAAAAGCACCCTGAATCACTTTTGTATTTTATCTCAACAACTTCATTTTACCGCTTTGATGCCAAAAAACACCACAGGTGGGGATTTTAGGCTTAGAAAAGACCCCTGAATCACTTTGGTATTTTATCTCAACAACTACATTTTACCACTTTGATGCCAAAAAACACCACAGGTAAGTACCTGTGTCAATTTTAGTCTCAGAAAAGCGCCCTGAATCATTTTGGTATTTTATCTCAACTATATTATTTGACTGCCTGGATGCCAGAAAACACCACAGGTCTGTACCTGTATCGGTTTTAGTGTGAGAAAAGGACCCTTACTAACTATAGTGTTATATCTGAAATCGTTCATTTCACTGCCTGGGTGGCAAAAAACACCATAGATCCGTACCTGTGTCGATTTTAGTCTCAGAAAAGCGCCCTGAATCATTTTGGTAATTTATATCAAATACTTTATTTGACTGCCTGGATGCCATAAAACACCACAGGTCTATACCTGTGTCGATTTTAGTCTTAGAAAAGCACCCTAAATCAATCTGATATTTTATCTAAGCATTTTTGTTTTACCGCCCGAATGCCAAAAAGCACCAAAGGTCCGTCCCCTTCTCAATTTTAGGCTTAGAAAAGCACCCTGAATCATTTTTGTATTTTATGTCAACAACTTCATTTTACCGCTTTGATGCCAAAAAACACCACAGGTCCATACCTGTGTGGATTTTAGGCTTAGAAAAGACCCCTGAATCACTTTGGTATTTTATCTCAACAACTACATTTTACCACTTTGATGCCAAAAAACACCACAGGTCTGTACCTGTGTCGATTTTAGTCTCAGAAAAGCGCCCTGAATCATTTTGGTATTTTATCTCAACTACTTTATTTGACTGCCTGGATGCCAGAAAACACCACAGGTCTGTACCTGTGTCGGTTTTAGTGTGAGAAAAAGACTCTTACTAACTCTAGTGTTATATCTGAAATCGTTCATTTCACTGCCTGGGTGGCAAAAAACACCATAGGTCCGTATCTCTGTCGATTTTAGTCTCAGAAAAGCGCGCTAAATCATTTTGGTATTTTATCTCAACTACTTTTTTTGACGGCCTGGATGCCAAAAAACCCCAAAGATCCGTACCTGTGTGGATTTTAGGCTTAGAAAAGCACCCTGAATCACTTTTGTATTTTATCTCAACAACTTCATTTTACCGCTTTTATGCCAACAACACCACAGGTCCGTACCTGTGTCAATATTAGGCTTAGAAAAGCACCCTGAATCACTTTGGTATTTTATCTCAACAACTACATTTTACCACTTTGATGCCAAAAAACACCACAGGTCCGTACCTGTGTGTATTTTAGTCTTAGAAAAGCACCCTAAATTATTCTGATATTTTATCTAAGCATTTTTGTTTTACAGCCTGAATGCCAAAAAGCACCTAAGGTCCGTCCCTTTGTCAATTTTAGGCTTAGAAATGCACCCTGAATCATTTTTGTATTTTATATCAACAACTTCATTTTACCGCTTTGATGCCAAAAAACACCACAGGTCCGTACCTGTGTCGATTTTAGTCTCAGAAAAGCGCCCTGAATCATTTTGGTATTTTATCTCAACTACTTTATTTGACTGCCTGGATGCCAGAAAACACCAAAGGTCCGTACCTGTGTCGTCTTTAGTGTGAGAAAAGGACTCTTACTAACTCTAGTGTTATATCTGAAATCGTTCATTTCACTGCCTGGGTCACAAAAAACACCATAGGTGCGTCCCTGTGTCGATTTTAGTCTCAGAATAGCGCCCTGAATCATTTTGGTATTTTATCTCAACTTCTTTATTTGACTACCTGGATGCCATAAAAGACCACAGGTCCGTAACTGTGTTGATTTTAGTCTTAGAAAAGCACCCTAAATCAATCTGATATTTTATCTAAGCATTTTTGTTTTACCGCCTGAATGCCAAAAAGCACCAAAGGTCCGTACCTGTGTCAATTTTAGTCTTAGAAAAGCACCCTGAATAACTTTTGTATATTATCTCAACAACTTCATTTTAGCGCTTTAATGTCAAAAAACACCACAGGTCCGTACCTGTGTGTATTTTAGTCTTAGAAAAGCACCCTAAATCAATCTGATGTTTTATGTCAACTTCATTTGAATGCCAGGATGCCAAAAAACACCACAGGTCTGTACCTGTGTCGGTTTTAGTGTGAGAAAAAGACCCTTACTAACTCTAGTGTTATATCTGAAATAGTTCATTTCACTGCCTGGGTGGCAAAAAACACCACATATCCGTACCTCTGTCGATTTTAGTCAGAAAAGCGCCCTGAATCATTTTGGTATTTTATCTCAACTACTTTATTTGACTACCTGGATGCCATAAAACACCACAGGTCCATACCTGTGTCGATTTTAGTCTTAGAAAAGCACCCTAAATCAGTCTGATATTTTATCTAAGCATTTTTGTTTTACCGCCTGAATGCGAAAAAGCACCACAGGTCCGTACCTGTGTCAATTTTAGGCTTAGAAAAGCACCCTGAATCACTTTTGTATTTTATCTCAACAACTTCATTTTACCGCTTTGATGCCAAAAAACACCACAGGTGGGGATTTTAGGCTTAGAAAAGACCCCTGAATCACTTTGGTATTTTATCTCAACAACTACATTTTACCACTTTGATGCCAAAAAACACCACAGGTCCGTACCTGTGTCGATTTTTGTCTCAGAAAAGCGCCCTGAATCATTTTGGTATTTTATCTCAACCACTTTATTTGACTGCCATGATGCCATAAAAGACCACAGGTCTGTACCTGTGTTGAATTTAGTCTTAGAAAAGCACCCTAAATCATTCTGATATTTTATCTAAGCATTTTTGTTTTACTGCCTGAATGCCAAAAAGCACCTAAGGTCCGTCCCTTTGTCAATTTTAGGCTTAGAAAAGCACCCTGAATCATTTTTATATTTTATATCAACAACTTCATTTTACCGCTTTGATGCCAAAAAACACCACAGGTCCGTACCTGTGTGGATTTTAGGCTTAGAAAAGACCCCTGAATCAATTTGGTATTTTATCTCAACTACTTTATTTGACTGCCTGGATACCAGAAAACACCACAGGTCTATACCTGTGTCGATTTTAGTCTCAGAAAAGCACCCTGAATCAATTTGGCATTTTATCTCAACTACTTTATTTGACTGCCTGGATGCCAGAAAACACCACTGGTCTATACCTGTGTCGGTTTTAGTGTGAGAAAAGGACTCTTACTAACTCTAGTGTTATATCTGAAATCGTTCATTTCACTGCCTGGGTGGCAAAAAACACCATAGGTCCGTACATGTGTCGATTTTAGTCTCAGAAAAGCTCCCTGAATCATTTTGGTGTTTTATCTCAACTGCTTTATTTGACTGCCTGGATGCCAAAAAACACCACAGGTCCGTACCTGTGTGGATTTTAGGCTTAGAAAAGCACCCTCAATCACTTTTGTATTTTATCTTAACAACTTCATTTTACCGATTTAATGCCAAAAAACACCACAGGTCCGTACCTGTGTGTATTTTAGTCTTAGAAAAGCACCCTAAATCAATCTGATATTTTATGTCAACAACTTCATTTGATCGCCTGGATGCCAAAAAATACCAGAGGTTTGTACCTGTGTCGATTTTAGTGTGAGAAAAGGACCCTTAATAACTCTAGTGTTATATCTGAAATCCTTCATTTCACTGCTTGGTTGGCAAAAAACATCACAGGTCCGTACCTGTGTCGATTTTAGTCTCAGAAAAGCGCACTGAATCATTTTGATATTTTATCTCAACTACTTTATTTGACTGCCTGGATGCCATAAAAGACCACAGGTCCGTACCTGTGTTGATTTTAGTCTTAGAAAAGCACCCTAAATCAATCTGATATTTTATCCAAGCATTTTGTGTTTTACCGCCTGAATGCCAAAAAGCACCAAATGTCTGTACCTGTTTCAATTTTAGGCTTAGAAAAGCACCTTCAATGATTTTTGTATTTTATCTCAACAACTTCATTTTACCGCTTTGATGCCAAAAAACACCACAGGTCCGTACCTGTGTGGATTTTAGGCTTAGAAAAGACCCCTGAATCACTTTGGTATTTTATCTCAACAACTACATTTTACCACTTTGATGCTAAAAAACACCATAGGTCCGTACCTGTGTGTATTTTAGTCTCAGAAAAGCGCCCTGAATCATTTTGGTATTTAATCTCAAATACTTTATTTGACTGCTTGGATGCCAAAAAACACCACAGGTCTGTACCTGTGTCGGTTTTAGTGTGAGACAAGGACTCTTACTAACTCTGGTGTTATATCTGAAATCGTTCATTTCACTGCCTGGGTGGCAAAAAACACCATAGGTTAGTACCTGTGTTGATTTTAGTCTCAGAAAAGCGCCCTGAATCATTTTGGTATTTTATCTCAACTACTTTATTTGACAGGTCCATACCTGTGTGGATTTTAGGCTTAAAAAAGCACCCTGAATCACTTTTGTTTTTTATATCAACTTCATTTTACCGCTTTGATGCCAAAAAACACCACAGGTCCATACCTGTGTCAATTTTAGGCTTAGAAAAGCACCCTGAATCACTATTGTATTTTACCTCAACAACTTCATTTTACCGCTTTGATGCCAAAAAACACCACAGGTCCGTACCTGTGTGTATTTTAGTCTTAGAAAAGCACCCTAAATCAATCTGATATTTTATGTCTACAACTTCATTTGACAAGTAGTGGTGATGTGAGAAGGAGATGGAGTGAGTATTTCGAAGGTTTGTTGAATGTGTTTGATGATAGAGTGGCAGATATAGGGTGTTTTGGTCGAGGTGGTGTGCAAAGTGAGAGGGTTAGGGAAAATGATGTGGTAAACAGAGAAGAGGTAGTGAAAGCTTTGCGGAAGATGAAAGCCGGCAAGGCAGCAGGTTTGGATGGTATTGCAGTGGAATTTATTAAAAAATGGGGTGACTGTATTGTTGGCTGGTTGGTAAGGTTATTTAATGTATGTATGACTCATGGTGAGGTGCCTGAGGATTGGCGGAATGCGTGCATAGTGCCATTGTACAAAGGCAAAGGGGATAAGAATGAGTGCTCAAATTACAGAGGTATAAGTTTGTTGAGTATTCCTGGTAAATTATATGGGAGGGTATTGATTGAGAGGGTGAAGGCATGTACAGAGCATCAGATTGGGGAAGAGCAGTGTGGTTTCAGAAGTGGTAGAGGATGTGTGGATCAGGTGTTTGCTTTGAAGAATGTATGTGAGAAATACTTAGAAAAGCAAATGGATTTGTATGTAGTATTTATGGATCTGGAGAAGGCATATGATAGAGTTGATAGAGATGCTCTGTGGAAGGTATTAAGAATATATGGTGTGGGAGGAAAGTTGTTAGAAGCAGTGAAAAGTTTTTATCGAGGATGTAAGGCATGTGTACGTGTAGGAAGAGAGGAAAGTGATTGGTTCTCAGTGAATGTAGGTTTGCGGCAGGGGTGTGTGATGTCTCCATGGTTGTTTAATTTGTTTATGGATGGGGTTGTTAGGGAGGTAAATGCAAGAGTTTTGGAAAGAGGGGCAAGTATGAAGTCTGTTGGGGATGAGAGAGCTTGGGAAGTGAGTCAGTTGTTGTTCGCTGATGACACAGCGCTGGTGGCTGATTCATGTGAGAAACTGCAGAAGCTGGTGACTGAGTTTGGTAAAGTGTGTGGAAGAAGAAAGTTAAGAGTAAATGTGAATAAGAGCAAGGTTATTAGGTACAGTAGGGTTGAGGGTCAAGTCAATTGGGAGGTGAGTTTGAATGGAGAAAAACTGGAGGAAGTGAAGTGTTTTAGATATCTGGGAGTGGATCTGGCAGCGGATGGAACCATGGAAGCGGAAGTGGATCATAGGGTGGGGGAGGGGGCGAAAATTCTGGGGGCCTTGAAGAATGTGTGGAAGTCGAGAACATTATCTCGGAAAGCAAAAATGGGTATGTTTGAAGTAATAGTGGTTCCAACAATGTTGTATGGTTGCGAGGCGTGGGCTATGGATAGAGTTGTGCGCAGGAGGATGGATGTGCTGGAAATGAGATGTTTGAGGACAATGTGTGGTGTGAGGTGGTTTGATCGAGTGAGTAACGTAAGGGTAAGAGAGATGTGTGGAAATGAAAAGAGCGTGGTTGAGAGAGCAGAAGAGGGTGTTTTGAAGTGGTTTGGGCACATGGAGAGGATGAGTGAGGAAAGATTGACCAAGAGGATATATGTGTCGGAGGTGGAGGGAACAAGGAGAAGAGGGAGACCAAATTGGAGGTGGAAAGATGGAGTGAAAAAGATTTTGTGTGATCGGGGCCTGAACATGCAGGAGGGTGAAAGGAGGGCAAGGAACAGAGTGAATTGGAGCGATGTGGGATACCGGGGCTGACGTGCTGTCAGTGGATTGAATCAAGGCATGTGAAGCGTCTGGGGTAAACCATGGAAAGCTGTGTAGGTATGTATATTTGCGTGTGTGGACATATGTATATACATGTGTATGGGGGTGGGTTGGGCCATTTCTTTTGTCTGTTTCCTTGCGCTACCTCGCAAACGCGGGAGACAGCGACAAAGTATTAAAAAAAAAAAAAAAAAACTTCATTTGACCGCCTGGATGCCAAAAAACACCACAGGTCCATACTTGTGTCGATTTTATTGTGATAAAACGACCGTTAATAATTTTATTTGACTGCGTCTATGCCATAATACACCACAGGTGTTGATTTTAGTCTTAGAAAAGCACCCTAAATCAATCTGATATTTTATCTAAGCATTTTTGTTTTACCGCCTGAATGCCAAAAGGCACCAAAGGTCCGTACCTGTGTCAATTTTAGGCTTAGAAAAGCACCCTGAATCATTTTTGTATTTTATCTCAACAACTTCATTTTACCGCTTTGATGCCAAAAACACCACAGTTCCGTACCTGTGTGGATTTTAGGCTTAGAAAAGACCCCTGAATCACTTTGGTATTTTATCTCAACAACTACATTTTACCACTTTGATTCCAAAAAACACCACAGGTCCGTACCTGTGTCGATTTTAGTCTCAGAAAAGCGCCCTGAATCATTTTGGTATTTTAACTCGGCTACTTTATTTGACTGCCTTGATGCCAGAAAACACCACAGGTCGGTACCTGTGTTGATTTTAGTCTTAGAAAAGCACCCTAAATCAATCTGATATTTTATGTCAAGAACTTCATTTGACCGCCTGGATGCCAAAAAACACCACAGGTCCATACTTGTATCGGTTTTAGTGTGAGAAAAGGACTCTTACTAACTCTAGTGTTATATCTGAAATCCTTCATTTCACTGCCTGGGTGGCAAAAAATACAATAGGTTTGTACCTGTGTCGATTTTAGTCTCAGAAAAGCGCCCTGAATCATTTTGGTATTTTATTTCAACTACTTTATTTGACTGCCTGGATGCCAAAAAACACCACAGGTCCATACTTGTATCGGTTTTAGTGTGAGAAAAGTACCCTTACTAACTCTAGTGTTATATCTGAAATCGTTCATTTCACAGCTTGGGTGGCAAAAAACACCATAGATCCGCACCTGTGTCGATTTTAGTCTCAGAAAAGCGCCCTGAATCATTTTGGTATTTTATATCAAATATTTTATTTGACTGCCTGGATGCCATAAAACACCACAGGTCTATACCTGTGTCGATTTTAGTCTTAGAAAAGCACCCTAAATCAATCTGATATTTTATCTAAGCATTTTTTTTTTACCGCCTGAATGCCAAAAGGCACCAAAGGTCCATACCTGTGTCAATGTTAGGCTTAGAAAAGCACCCTGAATCACTTTGGTATTCTATCTCAACAACTTCATTTTACCGCTTTGATGCCAAAAAACACCACAGGTCCGTACCTGTGTGGATTTTAGGCTAAGAAAAAACCCCTGAATCACTTTAACATTTTATCTCAACAACTACATTTTACCACTTTGATGCCAAAAAACACCACAGGTCCGTACATGTGTCGATTTTAGTCTCAGAAAAGCGCCCTGAATCATTTTGGTATTTTATCTCAACTATTTTATTTGACTGCCTGGATGCCAGAAAACACCACAGGTCTATACCTGTGTCGGTTTTAGTGTGAGAAAAAGACTCTTACTAACTCTAGTGTTATATCTGAAATCGTTCATTTCACTGCCTGGGTGGTAAAAAACACCATAGGTCTGTACCTCTGTCGATTTTAGTCTCAGAAAAGCGCCCTAAATCATTTTGGTATTTTATCTCTACTTTATTTGACTGCCTGGATGCCAAAAATCACCACAGGTCCATACCTGTGTGGATTTTAGGCTTAGAAAAGCACCCTGAATCACTTTTGTATTTTATCTCAACAACTTCATTTTACCGCTTTGATGCCAAAAAACACCACAGGTCCATACCTGCGTGTATTTTAGTCTTAGAAAAGCACCCTAAATCAATCTGATATTTTATGTCAACTACTTCATTTGATCGCCTAGATGCCAAAAAATACCAGAGGTCCGTACCTGTGTCGATTTTAGCGTGAGAAAAGGACCCTTAATAACTCTAGTGTTATATCTGAAATCCTTTATTTCACTGCTTGGTTGGCAAAAAACATCACAGGTCCGTACCTGTGTCGATTTTAGTCTCAGAAAAGTGCCCTGAATCATTTTGGTATTTTATCTCAACTACTTTATTTGACTACCTGGATGCCATAAAACACCACAGGTCCGTACCTGTGTTGATTTTAGTCTTAGAAAAGCACCCTAAATCAATCTGATATTTTATCTAAGCATTTTTGTTTTTCCGCCTGAATGCCAAAAAGCACCAAAGGTCTGTACCTGTGTCAATTTTAGGCTTAGAAAAGCACCCTGAATGATTTTTGTATTTTATCTCAACAACTTCATTTTACCGCTTTGATGCAAAAAAACACCACAGGTCCGTATCTGTCTGGATTTTAGGCTTAGAAAAGACCCCTGAATCACTTTGGTATTTTATCTCAACAACTACATTTTACCACTTTGATGCCAAAATACACCACAGGTCCGTACCTGTGTCGATTTTAGTCTCAGAAAAGCCCCCTGAATCATTTTGGTATTTTATCTCAACTATATTATTTGACTGCCTGGATGCCAGAAAACATCACAGGTCTGTACCTGTGTCGGTTTTAGTGTGAGAAAAGGACTCTTACTAACTCTAGTGTTATATCTGAAATCCTTCATTTCACTGCCTGGGTGGCAAAAAATACAATAGGTTTGTACCTGTGTCGATTTTAGTCTCAGAAAAGCGCCCTGAATCATTTTGGTATTTTATTTCAACTACTTTATTTGACTGCCTGGATGCCAAAAAACACCACAGGTCCATACTTGTATCGGTTTTAGTGTGAGAAAAGTACCCTTACTAACTCTAGTGTTATATCTGAAATCGTTCATTTCACAGCTTGGGTGGCAAAAAACACCATAGATCCGTACCTGTGTCGATTTTAGTCTCAGAAAAGCGCCCTGAATCATTTTGGTATTTTATATCAAATATTTTATTTGACTGCCTGGATGCCATAAAACACCACAGGTCTATACCTGTGTCGATTTTAGTCTTAGAAAAGCACCCTAAATCAATCTGATATTTTATCTAAGCATTTTTTTTTTACCGCCTGAATGCCAAAAGGCACCAAAGGTCCATACCTGTGTCAATGTTAGGCTTAGAAAAGCACCCTGAATCACTTTGGTATTCTATCTCAACAACTTCATTTACCGCTTTGATGCCAAAAAACACCACAGGTCCGTACCTGTGTGGATTTTAGGCTAAGAAAAAACCCCTGAATCACTTTAACATTTTATCTCAACAACTACATTTTACCACTTTGATGCCAAAAAACACCACAGGTCCACCGTACATGTGTCGATTTTAGTCTCAGAAAAGCGCCCTGAATCATTTTGGTATTTTATCTCAACTATTTTATTTGACTGCCTGGATGCCAGAAAACACCACAGGTCTATACCTGTGTCGGTTTTAGTGTGAGAAAAAGACTCTTACTAACTCTAGTGTTATATCTGAAATCGTTCATTTCACTGCCTGGGTGGCAAAAAACACCATAGGTCCGTACCTCTGTCGATTTTAGTCTCAGAAAAGCGCCCTAAATCATTTTGGTATTTTATCTCTACTTTATTTGACTGCCTGGATGCCAAAAATCACCACAGGTCCATACCTGTGTGGATTTTAGGCTTAGAAAAGCACCCTGAATCACTTTTGTATTTTATCTCAACAACTTCATTTTACCGCTTTGATGCCAAAAAACACCACAGGTCCATACCTGCGTGTATTTTAGTCTTAGAAAAGCACCCTAAATCAATCTGATATTTTATGTCAACTACTTCACTTTGATCGCCTAGATGCCAAAAAATACCAGAGGTCCGTACCTGTGTCGATTTTAGCGTGAGAAAAGGACCCTTAATAACTCTAGTGTTATATCTGAAATCCTTTATTTCACTGCTTGGTTGGCAAAAAACATCACAGGTCCGTACCTGTGTCGATTTTAGTCTCAGAAAAGTGCCCTGAATCATTTTGGTATTTTATCTCAACTACTTTATTTGACTACCTGGATGCCATAAAACACCACAGGTCCGTACCTGTGTTGATTTTAGTCTTAGAAAAGCACCCTAAATCAATCTGATATTTTATCTAAGCATTTTTGTTTTTCCGCCTGAATGCCAAAAAGCACCAAAGGTCTGTACCTGTGTCAATTTTAGGCTTAGAAAAACACCCTGAATGATTTTTGTATTTTATCTCAACAACTTCATTTTACCGCTTTGATGCCAAAAAACACCACAGGTCCGTATCTGTCTGGATTTTAGGCTTAGAAAAGACCCCTGAATCACTTTGGTATTTTATCTCAACAACTACATTTTACCACTTTGATGCCAAAATACACCACAGGTCCGTACCTGTGTCGATTTTAGTCTCAGAAAAGCCCCCTGAATCATTTTGGTATTTTATCTCAACTATATTATTTGACTGCCTGGATGCCAGAAAACATCACAGGTCTGTACCTGTGTCGGTTTTAGTGTGAGAAAAGGACTCTTACTAACTCTAGTGTTATATCTGAAATCCTTCATTTCACTGCCTGGGTGGCAAAAAATACAATAGGTTTGTACCTGTGTCGATTTTAGTCTCAGAAAAGCGCCCTGAATCATTTTGGTATTTTATTTCAACTACTTTATTTGACTGCCTGGATGCCAAAAAACACCACAGGTCCGTACATGTGTCGATTTTAGGCTTGGAAAAGCACCCTGAATCACTTTTGTACTATATCTCAGCAACTTCATTTTACCGCTTTGATTTTAGTGTGAGAAATGGAACCTTAATAACTCTAGTGTTATATCTGAAATCCTTCATTTCACTCCTTGGTTGGCAAAAAACATCACAGGTCCGTACCTGTGTCGATTTTAGTCTCAGAAAAGCGCCCTGAATCATTTTGGTATATGATCTCAACTACTTTATTTGACTGCCTGGATGCCATAAAACACCACAGGTCCGTACCTGTGTCGATTTTAGTCTCAGAAAAGCACCCTGAATCATTTTGGTATTTTATCTCAACTACATTATCTGACTGCCTGGATGCCAGAAAACACCACAGGACTGTACCTGTGTCACTTTTAGTCTGAGAAAAGGACTCTTACTAACTCTAGTGTTATATCTGAAATCGTTCATTTCACTGCCTGGGTGGCAAAAAACACCATAGGTATGTACCTGTGTCGATTTTAGTGTCAGAAAAGCGCCCTGAATCATTTTGGTATTTTATCTCAACTACTTTATTTGACTGCCTGGATACCGAAAAACACCACAGGTCCATACCTGTGTGGATTTTCGGGTTAGAAAAGCACCCTGAATAACTTTTGTATTTTATCTCAACAACTTCATTTTACCGCTTTGATGCCAATAAACACCACAGGTCCATACCTGTGTCGATTTTAGTCTCAGAAAAGTGCCCTGAATCATTTTGGTATTTTATCTCAACTACTTTATTTGACTGCCTGGATGCCATAAAACACCACAGGTCCGTACTGTGTTGATTTTAGTCTTAGAAAAGCACCCTAAATCAATCTGATATTTTATCTAATCATTTTTGTTTTACCGCCTGAATGCCAAAAAGCACCAAAGATTCGTACCTGTGTCAATTTTAGGCTTAGAAAAGCACCCTGAATCACTTTTGTATTTTATCTCAACAACTTCATTTTACCGCTTTGATGCCAGAAAACACCACTGGTCCGTACCTGTGTCTATTTTAGTCTTAGAAAATCAACCTAAATCAATCTGATATTTTATGTCACCAACTTCATTTGACCGCCTGGACACCAAAAAACACTACAGGTCCTTAACTGTGATGGTTTTTAGTCTGAGAAAAAGACCCTGAATCACTCAATATTTTATTGCTACTACTTCATTTGACTACCTGAATGGCAAAAACGACCACAGGTTCGTACCTGTGTGAATTTTATTCTTAGAAAAGCACCCTAGATCAATCTGATATTTTATGTCAACAACTTCATTTGACCGCCTGGATGCCAAAAAACACCACAGGTCCGTACCTGTGTCGGTTTTAGTGTGACAAAAGGACCCTTAATAACTCTAGTTATATCTGAAATCCTTCATTTCACTGCCTGGGTGGCAAAAACACCACAGGTCCGTCCCTGTGTCAATTTTAGGCTTAGAAAAGCACCCTGAATCACTTGTATTTTATCTCAACATCTTCATTTTACCGCTTTTATGCCAAAAAACACCAGTGGTCCGTACCTGTGTGTATTTTAGTCTTAGAAAAGCACCCTAAATCAATCTGATATTTTATATCAACAACTTCATTTGACCGCCTGGATGCCAAAAAACACCACAGGTCCGTTCCTGTGTCGGTTTTAGTGTGAGAAAATGACCCTTAATAACTCTAGTGTTATATCTGAAATCCTTCATTTCACTTCCTGGGTGGCAAAAACACCACAGGTCCGTACCTGTGTCAATTTTAGTCTCAGAAAAGCACCCTGAATCATTTTGGTATTTTATCTCAACTACTTTATTTGACTGCCTGGATGCCATAAAACACCACAGGTCCATACCTGTGTCGATTTTAGTCTTAGAAAAGCACCCTAAATCAATCTGATGTTTTATCTAATCATTTTTGTTTTACTGCCTGAATGCCAAAAAGCACCAAAGGTCCATACCTGTGTCAATTTTTGGCTTAGAAAAGCATCCTGAATCACTTTGGAATTTTATCTCAACAACTTCATTTTACCGCTTTGATGGTAAAAAACACCACTGGTCCGTACCTGTGTGTATTTTAATCTTAGAAAATCACCCTAAATCAATCTGATATTTTATGTCAACAACTTCATTTGAATGCCAGGATGCCAAAAAACACCAGAGGTCCATACCTATGTCGGTTTTAGTGTGAGAAAAGGACCCTCACTACCTCTAGTGTTATATCTGAATTCGTCCCGAATCATTCTGGTATTTTATCTCAACTACTTTATTTGACTGCCTGGATGCCATAAAACACCACAGGTCCATACCTGTGTAAATTTTAGTCTTAGAAAAGTACCCTAAATCAATCTGATATTTTATCCAAGAATTTTTGTTTTACTTCCTGAATGCCAAAAAGAACCAAAGGTCCGTACCTGTGTCAATTTTAGGCTTAGAAAAGCACCCTGAATCTCTTTTGTATTTTATCTCAACAAATTCATTTTACTGCTTTGATGCCAAAAATACCAATGGTATTTTAGTCTTAATAAAGCACCCTAAATCAATCTGATACTTTATGTCAACAACTTCATTTGAACGCCAGGATGCCAAAAAACTCCACAGGTCCGTACCTGTGTCGATTTTAGTCTCAGAAAAGTGCCCTGAATCATTTTGGTATTTTATCTCAACTACTTAATTTGACTGCCTGGATGCCATAAAACACCACAGGTCCGTACCTGTGTCAATTTTAGCCTTAGAAAATCACCCTGAATCACTTTGGTGTTTTATCTCAACAACTTCATTTTACCGCTTTGATGCCTAAAAACACCACAGGGCTGTACCTGTGTGTATTTTAGTCTTAGAAAAGCACCCTAAATCAATATGATATTTTATGTCAACAACTTCATTTGACCGCCTGGATGCCAAAAAACACCACAGTTCCGTACCTGTGTCGGTTTTAGTGTGAGAAAAGGACCCTTAGTAACTCTAGTGTTATATCTGAAATCGTTCATTTCACTGCCTGGGTGGCAAAAAACACCACAGGTCCATACCTGTGTTGATTTTGGGTTCAGAATAGCACACCGACTCAAATATTATATCTCATCAACTTCCTTTGACTCCCAAAGCACCCTGAAACACCACAGGTCCGTACCTGTGTTAATTTTGGGTTCAGAAAAGCGCTCCGACACATTTGAATATTGTGTCTCATCAACTTCGTTTGACTCCTAGAACACCTTGAAGCACCACAGGTCTGTAACTGTGTCGATTTTACATTCAGAAAAGCAGTCCAACTCATTCGAGTATTTTATATCGACAACTTTGTTCAACTCCCAAGATGCCCTCCAGCACCACAGGTCCATACCTATGTTGACTTCAGGTTTAGAAAAGCGCTTTGATTAATTCTAATATTTTATCTTAACAACTTCGTTCAACTTCTAGAATGCTCTGAAGCACCACTGGTCCGTACCTGTGTCCATTTTAGGTACAGAAAAGCGCCCTGATTGAATCGAGTATTTTATCTCAACACCTTCTTTCTACTCCCCGGATGGCCTCAAGCACCAAAGGTCCTTACCTGTATCGATTTTAGGTTCAGAAAATCACTCCAACTCATTTGAGTATTTTATCTAAAAAACTTCGTTCGACATCCAGAACACCCTCCTGCACCACTGGTCCGTACCTGTGTCGATTTTAGGTTCAGAAAAGCACTCCAACCTAATTGAGTATTTTATCTCAACTTTTTTCTACTCCCAGGATGGCCTCAAGTACCACAGGTCCGTACCTGTGTTGATGTTGGGTTCAGAAAAGCGCTCCTACTCATTCGAATATTGTATCTCATCGACTTCGTTTGACTCCCAGATTGCCTTGAAGCACCACAGGTCCGTACCTGTGTCGATCTTAGGTTCAGAAAAGCAGTCCAACTCATTCGAGTATTTTATCTAAAAAACTTCATTCGACTCCCAGAACACCCTCCAGCACCACAGGTCCGTACCTGTATTGATTTGAGGTTCAGAAAAGCACTCCCACCTAATTGAGTATTTTATCTCAACTTTTTTCTACTTCAAGGATGGCTTTAAGCACTACAGGTCCGTACCTGTGTTGATTTTAGGTTCAGAAAAGCGCTCCAACTCATTCGAATATTGTATCTCATCAACTTTGTTTGACTCACAGAACGCCCTGAAGCACCATTTTAGGTTCAGAAAATCACTCCAACTCATTTAAGTAATATATCGAAAAAACTTCGTTTGACTCCCAGAACACCCTCCAGCACCACAGGTCCGTACCTGTGTTGATTTTAGGTTCAGAAAAGCACTCCGACCCAATGGAATATTTTCTCAACAACTTCTTTCTACTCCCAGGATGGCCTGAAGCACCACAGGTTCGTACCTGTGTCGATTTTAGGTTCAGAAAATCACTCCAACTCATTCGAGTATTTTATCTAAAAAATTTTGTACGACTCCCAGAACACCCTCCAGCACCACAGGTCTGACCGTACCTGTGTCAATTTTTGGTTCAGATAAGCACTCGAACCTAATAGAGTATTTTATGTCAACAACTTCGTTCGACTCCCAAGATGCCCTGAAGCACCACAGGCCCGTACCTGTGTTGACTTCAGGTTCAGAAAAGCGCTTTGACTAATTCTAATATTTTATCTTAACTTCGCTCAACTCCCAGAATGCACACAAGCACCACAGGTCCGTACCTGTGTCGATTTTAGGTAGAGAAAAGCGCCCTGATTGAATCGAGTATTATATCTCAACATCTTTCTATTCCCCGGATGGCCTTAAGCACCACAGGTCTGCACCTGTGTCGATTTTAGGTTCAGAAAATCACTCCAACTCATTTGAGTATTTTATCTAAAAAACTTCGTTCGACTCCCAGGACACCCTCCAGCACCACAGGTTCGTACCTGTGTCGATTTTAGGTTCAGAAAATAACTCCGACCTAATCGAATATTTTATCTCAACAACTTCTTTCTACTCCCAGGATGGCCTGAAGCACCACAGGTCCGTACCTGTGTCGATTTTGAGTTCAGAGTAGCACACCGACTCATTCGAATATTATATCTCATCAACTTCCCTTGACTCCCAAAACGCCCTGAAACACCACAGGTCCATCCAGACCTGTGTCAATTTTGGGTTCAGAATAGCACTCCGACTCATTCTAGTATTCTATCTAAAAAAAACTTAGTTCGACTCTCAGAACAGCCTTCAGCACCACAGGTCCGTACCTGTGTCGATTTTAGGTTCAGAAAATCACTCCAACTCATTCTAGTATTCTATCTAAAAAAAAACTTAGTTCGACTCCCAGAACAGCCTTCAGCACCACAGGTCCGTACCTGTGTCGATTTTAGGTTCAGAAAAGCAGTTCAACAACTTCGTTCGACTCCCAAGATGCCCTCCAGCACCACAGGTCCGTACCTGTGTTGACTTCAGGTTCAGAAAAGTGCTTTGACTAATTCTAATATTTTATCTTAACAACTTCGCTTAACTCCCAGAACACTCTCAAGCACCACAGGTGTGTTGATTTTGGGTTCAGAAAAGCACTCAGACTCATTCGAATATTGTATCTCATCGACTTGTTTGACTCCCAGAACGCCCTGAAGCACCACAGGGTCGTACCTGTGTCGATTTTAGGTTCAGAAAATCACTCCAACTCATTTGAGTATTTTATGTAAATAAGTTCCTACAACTCCCAGAACACCCCCCTGCACCACAGGTCCGTACCTGTGTCGATTTTAGGGTCAGAAAAGCACTCCAACCTAATTGAGTATTTTATCTCAACTTTTTTCTACTCCCAGAATGGCCTCAAGCACTACAGGTCCGTACCTGTGTTGATGTTGGGTTTAGAAAAGCGCTCCGACTCATTTGAATATTGTATCTCATCAACTTCGTTTGACTCCCAGAACGCCGTGAAGCACCACAGGTCTGTACATGTGTCGATTTTAGGTTCAGAAAATCACTCCAACTCATTTGAGTATTTTATCTAAAAAACTTCGGTCGACTCCCAGAACACCCTCCAGCACCACAGTCTCAGAAAATAACTCCGACCTAATCGAATATTTGGCTTGAATCACCACAAGTCCGTACCTTTGTCAATTTTGGGTTCAGAATAGTACACCAACTCATTTGAATATTATATCTCATCATCTTCCTATGACTCTCAAAACGCCCTGAAACACCACAGGTGTCGATTTTAGGTTCAGAAAATCACTCCAACTCGTTTGAGTATTTTATCTAAAAAACTTCGTTCAACTCCCAGAACACCCTCCAGCACCACAGGTCCGTACCTGTGTCGATTTTAGGTTCAGAAAATCACTCCAACTCGTTTGAATATTTTATCTAAAAAACTTTGTTTGACTCCCAGAACACCCTCCAGCACCACAGGTCCGTAGCTATGTCGATTTTGGGTTCAGATTAGCACTCCAACTCATTCAAATATTGTATCTCATCAACTTCGTTTGACTCCCAGAATGCCCTGAAGCACCACAGGTCCGTACCTGTGTCGATTTTAGGTACAGAAAAGCGCCTTGACTGAATCGAGTATTTTATCTCAACAACTTCTTTCTACTCCCCGGATGGCCTAAAGCACCACAGGTCCGTACCCGTGTCGATTTTAGGTTCAGAAAATCACTCCAACTCGTTTGAATATTTTATCTAAAAAACTTTGTTCGACTCCCAGAACACCCTCCAGCACCACAGGTCCGTACCTGTGTCTATTTTAGGTTCAGAAAAGCACTCCAACCTAATCGAATATTTTATCTCAACAACTTCTTTCTACTCCCAGAACGCCCTGAAGCACCACAGGTCCGTACCTGTGTCGATTTTAGGTTCAGAAAATCACTCCAACTCATTTGAATATTTTATCTAAAACAATTTGTTCGACTCCCAGAACACCCTCCAGCACCACAGGTCCGTACCTGTGTCGATTTTAGGTTCAGAAAAGCAGTCCAACTCGTTCGAGTATTTTATATCAACAACTTCGTTCGACTCCCAAGATGCCCTGAAGCACCACAGGCCCGTACCTGTGTTGACTTCAGGTTCAGAAAAGCGCTTTGACTAATTCTAATATTTTATCTTTAGAACTTCGTTCAACTCCCAGAATGCTCTCAAGCACCACAGGTCCATACCTGTGTCGATTTTAGGTACAGAAAAGCGCCTTGACTGAATCAAGTATTTTATCTCAACAACTTCTTTCTACTCCCCGGATGGCCTCAAGCACCACAGGTCTGTACCTGTGTCGATTTTAGATTCAGAAAATCACTCCGACCTAATGGAGTATTTTATCTCAACAACTTCTTTCTACTCCCAGGATGGCCTCAAGTACCACAGGTCCGTACCTGTGTTGATTTTGGGTTCAGAAAAGTGCTCTGACTCATTCGAATATTGTATCTCATCAACTTCGTTTGACTCCCAGAACACCCTCCAGCACCACAGGTCCGTACCTGTGTCGATTTTAGGTTCAGAAAAGCACTCCGACCTTATCGAGCATTTTGTCTCAACAACTTCTTTCGATTGTCTAGAGGCCCTCCAGCACCACAGGTCCGTACCTGTGTTGATTTTAGGATTAAAGTGCTCTGACCTAATCAAGTATCTTATCTCAACAACTTTATTTGACTCCTAGGATTGCCTCAAGTGCCACAGGTCCGTACCTGTGTTGATTTTGGATTCAGAAAAACACACTGACTCATTCAAGTATTTTATTGCAACATCTTCGTTCGACTCCCAAGAGGCCCTCCAGCATCACAGGTCTGTACCTGTGGTGATTTTAGGTTCAGAAAAGCACTTTGAATCATTCTAGTATTCTATCTCAAGAACTTCATTCGATTCTCAGAACGCCCTCCAGCACCACAGGTCCATACGTGTTTTGATTTAAGTTCAGAAAAGCGCTCCGACCTAATCAAATATTTTATCTCAACAACTTCTTTCGACTCCCAGGATGGCCTCAAGCACCACAGGTCCGTACCTGTGTCGATTTTGGGTTCAGAAAAGTGCTCCGACTCTTGCGAATATTATATCTCATCAACTTCATTTGACTCCCAGAACACCCTGAAGCACCACAGGTCCGTACCTGTGTTGATTTTAGGTACAGAAAAGCACTCCGAATCATTCGAGTATTTTATTTCAACAACTCCTTTCGACTGCCAAGAGGCCCTCCAGCACCACAGGTCCGTACCTGTGTTGATTTTAGGTTAAGAAAAGCACTCCAAATCATTCGAGTATTTTATTTCAACAACTTCTTTCGACTCCCAGGATGGCTTCAAGCACCACAGGTCTGTACCTGTGTCGATTTTAGGTTCAGAAAAGCACTCCGAATCATTCGAGTATTTTATTTCAACAACTCCTTTCGACTGCCAAGAGGCCCTCCAGCACCACAGGTCCGTACCTGTGTTGATTTTAGGTTAAGAAAAGCACTCCAAATCATTCGAGTATTTTATTTCAACAACTTCTTTCGACTCCCAGGATGGCTTCAAGCACCACAGGTCTGTACCTGTGTCGATTTTAGGTTCAGAAAAGCACTCTGACCCATTTGAGTATTTTATCTCAACAATGTCATGCGACTGCCAAGAGGCCCTCCAGCACCACAGGTCCGTACCTGTGGTGATTTTAGGTTCAGAAAAGTGCTCCGAATCATTCGAGTATCCTATCTCAACAACTCCGTGCAATTCCCAAGACGCCCTCTAGCACCACAGATCCGTTACCTGTGTTGATTTTATGTTTAGAAAAGTGCTCTGACCTAATCAAGTATCGTATCTCAACTTTATGCGACTCCCAGGATGGCCTCAAGCGCCACAGGTCCGTACCTGTGTCGATTTTAGGTTCAGAAAAGCCCACCGACTCATTCGAGTATTTTATCTCAACAAATGATGATTCTTTTTGTTGTAATTTGTGCTTTTCAGTACAAACATTTTGTGAAGCAAATACTTCACCAAAGGGAAATACATATCGGGTGAGAATAATGTTGGTATATTTTTTCTATAACATGGAAATTTAAGGCAAATCTTTGGTGAGATTCTTCTGATTTTGGGATAGTAAGGCAGCAAGCGTACCCTTTTTGCAACTCAGCAGAGTTATGGCAACAGACCCCAGTTCTTTGAATGCACCATATAAAAGGTGTTTGCAGCCTTAGATAAAAGTGGCATTCCTGCAGGTACTCTCTGGAATAGTGGAGGGTTTGTGTGAAGGAGTGGAATGTGAGAGTAATAAATGATAAGTCATGAAATTAAGTTGTTGATACTCTCCTTTTTTCATTCATACTTGTCTGCTGGTTCATGTGTTATCATGGTAGCACCAGGAATATACATAGAAATGCTGCATTTGTTCACATATATTCTCTTGCTTTCATGTGCAATGCACCAAAACCACACCCTCCTATTGATGACCAAGGCCCACAGACCTTTCCATGATTTCCCCCATGCACTCACAGTGACGGTATGTCATCCCCGTTATACCATATCGTTCCAATTCACTGTCCCATGCATACCATTTATTAAAGGAAAATTAGTCATGATATATTCGTGTGGAAGAAGGTACAGGATAACGGGCTCTTGAATAAGGAACAACATACCCACCTTTTAATCCCTCCCCTACTCTCTCTCTCTCTCTCTCTCTCTCTCTCTCTCTCTCTCTCTCTCTCTCTCTCTCTCTCTCTCTCTCTTCCAAAATCCATTGAATTCACCCATCACTTAAAGTTTCTCTCATGGATATACATGCATTATTATTCTTTGAAGTTCTCCCCAGAGAGTGTCCTTGATTTCTCTTCTCTCTCATTACACACTATTAATTTCGCACCAATGAACTTGCACCCAAACATTTTTCAAACTGATATAATTCATGGACCAATAACTGTATTCCACTCAAATGGCAATGGTGAGAGAACACTGATTGTATGCAGTAGCATGCATGTTGGAAATACGTAGTTTAGATAGAAATATTTTCATGAATACATGTGGTATCAACACAGAGTAGAGAAAAAGAACATCACATTTGTTTTATGTAAGAAATGACGCGATGGATAGTTTACTTGATATGCAGTCAATGAGGGTGGAGGGGTTGTTATGTCAAATTCTGTTAAGATATATAGGTTAGTGCTTTATTGAAGATGATACAGGTTTAGAAATAGGAATGACAAAATATGAAAAAAGTGAAAATATTGAGACATGAAAGATTCAAGTGTATCTTCTAGGAGTTAGGTGAGAGAATGTGAAATTGTTTAGGATGGGAGTTGGGCAGCAGTTTAAGCCTGCTTTTCTGAAAGCTTCTCAGGAAGTATGAAGTACATCTCATATAGGGTGTGGAAAGGGAAATACCGTATGGTAGCATGATTTGAGGAAGCTTGCGGAGGAAAAAAAGGAAAAGACTCAAGTTTACAAGGATTAGGTAAATTTTCTAGAAAAGACTGATGAACAGAGGACTAAGAGTGTAGACGTGTAGCAGTGAGTAGTGATAAGGATGGTATAATGAAGATTTAGACACCGAAAAGGCTCTAATTTTCATATCTAGTCTTACAATATTGAATATGTAACTAATTATGTCTACCAATAACGCATTATTGATAAACATTATACTTTCTTCATAACAACGTCACAGTTCTGGCGTGTGTATGTGCGTTATCACGTTATAAGAGACTCGCCGTCCAGAAAGGGGTGAGGACTCCACAGGCCTACACAAAACATGGACCCCCACGAACTTTTATTGACTGTACATAGCCTGGGACACGTCAAACCTACCAAGGCTATGTCTACCTAACGTCTTAAGCCGGTGTTGATTTCTAACCGTTAATTATAAATTCTCTGCAAATCATTGTCTGAGGTTTCTCGTAATTATTAGTCGATCTTTCTAGAAATTCTGTTACAGTACTAACTAAATCTGAACTAGAGTGGTGGGGCTAGCTATAATCATCATGAAAATCGAGTCATCAAGTTACAATATGGAGTTCACAGCAGGGGGGGGGGGGGGAGATCTGATCCAAGACTTTCTTGGTATCGTTTGAAAACGAGTACGAGTTGATTCTCTTATATCAGCAATTAATGTTCCACTATTTACTGTGTTTTACACTAATCTTTTGCGAAGTTTTTTGGGTGTCTTATCATTAATATTTTTTCCAAACGTTAACTGTAAGCTCGATTTTATGCAGATTTATGCTGAAAGAAGTCACCTTTTGCGCATGCGTATAGTAAGCTCCACCTCTTGCGCATGCTCAGAGTAAGTGTTACCTACAGCGCATGCTCGGCCTGAAGTGACGCATGCGCACATTTGTTTAAACATTAAATTGCTTTGATAATTGAATTAGTGGCGCGAAATAGCTCAGTGAGTGAGGAAGTTGTTTGTTCCGTCAGTGTTCATGATTTAACGCATACCATTCTTGAAGATTGGAATTGGATAATTCTCGTATTGGAATGAATCATGGCGCAGTGCTGCACCTGTTCATCAAATGGCTGGTGAATAAATAACAGAATTTTGACAAAATGCCGAAGAAACATTTCTCTGATGACAAATTTTCGGTGCTCGATGAACGTGAATTCTTGATTCTTTTTTAACAAGGTGACATGTGAAATATCCTAAATCTTATATTCTTTTTGTGTTTGTACAATTGTTAAAGTTGATTTAGTTGCCATAGTCATCTCTCTGACTCTTCAAGAGGAAATTGGCCATCGCTGATCAGTACTTCCACCAGGGTTTTGTACGTACTCACCTCATTAAGGTAAGTGACTTCTTCATTTTGTTTTTTCTATATGGAGTCTGGGATAGGAGCCCCCTTGGTTCAGGGGTTGTTAGGTCTGTTACTTGGGTTTACTTACATAGGTAGATTATTGGACTAAGGCTGACGCCTGTGTGCAGACCGCTGCCTTCAGGTTGGCATCTGCACAGTTATTTCTACTAAAGCCTCTTAACACTGGCTTATTGTTCCAAAACTTGCCTAGACTACGCTTAGTTGCATGGACAGAGGGGCGCTAGCAACAATTTCTTGCAGCGAATTATTGGTATTAATGATACCTTGATTGAAAGTATTTAATTACATCGTCTCCATTTGTTTTGTATTATCATTGAGTGATTTGTATCTTCAGCGTCACCTGATTATACATCACATAGTCCTTTATTGCGATAGCCTTTAAATATTTCATAAACCTTCGCCACATCGATCATCTCTGTATTCCCAGGTGAGCAGCTTTTGTCTTTAGCCTTTCCGGTTGAGGCAGATCGTTTAAAGCCAGTCTGTTTAATTTTCCTTCTCTGTTCATTTTCACTAATCATTACTTACTCTTATAAATGTTATAGAAGTACAAGATGGATTAACTCAAGGTGGAGTCTCCCAAGAAATTTGAAAATTATCAAGATAATATCTTCGACCAAGTGTTATGTCCTCATGATTCCCATTTCTTGTAAGCATTGTTGAATTTGATGTAGAAGTACATCAGAAGACAGCTGAAGCCTATATAGACACCAGTATCCTTGTAATATTATTAGCCTGTAATGCTTTACCTTCAATCTTAGTTAAGTTCTGGCTAATGACGATGGCACTGAAAAAGGAAACATCATCCTTCGTAGATCAGAGTTCTTACACAATCTAACGGCAGTTTCCTTTCCTTGTCATCTTTTGACGTAGTTTCCTCCACATCATAGATCGTCTTATTTTTGTAATTATATGCTTCCCTGTCATGCTGTTCCTTTATCTCTAGGTTCGAGATGGTTTTAAGTTCATCTTTTGTCATGTGAAGGGGTGTCTGATTCTCCTGCTTGTCCTCTAATATGTGGTCTACCGCCTCCTTACTGAGTTTACCGGTTGACTTATTTTGTGTCTTTCACAACCTCTCCACTATATTCTGCATGTATTTGTTAACCCTTTCCTTGGTAGGGCCCTAAACGTGAAAAGCTCCTTCCCATGCCCGGAAACAGGTAATTAGACACACACCCATACACTTACAAGCACAAATAATTGGTCGCTTGGAGAAACATACAGGCGGACGCCTGCTCACGGAAACAGACGCGAGCAGAGAAACACACATGTGCGGACTCATACGCACATGAGAATACATGCACGTAGAATCACATACGTGCATACACTCGCATGAACACAAACTCTGCAAACATCACACTTACATCTACAAAAATGCTTTGATCGTTGAAAAATGCATGTTACCTGTTTGCCCACTTGGAAAGGAGTTTTAAACACATTGCTCCCATGTTATATATTTAATCAGTCTTGCTACTATTCCCTATCTCTAACGCTCAATGAATTCACTGTTTCTTGATCTACTCCTCCAGTACTCTTACAGTGAAGAGCAATTTGTTTGCATCTTAACAGAATCTTCTCTCGCTAAGTTTCATGTTATCCTCTACCTCATCGCGTAGATGTCTGAACTCGAGGCTCGCATGTTCGGATTTCCTTTCCTCGGTCACTCTAGTTGGCCAATTTCTTAAATTATTTCTGTCATCAGAAGTGTCCATCACGGTTTATTATATTTTCCATCAATCATTTGTTGATCATTAGCCATTACTCGCAACCAACCTTATTCATTGGTACGCAAATAATTCTGATTTTCTTTGTTTTTCATTCTCATTATATGTAGGATCTCGTCACGACTTAACTTAAACTCTCAGATTTTAGTAGGCTATCCCTAGGGCAGTTATATTACAACCTTGGAACATTTTGTGCTTCTGATACCCAGTCTTTTATTTCTTCTGATATTCCTAACGCATAGTATGTGTGGATCAGGTGTTTGCTCTGAAGAATGTATGTGAGAAAAACTTAGAGAAACAGATGGATTTGCATGTATCATTTATAGATCCGGAGAAGGCATATGATAGAGTTGTTAGATATGCTGTGTGGAAGGTATTAAGAGTATATGGTGTGGGAGGTAAGTTGCTAGAAAATATTTTATTGAGGATGTATGGCATTTGTACGAGAAGGAAGAGAGGAAAGTGATTGGCTCCTAGTGAATGTCTGTTTTCGGCGGGGGTGCGTGATGTCTCCATGATTGTTTAATGTGGACCATGGTTAGGTTAGACTGGAGGAATGCTGCAAGATTGCTGTATGGAAGATCGGTCAGTTAGGTGTGCCTTGGTGATGTCTGTTCTCAGGATAGTTCTGTTAGGTTCTCGCAGCATCAGGAATGGAGGATTGTTTAGAATATAAGTGTAGAGAAACCTGTATTCTGGTATTTTGACTCTTAATGATTGGTTTATTTTCCTTAATATGAGAGACTTTGAGTACTGAGTTTTTGTATGTTATTACATTATTTTCAATTGCTTGTGTTTTCATTCATGATTTATCTGGTGAGAGTAAGTTAATGTGATTATGTGGTTCTTGGATCGCTCTTTTTGTAAGTGACTGGTGATGTGTCTCAAGTGTGAGATATATTTATGGATTCATATTTAGATTTGATCACCTATTTCTGCATCGGTGTGGTAGTGCAGGAATAGATAAAAAAGGTCACATTTTCTGATACCCATTCCCTAGCTGTCATATTCAATGTACTGAAACCCCAGCTTTCTATCCACAATCAGGCCCTACCCGATCCTTCCATTGTTTATCACAGCCGCTTCACATGAATCTTATACCAATAATATAATTCATGTTATTCCGAAGTATGCATTCTTTACTTGACATTTGAATAAGGTTGTATCCAAAAATTGGACATTTTCAGTTGAACTACAAGCTTTTTGACAGGATGTAAGATTAACACAAGTGAATCTGTATCTTACAATGACAGATGCAGTGATGACAGTGCCTTTGTTTTGCCAGTTTAAGGGGCTATGGTCAGGTCAGAGTGAAGGAACATGACAAGATTGTTGGCTGCTATATGAGAGTCAGGTCAAATGATGTTTTGCTTGATTGATGTCTCATCTTCTCTCTTGGTGTATTCTGGTTGTCAAGAAAATGATTTTAATGTGTGCTGTATTTCGATGTTTTGAATGTCATGACTGGTTTGATATCCTTATGTTTTCAGCCATGATTTCTTTGTTGAAAATAGAATTTTGATGATTCTTTGTGTTGTAGTTTCTTCATTTCAGTGCACGTGTAGACATTTTCTGATGCAAATACTTCAGTAAAGGGAAACACATAACAGGTGACAATAATGTTTGTATACTTTTTCTATAACATGGAAATTTAAGGCAAATCTTCGGTGAGACTTTTCCGATTTTAGGATAGTAAGGTAGCAAGTGTGCCCTTTTTGCTACTCAGCAGAGTTATGGCAACAGACCCAAGTTCTTTGAATGCACCACATAAAAGGTTCTTGCATTCTTAGATAAAAGTGGAATTCCTGCAGGAACTCCCTGGAATAGTGGAAGGTTTGTGTGAAGGAGTGGAATGTGAGAGGAATAAATGATAAGTGATGAATTTAAGTTGTAGATTTTTTTTTTTTTTTTTATACTTTGTCGCTGTCTCCCGCGTTTGCGAGGTAGCGCAAGGAAACAGACGAAAGAAATGGCCCCCCCCCCATACACATGTACATACACACGTCCACACACGCAAATATACATACCTACACAGCTTTCCATGGTTTACCCCAGACGCTTCACATGCCCCGACTCAATCCACTGACAGCACGTCAACCCCTGTATACCACATCGCTCCAATTCACTCTATTCCTTGCCCTCCTTTCACCCTCCTGCATGTTCAGGCCCCGATCACACAAAATCTTTTTCACTCCATCTTTCCACCTCCAATTTGGTCTCCCTCTTCTCCTCGTTCCCTCCACCTCCGACACATATATCCTCTTGGTCAATCTTTCCTCACTCATTCTCTCCATGTGCCCAAACCATTTCAAAACACCCTCTTCTGCTCACTCAACCACGCTCTTTTTATTTCCACACATCTCTCTTACCCTTACGTTACTTACTCGATCAAACCACCTCACACCACACATTTTCCTCAAACATCTCATTTCCAGCACGTCCATCCTCCTGCGCACAACTCTATCCATAGCCCACGCCTCGCAACCATACAACATTGTTGGAACCACTATTCCTTCAAACATACCCATTTTTGCTTTCCGAGATAATGTTCTCGACTTCCACACATTTTTCAAGGCTCCCAAAATTTTCGCCCCCTCCCCCACCCTATGATCCACTTCCGCTTCCATGGTTCCATCCGCTGACAGATCCACTCCCAGATATCTAAAACACTTCACTTCCTCCAGTTTTTCTCCATTCAAACTCACCTCCCAATTGACTTGACCCTCAACCCTACTGTACCTAATAACCTTGCTCTTATTCACATTTACTCTTAACTTTCTTCTTCCACACACTTTACCAAACTCAGTCACCAGCTTCTGCAGTTTCTCACATGAATCAGCCACCAGCGCTGTATCATCAGCGAACAACAACTGACTCACTTCCCAAGCTCTCTCATCCCCAACAGACTTCATACTTGCCCCTCTTTCCAGGACTCTTGCATTTACCTCCCTAACAACCCCATCCATAAACAAATTAAACAACCATGGAGACATCACACACCCCTGCCGCAAACCTACATTCACTGAGAACCAATCACTTTCCTCTCTTCCTACACGTACACATGCCTTACATCCTCGATAGAAACTTTTCACTGCTTCTAACAACTTGCCTCCCACACCATATATTCTTAATACCTTCCACAGAGCATCTCTATCAACTCTATCATATGCCTTCTCCAGATCCATAAATGCTACATACAAATCCATTAGCTTTTCTAAGTATTTCTCACATACATTCTTCAAAGCAAACACCTGATCCACACATCCTCTACCACTTCTGAAACCGCACTGCTCTTCCCCAATCTGATGCTCTGTACATGCCTTCACCCTCTCAATCAATACCCTCCCATATAATTTACCAGGAATACTCAACAAACTTATACCTCTGTAATTTGAGCACTCACTCTTATCCCCTTTGCCTTTGTACAATGGCACTATGCACGCATTCCGCCAATCCTCAGGCACCTCACCATGAGTCATACATACATTAAATAACCTTACCAACCAGTCAACAATACAGTCACCCCCTTTTTTAATAAATTCCACTGCAATACCATCCAAACCTGCTGCCTTGCCGGCTTTCATCTTCCGCAAAGCTTTTACTACCTCTTCTCTGTTTACCAAATCATTTTCCCTAACCCTCTCACTTTGCACACCACCTCGACCAAAACACCCTTTATTCATTCATACTTGTCTGCTGTTTCATGTGTTATCATGGTAGCACCAGGAATATACATAGAAAAGCTGCATTTGTTCACATACATTCTCTAGCTTTCATGTGCAATACACCTAAACCACACCCTCCTATTGATGACCAAGCCCCATAGACCTTTCCATGGTTTCCCCTATCCACTCACTGTGACAGAATGTCACCCCCGTTATACCATATCGTTCCAATTCACTATGTCCCAGGAAAGCCTTTTTAATTATTAAAGGAAAATTAGTCATGATATGTTTGTGTGGAAGAGGGTAAAGGATTACGGGCTCTGAATAAAGGACCCCATACCCACCTATCTCTCCCTCCCTTACTTGGTCATTCTCTCTCTCTCTCTCTCTCTCTCTCTCTCTCTCTCTCTCTCTCTCTCTCTCTCTCTCTCTCTCTCTCTCTCTCATAGTCCAATGAAGTCACCCATCACTTAAAGTTTCTCTCATGGATCTACATGCATTATTATTCTTTGAAGTTCTCCCCAGAGAGTGTCCTTGATTTCTCTTCTCTCTCATTACACACTCCATATGCAGTCATGACAGTTACACGATATTTTGCAACTATTAATTTTGCACTAATAAACTTGCACCCAAACATTTTTCAAACTAATGTAATTCATGAATCAATAACTGTATTCCACTCAAATGACAATGGTGACAGAACACTGATTGTATATACACAACAGTATGCATGTTGGAAATACATAATAGATAGAAAGATGTTCATAAATACATGTGGTATCGACACATGGTAGACAAGAACATGACATTTGTTTTTTTGTAAGAAATGAACCGATGGATAGTTTGCTTGATATGCAATCATTGAAGGGGAGGGGGGGTTGTTATATCAAATGGTGTCAAGATATAGGTTAGTGCTTTATTGAAGATGATGATACAGTATTAAAAATAGGAATGACAAAATATGAAAAAAGTGGAAATATTGAGGCATGAAAGATTCAATTGTATCTTGTAAGAGTTAACTGAGAGAATCTGAAGTTGTTTAGGATGGGAGTGGCAGCAGTTTAAGCTTGCTTCTTTAAAAGTATGTAGTAGCACTTCTCGTATAGGGTGTGGAAAGGGAAATACAGTATGGTAACATGATTTGAGAAAGCTTGTGGAGGAAGAAAAGAAAAAGACTCAAGTTTACAAGAATTCGGTAAATTTTCTAGAAAAGAGTGATGAACAGAGGACAAAGGGTGTAGAACTGTAGCACTGAGTAGTGATAAGGATGGTATAATGAAGACATAGACGCTGAAGGGGCTGTAATTTTCATCTTATATAATATTTAATATGTAACATTATGTATACCGATAACGCATGATTGATAAACATCATCCTTTCATACTTTACTACATCAGCGTCACAGTTCTGCCGTGTGTATGTGTCTTGTCACGTTATAATAGACTCGCCGTCCAGAAAGGGGTGAGGACTCCACAGGCCTACACAAAACATGGACCCCCACGAACTTTTATTGACTGTACATAGCCTGGGACACGTCAAACCTACCAAGGCTATGTCTTCCTAATGTCTTAAGCCATTGTTGGTGATTTCTAACCGTTAATTAAAAATTCTCTGCAAATCATTGTATGAGGTTTCTCGTTATTATTAGTCAATCTTTCTAGAAATTCTGTTGCAGTACTAACTTAATCTGAACTAGAGTGGTGGGGTAGCTATAATCATGAAAATCGAGTCATCAAGTTATAGTATGGAAATCACAGCTGGGGAGAGGTCTTATCCAAGACTTTCTCAGTATTGTTAAGAAACGAGTTCGTGTTGATTTTCTTATATTGGTAATTAATATTCCACCATTTACTGTTTTACACTATTATTCTTTTGCGAATTTTTTTTTTTGGGGGTCTTTTGATTAACATTTTTTTCCAAACGTTAACTATAAGCCCGATTTTATACAGATTTATGCTGAAAGAAGTCACCTTTTGCGCATGTGTATAGTAAGCTCCACCTCTTGAGCATGCTCAGAGTAAGTTTTACCTACAGCACATGTTCGGCCTGATGTGACGCATGCGCACATTTGTGTAAACATTGAATTGCTTCGATAATTGAATTAATTACGCGAAATAGCTGGTGAATGAGGAAGTCGTTCATTCCGTCAGTGTTCATGATTTAACGCATACCATTCTTGAAGATTGGAATTGGATAATTCTCGTATTGGAATGAATCATGGCGCAGTGCTGCACCTGTTCATCAAATGGCTGGTGAATAAATAACAGAATTTTGACAAAATGCTGACGAAACATTTCTATGATGGCAGACTTTCGGTGCTGTATGAACTAGAATTCTTGATTATTTTTTTTTTTTTTAAACAAGGTGACATCTGAATATGTCTTAAATCTTGTATTCTTTTTGTGTGTTTGTAAATTGTTAAAGTTGATTCAGTTGCCATAGTCATCTCTGACTCTTCAACAGGAAATTGGCCATCGCTGATCAGCACTTCCATCGGAGTTCCGTACGTACTCACCTCATTAAGGTAAGTGACTTCTTCATTTTGTTTTTTCTATATGGAGTCTGGGATAGGAGCCCCCTTGGTTCAGGGGTTGTTAGGTCTGTTACTTGGGTTTACTTACATAGGTAGGTTATTGGACTAAGGCTGACGCCTGTGTGCAGACCGCTGCCTTCAGGTTGGGATCTCTTCACGATTATTTTCACTAAAGCCTCTTAACACTGGTTTATTCTTGCAAAACTTGCCAAGACTACGCTTATTGGCATGGACAGAGGGTCTGTAGCAACATTTTCTTGCAGCGAATTATTTGTATTAATGATAACCTTGATTGAAAGTATTTAATTACATCGTCTCCATTTGTTTTGTATTATCATTAAGTGGTTTATATCATCAGCGTCCCCTGATTATATACTTCACATAGTCCTTATCGCGATAGCCCTTAAAGATTTCATAAATCTTCGCCATATCGATCACCTCCGTATTCTCTGTATTCCCGGGTGAGCAGCTTTTTTTCTTAAGCCTTTTTGCATGAGTCAGGTCGTTTAGAGCCAGTCTGTTTAATTTTCCTTCTCTGTTCATTTTCACTAATCATTACTTCTATGAATGTCATAACTTGTGGGAGTACAAGGTAGATTACTCAAGATAATATCTTCGTCCAAGTGTTATGTTTTCATGATTCCCATTTCTTGTAAGCATTGTTGAATTTGGTGTAGAAGTACATCAGAAGACAGCTGAAGCCTAAATAGATACCAGTGTCCTTGTAATATTATTTAGCCTTTAATGCTTTACCTTCAGTCTTATTTAAGTTCTGTCGAGTGACGATGGCACTGAAAAAGGGAACATTATCCTTCGTCGATCAGAGTCCTTCCATAATCTGATGGTTGTGTCAGAAATGTTACTCGTGTTATATAAATTTCCAAATTCATCCACGTCTTGCTGTTTCCTTTCCTTATCATCGTCTGACACACTTTCCTCCACATCATAGATCGTCTTATTTTTGTAATTATATGCTTCCCTGTCATGCCGTTCCTTTATCTGTAGGTTCGAGATGATTTTAAGTTCATCTTTTGTCATCTGAAGGGGTCTCTAATTCACCTACTTGTCCTCTATTATGTGGTCCACCACCTCCTTGCTGAGTTTAGTGTTTAACTTATTTTGTGTCTTGCACAGCCTCTCCACTATATTCTCCATGTATTTGATAACCCTTTCCTTGGTGGGGTCCTAAACGTGAAAAGCTTCTTCTCATACCGTGAAACAGGTAATTAGACACACACCCATTCACTTCCAATCGCAAATAATTGGTCGCGTGGAAAATATACACGTGGACGCCTGCTCACGGAAACAGACGGGAGCAGAGAAACACACATGTGCGGACTCATACGCACGTGAGAATACATGCACGTAGAATCATATACGTGCATACACTTGCATGAACAGAAACTCTGCAAACATCACACTTACATCTACAAAAATACTTTCATTCTTGAAAAATGCACGATTACCTGTTTGCCCACTTGGAGAGGAGTTTTAAAGACATTGCTCCCTTGTTATATATTTAATTAGTCTTGCTACTGCTCCCTATCTCTAAGGCCCAATGAATTGAGTGTTTCTTGGTCTACTCCTACAGTACTCTAAGAATGAAGAGAAATTTCTTTGCATCTTTACAGAATCTTCTGTGGCTAAGTTTCATGCTATCCTCTACCTCATCGCGTAGATGTTTGAACTCGAGGCTACTATGTATGGATTTCCTTTCTTCGGTCACTCTAGTTGGCCAATTTTTAGAATTATTTATGTCATGAGAAGTGTCCATCACGGTTTATTATATTTTCCATCAATCATATGTTGATCATTAGCCATTACTGGCAAACAACATTATTCTTTCGTAGGCAAATAATTCTGATTTTCTTTCTTTTTCATTCTCATTATACTTAAGATCTCGTCACGACTTAAACTCAGATTTTAGTAGGCTATCCCTAGTGCAATTGTATTACAACCTTGGAAAATTTTGTGCTTCCCATACCCAGTCTTTTATTTCTAATGATATTCCTAACGCATAGTATGTGTGGATCAGGTGTTTGCTCTGAAGAATGTATGTGAGAAAAACTTAGAGAAACAGATGGATTTGCATGTATCATTTATAGATCCGGAGAAGGCATATGATAGAGTTGTTAGATATGCTGTGTGGAAGGTATTAAGAGTATATGGTGTGGGAGGTAAGTTGCTAGAAAATATTTTATTGAGGATGTATGGCATTTGTACGAGAAGGAAGAGAGGAAAGTGATTGGCTCCTAGTGAATGTCTGTTTTCGGCGGGGGTGCGTGATGTCTCCATGATTGTTTAATGTGGACCATGGTTAGGTTAGACTGGAGGAATGCTGCAAGATTGCTGTATGGAAGATCGGTCAGTTAGGTGTGCCTTGGTGATGTCTGTTCTCAGGATAGTTCTGTTAGGTTCTCGCAGCATCAGGAATGGAGGATTGTTTAGAATATAAGTGTAGAGAAACCTGTATTCTGGTATTTTGACTCTTAATGATTGGTTTATTTTCCTTAATATGAGAGACTTTGAGTACTGAGTTTTTGTATGTTATTACATTATTTTCAATTGCTTGTGTTTTCATTCATGATTTATCTGGTGAGAGTAAGTTAATGTGATTATGTGGTTCTTGGATCGCTCTTTTTGTAAGTGACTGGTGATGTGTCTCAAGTGTGAGATATATTTATGGATTCATATTTAGATTTGATCACCTATTTCTGCATCGGTGTGGTAGTGCAGGAATAGATAAAAAAGGTCACATTTTCTGATACCCATTCCCTAGCTGTCATATTCAATGTACTGAAACCCCAGCTTTCTATCCACAATCAGGCCCTACCCGATCCTTCCATTGTTTATCACAGCCGCTTCACATGAATCTTATACCAATAATATAATTCATGTTATTCCGAAGTATGCATTCTTTACTTGACATTTGAATAAGGTTGTATCCAAAAATTGGACATTTTCAGTTGAACTACAAGCTTTTTGACAGGATGTAAGATTAACACAAGTGAATCTGTATCTTACAATGACAGATGCAGTGATGACAGTGCCTTTGTTTTGCCAGTTTAAGGGGCTATGGTCAGGTCAGAGTGAAGGAACATGACAAGATTGTTGGCTGCTATATGAGAGTCAGGTCAAATGATGTTTTGCTTGATTGATGTCTCATCTTCTCTCTTGGTGTATTCTGGTTGTCAAGAAAATGATTTTAATGTGTGCTGTATTTCGATGTTTTGAATGTCATGACTGGTTTGATATCCTTATGTTTTCAGCCATGATTTCTTTGTTGAAAATAGAATTTTGATGATTCTTTGTGTTGTAGTTTCTTCATTTCAGTGCACGTGTAGACATTTTCTGATGCAAATACTTCAGTAAAGGGAAACACATAACAGGTGACAATAATGTTTGTATACTTTTTCTATAACATGGAAATTTAAGGCAAATCTTCGGTGAGACTTTTCCGATTTTAGGATAGTAAGGTAGCAAGTGTGCCCTTTTTGCTACTCAGCAGAGTTATGGCAACAGACCCAAGTTCTTTGAATGCACCACATAAAAGGTTCTTGCATTCTTAGATAAAAGTGGAATTCCTGCAGGAACTCCCTGGAATAGTGGAAGGTTTGTGTGAAGGAGTGGAATGTGAGAGGAATAAATGATAAGTGATGAATTTAAGTTGTAGATTTTTTTTTTTTTTTTTATACTTTGTCGCTGTCTCCCGCGTTTGCGAGGTAGCGCAAGGAAACAGACGAAAGAAATGGCCCCCCCCCATACACATGTACATACACACGTCCACACACGCAAATATACATACCTACACAGCTTTCCATGGTTTACCCCAGACGCTTCACATGCCCCGACTCAATCCACTGACAGCACGTCAACCCCTGTATACCACATCGCTCCAATTCACTCTATTCCTTGCCCTCCTTTCACCCTCCTGCATGTTCAGGCCCCGATCACACAAAATCTTTTTCACTCCATCTTTCCACCTCCAATTTGGTCTCCCTCTTCTCCTCGTTCCCTCCACCTCCGACACATATATCCTCTTGGTCAATCTTTCCTCACTCATTCTCTCCATGTGCCCAAACCATTTCAAAACACCCTCTTCTGCTCACTCAACCACGCTCTTTTTATTTCCACACATCTCTCTTACCCTTACGTTACTTACTCGATCAAACCACCTCACACCACACATTTTCCTCAAACATCTCATTTCCAGCACGTCCATCCTCCTGCGCACAACTCTATCCATAGCCCACGCCTCGCAACCATACAACATTGTTGGAACCACTATTCCTTCAAACATACCCATTTTTGCTTTCCGAGATAATGTTCTCGACTTCCACACATTTTTCAAGGCTCCCAAAATTTTCGCCCCCTCCCCCACCCTATGATCCACTTCCGCTTCCATGGTTCCATCCGCTGACAGATCCACTCCCAGATATCTAAAACACTTCACTTCCTCCAGTTTTTCTCCATTCAAACTCACCTCCCAATTGACTTGACCCTCAACCCTACTGTACCTAATAACCTTGCTCTTATTCACATTTACTCTTAACTTTCTTCTTCCACACACTTTACCAAACTCAGTCACCAGCTTCTGCAGTTTCTCACATGAATCAGCCACCAGCGCTGTATCATCAGCGAACAACAACTGACTCACTTCCCAAGCTCTCTCATCCCCAACAGACTTCATACTTGCCCCTCTTTCCAGGACTCTTGCATTTACCTCCCTAACAACCCCATCCATAAACAAATTAAACAACCATGGAGACATCACACACCCCTGCCGCAAACCTACATTCACTGAGAACCAATCACTTTCCTCTCTTCCTACACGTACACATGCCTTACATCCTCGATAGAAACTTTTCACTGCTTCTAACAACTTGCCTCCCACACCATATATTCTTAATACCTTCCACAGAGCATCTCTATCAACTCTATCATATGCCTTCTCCAGATCCATAAATGCTACATACAAATCCATTAGCTTTTCTAAGTATTTCTCACATACATTCTTCAAAGCAAACACCTGATCCACACATCCTCTACCACTTCTGAAACCGCACTGCTCTTCCCCAATCTGATGCTCTGTACATGCCTTCACCCTCTCAATCAATACCCTCCCATATAATTTACCAGGAATACTCAACAAACTTATACCTCTGTAATTTGAGCACTCACTCTTATCCCCTTTGCCTTTGTACAATGGCACTATGCACGCATTCCGCCAATCCTCAGGCACCTCACCATGAGTCATACATACATTAAATAACCTTACCAACCAGTCAACAATACAGTCACCCCCTTTTTTAATAAATTCCACTGCAATACCATCCAAACCTGCTGCCTTGCCGGCTTTCATCTTCCGCAAAGCTTTTACTACCTCTTCTCTGTTTACCAAATCATTTTCCCTAACCCTCTCACTTTGCACACCACCTCGACCAAAACACCCTTTATTCATTCATACTTGTCTGCTGTTTCATGTGTTATCATGGTAGCACCAGGAATATACATAGAAAAGCTGCATTTGTTCACATACATTCTCTAGCTTTCATGTGCAATACACCTAAACCACACCCTCCTATTGATGACCAAGCCCCATAGACCTTTCCATGGTTTCCCCTATCCACTCACTGTGACAGAATGTCACCCCCGTTATACCATATCGTTCCAATTCACTATGTCCCAGGAAAGCCTTTTTAATTATTAAAGGAAAATTAGTCATGATATGTTTGTGTGGAAGAGGGTAAAGGATTACGGGCTCTGAATAAAGGACCCCATACCCACCTATCTCTCCCTCCCTTACTTGGTCATTCTCTCTCTCTCTCTCTCTCTCTCTCTCTCTCTCTCTCTCTCTCTCTCTCTCTCTCTCTCTCTCTCTCTCTCTCATAGTCCAATGAAGTCACCCATCACTTAAAGTTTCTCTCATGGATCTACATGCATTATTATTCTTTGAAGTTCTCCCCAGAGAGTGTCCTTGATTTCTCTTCTCTCTCATTACACACTCCATATGCAGTCATGACAGTTACACGATATTTTGCAACTATTAATTTTGCACTAATAAACTTGCACCCAAACATTTTTCAAACTAATGTAATTCATGAATCAATAACTGTATTCCACTCAAATGACAATGGTGACAGAACACTGATTGTATATACACAACAGTATGCATGTTGGAAATACATAATAGATAGAAAGATGTTCATAAATACATGTGGTATCGACACATGGTAGACAAGAACATGACATTTGTTTTTTTGTAAGAAATGAACCGATGGATAGTTTGCTTGATATGCAATCATTGAAGGGGAGGGGGGGTTGTTATATCAAATGGTGTCAAGATATAGGTTAGTGCTTTATTGAAGATGATGATACAGTATTAAAAATAGGAATGACAAAATATGAAAAAAGTGGAAATATTGAGGCATGAAAGATTCAATTGTATCTTGTAAGAGTTAACTGAGAGAATCTGAAGTTGTTTAGGATGGGAGTGGCAGCAGTTTAAGCTTGCTTCTTTAAAAGTATGTAGTAGCACTTCTCGTATAGGGTGTGGAAAGGGAAATACAGTATGGTAACATGATTTGAGAAAGCTTGTGGAGGAAGAAAAGAAAAAGACTCAAGTTTACAAGAATTCGGTAAATTTTCTAGAAAAGAGTGATGAACAGAGGACAAAGGGTGTAGAACTGTAGCACTGAGTAGTGATAAGGATGGTATAATGAAGACATAGACGCTGAAGGGGCTGTAATTTTCATCTTATATAATATTTAATATGTAACATTATGTATACCGATAACGCATGATTGATAAACATCATCCTTTCATACTTTACTACATCAGCGTCACAGTTCTGCCGTGTGTATGTGTCTTGTCACGTTATAATAGACTCGCCGTCCAGAAAGGGGTGAGGACTCCACAGGCCTACACAAAACATGGACCCCCACGAACTTTTATTGACTGTACATAGCCTGGGACACGTCAAACCTACCAAGGCTATGTCTTCCTAATGTCTTAAGCCATTGTTGGTGATTTCTAACCGTTAATTAAAAATTCTCTGCAAATCATTGTATGAGGTTTCTCGTTATTATTAGTCAATCTTTCTAGAAATTCTGTTGCAGTACTAACTTAATCTGAACTAGAGTGGTGGGGTAGCTATAATCATGAAAATCGAGTCATCAAGTTATAGTATGGAAATCACAGCTGGGGAGAGGTCTTATCCAAGACTTTCTCAGTATTGTTAAGAAACGAGTTCGTGTTGATTTTCTTATATTGGTAATTAATATTCCACCATTTACTGTTTTACACTATTATTCTTTTGCGAATTTTTTTTTTTGGGGGTCTTTTGATTAACATTTTTTTCCAAACGTTAACTATAAGCCCGATTTTATACAGATTTATGCTGAAAGAAGTCACCTTTTGCGCATGTGTATAGTAAGCTCCACCTCTTGAGCATGCTCAGAGTAAGTTTTACCTACAGCACATGTTCGGCCTGATGTGACGCATGCGCACATTTGTGTAAACATTGAATTGCTTCGATAATTGAATTAATTACGCGAAATAGCTGGTGAATGAGGAAGTCGTTCATTCCGTCAGTGTTCATGATTTAACGCATACCATTCTTGAAGATTGGAATTGGATAATTCTCGTATTGGAATGAATCATGGCGCAGTGCTGCACCTGTTCATCAAATGGCTGGTGAATAAATAACAGAATTTTGACAAAATGCTGACGAAACATTTCTATGATGGCAGACTTTCGGTGCTGTATGAACTAGAATTCTTGATTATTTTTTTTTTTTTTAAACAAGGTGACATCTGAATATGTCTTAAATCTTGTATTCTTTTTGTGTGTTTGTAAATTGTTAAAGTTGATTCAGTTGCCATAGTCATCTCTGACTCTTCAACAGGAAATTGGCCATCGCTGATCAGCACTTCCATCGGAGTTCCGTACGTACTCACCTCATTAAGGTAAGTGACTTCTTCATTTTGTTTTTTCTATATGGAGTCTGGGATAGGAGCCCCCTTGGTTCAGGGGTTGTTAGGTCTGTTACTTGGGTTTACTTACATAGGTAGGTTATTGGACTAAGGCTGACGCCTGTGTGCAGACCGCTGCCTTCAGGTTGGCATCTCTTCACGATTATTTTTACTAAAGCCTCTTAACACTGGTTTATTCTTGCAAAACTTGCCAAGACTACGCTTAGTGGCATGGACAGAGGGGCTCGAGCAACAATTTCTTGCAGCGAATTATTTGTATTAATGATAACCTTGATTGAAAGTATTTAATTACATCGTCTCCATTTGTTTTGTATTATCATTAAGTGGTTTATATCATCAGCGTCCCCTGATTATATACTTCACATAGTCCTTATCGCGATAGCCCTTAAAGATTTCATAAATCTTCGCCATATCGATCACCTCCGTATTCTCTGTATTCCCGGGTGAGCAGCTTTTTTTCTTAAGCCTTTTTGCATGAGTCAGGTCGTTTAGAGCCAGTCTGTTTAATTTTCCTTCTCTGTTCATTTTCACTAATCATTACTTCTATGAATGTCATAACTTGTGGGAGTACAAGGTAGATTACTCAAGATAATATCTTCGTCCAAGTGTTATGTTTTCATGATTCCCATTTCTTGTAAGCATTGTTGAATTTGGTGTAGAAGTACATGAGAAGACAGCTGAAGCCTATATAGATACCAGTGTCCTTGTAATATTATTTAGCCTTTAATGCTTTACCTTCAGTCTTATTTAAGTTCTATCGAGTGACGATGGCACTGAAAAAGGGAACATTATCCTTCGTCGATCAGAGTCCTTCCATAATCTGATGGTTGTGTCAGAAATGTTACTCGTGTTATATAAATTTCCAAATTCATCCACGTCTTGCTGTTTGCTTTCCTTATCATCGTCTGACACACTTTCCTCCACATCATAGATCGTCTTATTTTTGTAATTATATGCTTCCCTGTCATGCCGTTCCTTTATCTGTAGGTTCGAGATGGTTTTAAGTTCATCTTTTGTCAAGTGAAGGGGTGTCTAATTCTCCTGCTTGTCCTATATTATGTGGTCTACTGCCTCCTTACTGACTTCACCGTTTAACTTATTTTGTGTCTTGCACAACCTCTCCATTATATTCTGCATGTATTTGTCAACCCTTTCCTTGGTGGGGCCCTAAACGTGAAAAGCTCCTTCCCATACCCTGAAACAGGTAATTGGACACACACCGATACACTTACAAGCACAAATAATTAGTCGCTTGGAGAAACATACAGGTGGACGCCTGCTCACGGAAACAGACGCGAGCAGAGAAACACACATGTGCGGACTCATACGCACATGAGAATACATGCACGTAGAATCATATATGTGCATACACTCGCATGAACACAAACTCTGCAAACATCACACTTACATCTACAAAAATGCTTTCATCATTGAAAAATGCATGATTACCTGTTTGCCCACTTGGAAAGGAGTTTTAAACACATTGCTCCCATGTTATATATTTAATCAGTCTTGCTACTATTCCCTATCTCTCTATCTCTAAGGCTCAATGAATTTACCGTTTCTAAATCAATCTGATATTTCATCTAAGCATTTTTGTTTTACCGCCTGAATGCCAAAAAGCACCAAAGGTCCGTACCTGTGTCAATTTTAGGCTTAGAAAAGCACCCTGAATCACTTTTGTATATTATCTCAACAACGTCATTTTACCACTTTCATGCCAAAAAACACCATTGGTCCGTACCTGTGTGTATTTTAATCTTAGAAAGGCACCCTAAATTAATCTGATATTTTATGTCAACAAATTCATTTGACTGCCAGGATGCCAAAAAACACCACAGGTCCGTACCTGTGTCGATTTTAGTGTCAGAAACACATTCTGAATCTCTCTGGTATTTTATCTGAACTACTTCATTTCACTGCCTGGATGGGAAAAAACACCATTGGTCCGTACCTGTGTCAATTTTAGGCTTAAAAAAGCACTCTGAATCACTTTGGTGTTTTATCTCAACAACTTCATTTTACCGCTTTGATGCCAAAAAACACCACAGGTCCGTACCTGTGTCAATTTTAGTTTCAGAAACCCACCCTGAATCTCTCTGGTATTTTATCTGAACTACATCATGTCACTGCCTGGATGGGAAAAAACACCACAGGTCTGTACCTGTGTCAATTTTAGGCTTAGAAAAGCACCCTCAATCACTTTGGTATTTTATCTCAACAACTTCATTTTACCGCTGTGATGCCATAAAAATACCACTGGTCCCGTACCTGTGTGTATTTTAGTCTTAGAAAAGCACCCTAAATAAATCTGATATTTTATGTCAACAGCTTCATTTGACGGCCAGGATGCCAAAAAACACCACAGGTCCATACCTGTGTCGGTTATAGTGTGAGAAAAGGACCCTTACTAACTTTAGTGTTATATCTGAAATCCTTTATTTCACTGCCTGGATGGGAAAAAACACCACAGGTCCATACCTGTGTCAATTTTGGTCTCAGAAAAGCGCCCTGAATCATTTTGATATTTTATCTCAACTACTTTATTTGACTGCCTGGATGCCATAAAACACCACAAGTCCGTACCTGTGTCGATTTTGGTTTTAGAAAAGCACCCTAAATCAATCTGATATTTCATCTAAGCATTTTTGTTTTAGCCTGAATGCCAAAAAGCACCAAAGGTGTCAATTTTAGGCTTAGAAAAACACCCTGAATCACTTTGGTATTTTATCTCAACAACTTCATTTTACTGCTTTGATGCCAAAAAACACCACTGGTCCGTACCTGTGTGTATTTTAGTCTTAGAAAGGCCCTGAATCAATCTGTATTTTATGTCAAACACTTTCATTTTACTGCCTGGATGCCAAAAAAACACCACAGGTCCGTACCTGTGTCGGTTTTAGTGTGAGAAAAACACCCTTAATAACTCTAGTGTTATATGTGAAATCCCTCATTTCACTGCCTGGGTGGCAAAAAAACACACAGGTCCGTACCTGTCTCGATTTTAGTCTCAGAAAAGTGCCCTGAATCATTTTGGTATTTTATATCAACTACTTTATTTGACTGCCTGGAATGCAAAAACCCGGGTCGTAACTTGGCTGATTTAAGCTTTGAATCCTCTTATATCAATCTACTATTTTACGCATTTTGTTTAAACAGCCACTAGTGCCATAAACTCATGTTATCCAGGTAAAGCGCACTTTTAGCTTTTGTATCACTGATCATTTTTGGTATTTTATCTAAACACTTATTTTACTGCTTGATGCGTATTAAACACCACAAGGTCCTTACTCTTGTGTATTTTTCATGTCTGGATGCAAACCACCATGAATCTCTTGGATTTTATCTAACTACTCATAACCACTGTGAATTGGTATAAACAACACTATTGACCGTACCATGTGATTTTCAGTCGTCAGAATGTCGACTCTTATTAATAGCTTAATAATCGTAATTCTTCATTTACTGCTTTGGGTGGAAAAAAAACACCAAAGGTCTTACCTGTGTCGTTTTAGGTAGAAAAAGGACCCTTACTATCTTATTTATATCTGAAATCGTTCATTTCACTGCCTGGGTGGCAAAAAAACCACCACAGGTCCTACCTGTGTCGATTTTACTCTCAGAAAAGCGCCCTGAATCATTTTGGTATTTTTATCTCAATACTTTATTCATCTGCATGGATACCAAAAAACACCACAGGTCCGTATCTCGTTGTGACGGATTTTAGTGTAGTAAATAGTACCTAAATCAATCTGATTTCTCTATAGGCATTTATAAAATTTACCGCCTGAGTGCCAAAGCCCATAGGTTTACCTGTGAGAAGACTCTTAGCTTTAGAAAAGTCACCCTGAATCATTTTTTCTTGTCAACAATTCATTTTACCACAGCTCATCTTGCATATAACCTCAGTCCAACCTGTGTAATTTTAGTCTTAAACTCAACCCTAAATATTGACTGTTGATGCCTAAACCAAGTCCTTCATTTTCTGCTTTAGGTGTCAAAAAAACACCTAACAGTCCGTACTGTTAGTTTTAGTGTGTAGACACCAGCCTTAAATAAACTCTACGTTGTATTGAATAGTCCTTCATTTCATGCTGGTGGAAAAAATCGTACATGTTCCGTAACCTGTCTCGTTTTATTCGATTGATGCCAAAGAACCATTCTTGGTCTATTTTATATCAACTACTTTATTTACTGCCTGGATTCTAGAATATCACAGGGCCTACTGTGTCGATATGTAACTAAAGACACCTGATATCAATTTGATATGTTTAAAGACCCTTATTACTTTAGTTTATCGCTGAAATCCTATTTCACTGCTCGTGGAAAAAACTAAGGTCGACCTGTCTCGGTTTTTCTAAAAGCCCTTATATCCTTGTTTATCAAACGTTCATTGACTGCCTGGTGATATAACCACAGGCCTACCTGTGTCGATTTATCTCGAAAACCTAACTTTATGATTTAAAACACACGGTCTGTTACCTGCGGTTTTTGAAGAAAAAGGCCTTACTATTCTTTTGTTGGAAATCCCTACTCTGGTGATAAAAACATCAGGTTTACCTGTTCGATCTTAGCCCAAAACCCTGATATTTTGGTTATTTATCCTGAACACTTTATTTACTCCTTCATTACCCTCAGCGACACGGTCGATTTTAGTGTTGATAGTACTAAAAATGATATTATCAAGTATTTTTGTACCCTTTGCCTGATGCAAAAAACCAAAGGTCCCTATTGAAAACCTGATATGTAATTTAGCTAAATTTAGCACTGCTGAAACATGGATTTTCCTACCTTCATTTCGTTTGTCCAAAAACCCAACATTCGTTTGTGTCATTTTTGTTCAGAACCGCCTGAATCTCTGGTATTTTATCTGAACTACTTCATTCCACTGCTGAATGTGAAGAAAAACACACAGGTCCGTACCTGTGTGATTTTAGTGTGAGAAAAGGACCCTTACTAACTCTTATGTTATATCTGAACCTCATTTCACTGCTTGGGTGGAAAAAAAACACCAAAGGTCTTGTACCTGTCGGTTTTTGTGTGGAAAGGACCCTTCTATCTCTAGTGTTTATTGAAATCGTCTTTCACTCCTGGTGGCAAAAAACCCCGGTCCATACCTGTGTGATTTTAACTCTCAGAAAAGCGCCCTGAATCATTTTGGTATTTTATCTCAACTACTTTATTTGACTGCCTGGATGCCAAAAAACACCACAGGTCCGTACCTGTGTCGGTTTTAGTGTGAGAAAAGGACCCTAAATCAATCTGATATTCTATCTAAGCATTTATGTTTTACCGCCTGAGTGCCAGAAAGCACCATAGGTCTGTACCTGTGTGGATTTTAGGCTTAGAAAAGCACCCTGAATCACTTTATTTTATCTCAACAACTTCATTTTACCGCTTTGATGCCAAAAAACACCACAGGTCCGTACCTGTGTGTAATTTAGTCTTAGAAAAGGACCCTAAATCAATCTGATATTTTATGTCAACAACTTCATTTTACTGCCTGGATGCCAAAAAACACCACAGGTCCGTACCTGTGTCGGTTTTAGTGTGAGAAAAACACCCTTAATAACTCTAGTGTTATATGTGAAATCCCTCATTTCACTGCCTGGGTGGCAAAAAACAGCACAGGTCCGTACCTGTCTCGATTTTAGTCTCAGAAAAGTGCCCTGAATCATTTTGGTATTTTATATCAACTACTTTATTTGACTGCCTGGATGCCATAGAACACCACAGGGCCGTACCTGTGTCGATTTTAGTCTTAGAAAAGCACCCTATATCAATCTGATATTTTATCTAAGCATTTTTGTTTTACCACCTGAATGCCAAAAAGCACCAAAGGTACATACCTGAGTCAATTTTAGGCTTAGATAAGCACCCTGAATCTCTTTGGTATTTTATCTCAACAACTTCATTTTACCGCTTTGATGCCGAAAAACACCACAGGTCCGTACCTGTGTTGATTTTAGTGTAAGAAACCCACCCTGAATCTCTCTGGTATTTTATCTGAACTACTTCATTTCACTGCCTGGAAGGGAAAAAACACACCATGATCATTTTGTTTATCACTTTATTGTGCAAAAACACACGTCGTCTGTGTCATTTGTGTCAGAACCACCTGATCTCGGTTTTATTGAACACTTCATCATCTGAGGAAAACACACAGCTACGGATTTTGTGTGAGAAAAGGCCTATACTAGTTATACTGAAATCCTTCTTCAGTGGGTGAAAAACCCAGTCGTCGTTCGTTTGTGAAGACCTACTGTTTTAACTTCATTCACTGTGCAAACACACGGCCTCTGTGTCGATTTTTCAGAACGCCTGATCATTTGTTTTTCATACTTATTACTGCCTGGCAAAACACCAGTCCGTACGTGTTTTAGTGTGGAAGGACCATAACTAATCTAGTGTTATATCAAACCTATTTACTGGGGTGCAAACACCGATCCTATTTTATTTTTAGTTTAGAAACGCCTGGAATTTTGGTATTTTATTTGAACAACTTTTACTGCCGGATCAAAAACACCACAGGTCTACTGTGTCGGTTTTAGGTGAAACCCTAATACTTATTATATGAACTATTTCACTTTGTGGCAAAAACACACGGTCCGTACCTGTTCGATTTTAGTCTCAAAGCCTGAATCATTTTGGTATTTTATTCATTTATTTGACTGCTGGATGCCAAACAAGTGTACCTTTGATTTTAGTGTAGAAAGACCCTTACTCTTGTGTAAAACAAATCGTTCCTTACCTGGGTTGCAAAAACCAAGGTAGTACTGTTGATTTTATCCAAATGCGCCTGATATTTGTATTTACAGTCCTACTTTATTTGATGTGGTTAGAAAACACTAAACATTATAGTATCAGTTTTGTTTTGCGCTAGAAAAGGCCCAATCATTGAATTTTTCCAATATTTGCTTCGAATGCCAAAATAACACATGGTTGTACCTTAATTATTTATGCTTAGTAAAAAACCCCAACACGTTCCTTTTCATTCATCAACTACCATTTGCAAAAAAACACCACGTCATCCTGTCGATTTAGTGGTAAAAACGCCCTGAACTTTTGGATTTTATTGAAACAATGACCCTTATCCATAAATAACAAGTCCTTATTTGTGATTTGTATTGAAAACAATCTAAATCAATCGATATTTTATCTAAGATTTTTGTTTACCTATGTAAAGAAAGATTCACGTGTGCAAATTACTTAAAAAACACCTGATTCTTTGTATTTTATCTCAACAACTTCATTTTACCGCTTTGATGCCAAAAAACCCTGAGTCCGTACCTACGATTTTGTGTCGATTCCACCTGAAAGTCCTGTATTTATCTGATATTCTTTCACTGCCTGGTAAAACACCACGGCCAAACCTTGTGTTTAGTGTGAGAAAGGCCCTTACTAACTCTAGTGATATCTAATCCTTCATTCACTGCTTGTGGCAAAAAAACCACACGTCCGTACCGTGTGTTTTAAGTTAGAAAATACTACTGAATCACTTTGGTATTTTATTCAAGAACTTCATTTTACCACTTGATGCCAAAAAACACCACAGGTCCGTACCTGTGTCGTTTTGTCTGAAAAAACCCTGAATCATTTGTTTTATTAAATCTTTATGGCCTGGTGCCAAAAAAAACGAGGTCCGTACCTGTGTCGGTTTTAGTGTGAAAAAGCGAACCTTACTAATCTAGTGTTATATCTGAAATCGTTCACTTCACAGCCGGGGGCAAAAAACCACGGTCCGTACCTGTGTCGATTTTTGTCTCAAAAAAGCGCCCTGAATCATTTTGGTATTTTATTTCAAATACTTTATTTGACTGCCTGGATGCCATAAAACACCACAGGTCCGTACCTGTGTCGATTTTAGTCTCAGAAAAGTGCCCTGAATCATTTTAGTATTTTATCTCAACTACTTTATTTGACTGCCTGGATGCCATAAACCACCAGAGGTCCGTACCTGTGTCAATTTTAGTCTGAGAAAAGCGCCCTGAATCATTTTAGTATTTTATCTCAAGTACTTTATTTGACTTCCTGGATGCCAAAAAACACCACAGGTCCGTACCTGTGTCGATTTTTGTGTCAGAAACCCACCCTGAATCTCCCTGGTATTTTATCTGAACTACTTCATTTCACTGCCTGGATGGGAAAAAACACCACAGGTCCGTACCTGTATTGATTTTAGTGTGAGAAAAGGACCCTTACTAACTCTAGTGTTATATCTGAAATCCTTCATTTCACTGCTTGGGTGGCAAAAAACACCACAGGTCCGTACCTGTGTCGATTTTAAGCTTAGAAAATACCCCTGAATCACTTTGGTATTTTATCTCAACAACTTCATTTTACCACTTTGATGCCAAAAATCACCACAGGTCCGTACCTGTGTCGATTTTAGTCTCAGAAAAGCGCCCTGAATCATTTTGGTATTTTATCTCAACTACTTTATGTGACTGCCTGGTTGCCAAAAAACACCACAGGTCCGTACCTGTGTCGGTTTTAGTGTGAGAAAAGGACCCTTACTAACTCTAGTGTTATATCTGAAATCCTTCATTTCACTGCCTGGGTGGCAAAAAACACCACAGGTCCGTACCTGTGTCGATTTTAGTCTCAGAAAAGCGCCCTGAATCATTTTGGTATTTTATCTGAACTACTTTATTTGACTGCCTGGATACCATAAAACACCACAGGTCTGTACCTGTGTCGATTTTAGGCTTAGATAATACCCCTGAATCACTTTGGTATTTTATCTCAAGAACTTCATTTTACCACTTTGATGCCAAAAAACACCACAGGTCCGTACCTGTGTCGATTTTAGTCTCAGAAAAGCGCCCTGAATCATTTTGGTATTTTATCTCAACTACTTTATGTGACTTCCTGGATGCCAAAAAACACCACAGGTCCGTACTTGTGTTGGTTTTAGTGTGAGAAAAGAACCCTTACTAACTCTAGTGTTATATCTGAAATCCTTCATTTCACTGCCTGGGTGGCAAAAAACACCACAGGTCCGTACCTGTGTCGATTTTAGTCTCAGAAAAGCGCCCTGAATCATTTTGATATTTTATCTCTACTTTATTTCACTGCCTGGATGCCATAAAACACCACAGGTCCGTACCTGTGTCGATTTTAGTCTCAGAAAAGCGCCCTGAATCATTTTAGTATTTTATCTGAACTACTTTATTTAACTTCCTGGATGCCAAAAAACACCACAGGTCCGTATCTGTGTCGATTTTAGTGTTAGAAACCCACCCTGAATCTCACTGGTATTTTATCTGAACTACTTCATTTCACTGCCTGGATGGGAAAAAACACCACAGGTCCGTACCTGTATTGATTTTAGTGTGAGAAAAGGACCCTTACTAACTCTAGTGTTATATCTGAAATCCTTCATTTCACTGCTTGGGTGGCAAAAAACACCACAGGTCCGTACCTGTGTCGATTTTAAGCTTAGAAAGTACCCCTGAATCACTTTGGTATTTTATCTCAACAACTTCATTTTACCACTTTGATGCCAAAAATCACCACAGATTTTCGTCTCAGAAAAGTGCCCTGAATCATTTTGGTATTTTATCTCAACTACTTTATGTGACTGCCTGGTTGCCAAAAAACACCACAGGTCCGTACCTGTGTCAGTTTAAGTGTGAGAAAAGGACCCTTACTAACTCTAGTGTTATATCTGAAATCCTTTATTTCACTGCCTGGGTGGCAAAAAACACCACAGGTCTGTACCTGTGTCGATTTTAGTCTCAGAAAAGCGCCCTGAATCATTTTGGTATTTTATCTGAACTACTTTTTTTGACTGCCTGGATACCATAAAACACCACAGGTCTGTACCTGTGTCGATTTTAGGCTTAGATAATACCCTGAATCACTTTGGTATTTTATCTCAAGAACTTCATTTTACCATTTTGATGCCAAAAAACACCACAGGTCCGTACCTGTGTCGATTTTAGTCTCAGAAAAGCGCCCTGAATCATTTTGGTATTTTATCTCAACTACTTTATGTGACTGCCTGGATGCCAAAAAACACCACAGGTCCGTACTTGTGTTGGTTTTAGTGTGAGAAAAGAACCCTTACTAACTCTAGTGTTATATCTGAAATCCTTCATTTCACTGCCTGGGTGGCAAAAAACACCACAGGTCCGTACCTGTGTCGATTTTAGTCTCAGAAAAGCGCCCTGAATCATTTTGGTATTTAATCTCAACTACTTTATTTGACTGCCTGTATGCCAAAAAACACCACAGATCCGTTCCTGTGTGGATTTTAGGCTCAGAAAAAACCCCTGAATCACTTTAACATTTTATCTCAACAACTTTATTTGACTGCCTGGATGCCATAAAACACCACAGGTCCGTACCTGTGTCGATTTTAGTCTCAGAAAAGCGCCCTGAATCATTTTGGTATTTTATCTCACTTACTTTATCTGACTGCCTGGATGCCAAAAAACACCACAGGTCCGTACCTGTGTTGGTTTTAGTGTGAGAAAAGGACCCTTACGAACTCTAGTGTTATATCTGAAATCCTGCATTTCACTGCCTGGGTGGCAAAAAACATCACAGGTCCTTACCTGTGTCGATTTTAGTCTCAGAAAAGCGCCCTGAATCATTTTGGTATTTTATCTCAACTACTTTATTTGCCTGCCTGGATACCATAAAACACCACAGGTCCGTACCTGTGTGGATTTTAGGCTCAGAAAAACCCCTGAATCACTTTAACATTTTATCTCTACAACTTCATTTTACCACTTTGATGCCAGAAAACACCACAGGTCCTTACCTTTGTCGATTTTAGTCTCAGAAAAGCGCCCTGAATCATTTTGGTATTTTATCTCTACTTTATTTGACTGCCTGGATGCCATAAAACACCACAGGTCCGTAACTGTGTCGATTTTAGTCTCAGAAAAGCGGCCTGAATCATTTTAGTATTTTATCTCAACTACTTTATTTGACTTCCTGGATGCCAAAAAACACCACAGGTCCGTACCTGTGTCGATTTTAGTGTCAGAAACCCACCCTGAATCTCCCTGGTATTTTATCTGTACTACTTCATTTCACTGCCTGGATGGGAAAAAACACCATAGGTCCGTACCTGTGTTGATTTTAGTGTGAGAAAAGGACCCTTACTAACTCTAGTGTTATATCTGAAATCCTTCATTTCACTGCTTGGGTGGCAAAAAACACCACAGGTCCGTACCTCTGTCGATTTTAAGCTTAGAAAATACCCCTGAATCACTTTGGTATTTTATCTCAACAACTTCATTTTACCACTTTGATGCCAAAAAACACCACAGGGCCGTACCTGTCTCGATTTTAGTCTCAGAAAAGCGCCCTGAATCATTTTGGTATTTTATCTCAAGTACTTTATGTGACTGCCTGGATGCCAAAAAACACCACAGGTCCATACCTGTGTTGGTTTTAGTGTGAGAAAAGAACCCTTACTCACTCTAGTGTTATATCTGAAATCCTTCATTTCACTGCCTGGGTGGCAAAAAACACCACAGGTCCGTACCTGTGTCGATTTTAGTCTCAGAAAAGCACCCTGAATCATTTTTCATATTTTATCTGAACTACTTTATTTGACTGTCTGGATACCATAAAATACCACAGGTCTGTACCTGTGTCGATTTTAGCCTTAGATAATACCCCTGAATCACTTTGGTATTGTATCTCAACAACTTCATTTTACCACTTTGATGCCAAAAAACACCACCTGTGTCGATTTTAGTCTCAGAAAAGCACCCTGAATCATTTTGGCATTTTATCTCAACTACTTTATGTGACTGCCTGGATGCCAAAAAACACCACAGGTCTGTACCTGTGTTGGTTTTATTGTGAGAAAAGGACCCTTAATAACTCTAGTGTTATATCTGAAATCCTTCATTTCACTACCTGGGTGGCAAAAAACACCACATGTCCGTACCTGTGTCGATTTTAGTCTCAGAAAAGTGCCTTGAATCATTTTGGTATTTTATCTCAACTACTTTATTTGACTGCCTGGATGCCAAAAAACACCACAGATCTGTACCTCTGTGGATTTTAGGCTCAGAAAAAACCCCTGAATCACTTTAACATTTTATCTCAACAACTTCATTTTACCACTTTGATGCCAAAAAACACCACAGGTCCGTACCTGTGTCGATTTTAGTGTTAGAAACCCACCCTGAATCTCCCTGGTATTTTATCTGAACTACTTCATTTCACTGCCTGGATGGGAAAAAACACCGTAGGTCTGTACCTGTGTTGATTTTAGTGTGAGAAAAGGACCCTTACTAACTCTAGTGTTATATCTGAAATCCTTCATTTCACTGCTTGGGTGGAAAAAACACCAAAGGTCTGTACCTGTGTCGGTTTTATTGTGAGAAAAGGACCCTTAATAACTCTAGTGTTATATCTGAAATCCTTCATTTCACTACCTGGGTGGCAAAAAACACCACATGTCCGTACCTGTGTCGATTTTATTCTGAGAAAAGGGCCCTGAATCATTTTATTATTTTATCTCAACTACTTTATTTGACTGCCTGGATGCCAAAAAACACCACAGATCTGTACCTCTGTGGATTTTAGGCTCAGAAAAAACCCCTGAATCACTTTAACATTTTATCTCAACAACTTCATTTTACCACTTTGATGCCAAAAAACACCACAGGTCCGTACCTGTGTCGATTTTAGTGTTAGAAACCCACCCTGAATCTCCCTGGTATTTTATCTGAACTACTTCATTTCACTGCCTGGATGGGAAAAAACACCGTAGGTCTGTACCTGTGTTGATTTTAGTGTGAGAAAAGGACCCTTACTAACTCTAGTGTTATATCTGAAATCCTTCATTTCACTGCTTGGGTGGCAAAAAACACCACAGGTCCGTACCTGTGTTGATTTTAGTGTGAGAAAAGGACCCTTACTAACTCTAGTGTTATATCTGAAATCCTTCATTTCGCTGCTTGGGTGGCAAAAAACACCTGTGTCGATTTTAAGCTTAGAAAATACCCCTGAATCACTTTGGTATTTTATCTCAACAACTTCATTTTACCACTTTGATGCCAAAAATCACCACAGGTCCGTACCTGTGTCGATTTTAGTCTCAGAAAAGCGCCCTGAATCATTTTGGTATTTTATCTCAACTACTTTATTTGACTGCCTGGCTACCAAAAAACACCTGTGTCGGTTTTAGTGTGAGAAAAGGACCCTTACTAACTCTAGTGTTATATCTGAAATCCTTCATTTCACTGCCTGGGTGGCAAAAAACACCACAGGTCCATCCCTGTGTCGATTTTAGTCTCAGAAAAGCGCCCTGAATTATTTTGGTATTTTATCTGAACTACTTTTTTTGACTGCCTGGATACCATAAAACACCACAGGTCTGTACCTGTGTCGATTTTAGGCTTAGATAATACCCCTGAATCACTTTGGTATTTTATCTCAAGAACTTCATTTTACCACTTTGGTGCCAAAAAACACCACAGGTCCGTACCTGTGTCGATTTTAGTCTCAGAAAAGCGCCCTGAATCATTTTGGTATTTTATCTCAACTACTTTATGTGACTGCCTGGATGCCAAAAATCACCACAGGTCCGTACCTGTGTCGATTTACTCTCATAAAAGCGCCCTGAATCATTTTGGTATTTTATCTGAACTGCTTTATGTGACTGCCTGGATACCATAAAATACCACAGGTCTGTACCTGTGTCGATTTTAGCCTTAGATAATACCCCTGAATCACTTTGGTATTTTATCTCCAACTTCATTTTACCACTTTGATGCCAAAAAACACCACCTGTGTCGAATTTAGTCTCAGAAAAGCGCCCTGAATCATTTTGGTATTTTATCTCAACTACTTTATGTGACTGCCTGGATGCCAAAAAACACCACAGGTCCGTACCTGTGTCGGTTTTAGTGTGAGAAAAGGACCCTTACTAACTCTAGTGTTATATATGAAATCCTTCATTTCACTGCCTGGGTGGTAAAACACACCACAGGTCCGTACCTGTGTGGATTTAGGCTTAGTAAAAACCCCTCAATCACTTTAACATTTTATCTCAAACACTTCATTTTACCACTTTGATGCCAAAAAACACCACAGGTCTGTACCTGTGTCAATTTTAGTCTGAGAAAAGCGCCCTGAATCATTTTGGTATTTTATCTCAACTACTTTATCTGACTGCCTGGATTCCAAAAAACACCACAGGTCCGTACCTGTGTTGGTTTTAGTGTGAGAAAAGGACCCTTAATAACTCTAGTGTTATATCTGAAATCCTTCATTTCACTACCTGGGTGGCAAAAAACACCACATGTCCGTACCTGTGTCGATTTTAGTCTCAGAAAAGCGCCTTGAATCATTTTGGTATTTTATCTCAACTACTTTATTTGACTGCCTGGATGCCAAAAAACACCACAGATCTGTACCTCTGTGGATTTTAGGCTCAGAAAAAACCCCTGAATCACTTTAACATTTTATCTCAACAACTTCATTTTACCACTTTGATGCCAAAAAACACCACAGGTCCGTACCTGTGTCGATTTTAGTGTTAGAAACCCACCCTGAATCTCCCTGGTATTTTATCTGAACTACTTCATTTCACTGCCTGGATGGGAAAAAACACCATTGGTCTGTACCTGTCTTGATTTTAGTGTGAGAAAAGGACCCTTACTAACTCTAGTGTTATATCTGAAATCCTTCATTTCACTACCTGGGTGGCAAAAAACACCACATGTCCGTACCTGTGTCGATTTTAGTCTCAGAAAAGCGCCTTGAATCATTTTGGTATTTTATCTCAACTACTTTATTTGACTGCCTGGATGCCAAAAAACACCACAGATCTGTACCTCTGTGGATTTTAGGCTCAGAAAAAACCCCTGAATCACGTTAACATTTTATCTCAACAACTTCATTTTACCACTTAGATGCCAAAAATCACCACAGGTCCGTACCTGTGTCGATTTTAGTGTTAGAAACCCACCCTGAATCTCCCTGGTATTTTATCTGAACTACTTCATTTCACTGCCTGGATGGGAAAAAACACCATTGGTCTGTACCTGTGTTGATTTTAGTGTGAGAAAAGGACCCTTACTAACTCTAGTGTTATATCTGAAATCCTTCATTTCACTGCTTGGGTGGCAAAAAACACCACAGGTCCGTATCTGTGTCGATTTTAAGCTTAGAAAATACCCCTGAATCACTTTGGTATTTTATCTCAACAACTTCATTTTACCACTTTGATGCCAAAAATCACCACAGGTCTGTACCTGTGTCGATTTTAGTCTCAGAAAAGCGCCCTGAATCATTTTGGTATTTTATCTCAACTAATTTATGTGACTGCCTGGATGCCAAAAAACACCACAGGTCTGTACCTGTGTCGGTTTTAGTGTGAGAAAAGGACCCTTACTAACTCTAGTGTTATATCTGAAATCCTTTATTTCACTGCCTGTGTGGCAAGAAACACCACAGGTCTGTACCTGTGTCGATTTTAATCTCAGAAAAGCGCCCTGAATCATTTTGGTATTTTATCTGAACTACTTTATTTGACTGCCTGGATGCCAAAAAACATCACAGGTCCGTACCTGTGTTGGTTTTAGTGTGAGAAAAGAACCCTTACTCACTCTAGTGTTATATCTGAAATCCTTCATTTCACTGCCTGGGTGGCAAAAAACACCACATGTCCGTACCTGTGTCGATTTTAGTCTCAGAAAAGCGCCTTGAATCATTTTGGTATTTTATCTCAACTACTTTATTTGACTGCCTGGATGCCAAAAAACACCACAGATCCGTACCTCTGTGGATTTTAGGCTCAGAAAAAACCCCTGAATCACTTTAACATTTTATCTCAACAACTTCATTTTACCACTTTGATGCCAAAAAACACCACAGGTCCGTACCTGTGTCGATTTTTGTCTCAGAAAAGCGCCCTGAATCATTTTGGTATTTTATTTCAAATACTTTATTTGACTGCCTGGATGCCATAAAATACCACAGGTCCGTGCCTGTGTCGATTTTAGTCTCCGAAAAGTGCTCTGAATCATTTTGATATTTTATCTAATATTTTATTTGACTGCCTGGATGCCATAAAACACCACAGGTCCGTACCTGTGTCGATTTTAGTCTGAGAAAAGCGCCCTGAATCATTTTAGTATTTTATCTCAACTACTTTATTTGACTTCCTGGATGCCAAAAAACACCACAGGTCCGTACCTGTATCGATTTTTGTGTCAGAAACCCACCCTGAATCTCGCTGGTATTTTATCTGAACTACTTCATTTCACTGCTTGGATGGGAAAAAACACCACAGGTCCGTACCTGTGTTGATTTTAGTGTGAGAAAAGGACCCTTACTCACTCTAGTGTTATATCTGAAATCCTTCATTTCACTGCTTGGGTGGCAAAAAACACCACAGGTCCGTACCTGTGTCGATTTTAAGCTTAGAAAAGCGCCCTGAATCATTTTGGTATTTTATCTCAACTACTTTATGTGACTGCCTGGCTACCAAAAAACACCACAGGTCCGTACCTGTGTCGGTTTTAGTGTGAGAAAAGGACCCTTACTAACTCTAGTGTTATATCTGAAATCCTTCATTTCACTGCCTGGGTGGCAAAAAACACCACAGGTCCATACCTGTGTCGATTTTAGTCTCAGAAAAGCGCCCTGAATTATTTTGGTATTTTATCTGAACTACTTTATTTGACTGCCTGGATACCATAAAACACCACAGGTCTGTACCTGTGTCGATTTTAGGCTTAAATAATACCCCTGAATCACTTTGGTATTTTATCTCAAGAACTTCATTTTACCACTTTGGTGCCAAAAAACACCACAGGTCCGTACCTGTGTCGATTTTAGTCTGAGAAAAGCGCCCTGAATCATTTTGGTATTTTATCTCAACTACTTTATGTGACTGCCTGGATGCCAAAAATCACCACAGGTCCGTTCCTGTGTCGATTTACTCTCATAAAAGCGCCCTGAATCATTTTGGTATTTTATCTGAACTGCTTTATGTGACTGCCTGGATACCATAAAATACCACAGGTCTGTACCTGTGTCGATTTTAGCCTTAGATAATACCCCTGAATCACTTTGGTATTTTATCTCCAACTTCATTTTACCACTTTGATGCCAAAAAACACCACCTGTGTCGATTTTAGTCTCAGAAAAGCGCCCTGAATCATTTTGGTATTTTATCTCAACTACTTTATGTGACTGCCTGGCTACCAAAAAACACCACAGGTCCGTACCTGTGTCGGTTTTAGTGTGAGAAAAGGACCCTTACTAACTCTAGTGTTATATCTGAAATCCTTCATTTCACTGCCTGGGTGGCAAAAAACACCACAGGTCCATACCTGTGTCGATTTTAGTCTCAGAAAAGCGCCCTGAATTATTTTGGTATTTTATCTTAACTACTTTATTTGACTGCCTGGATACCATAAAACACCACAGGTCTGTACCTGTGTCGATTTTAGGCTTAGATAATACCCCTGAATCACTTTGGTATTTTATCTCAAGAACTTCATTTTACCACTTTGGTGCCAAAAAACACCACAGGTCCGTACCTGTGTCGATTTTAGTCTCAGAAAAGCGCCCTGAATCATTTTGGTATTTTATCTCAACTACTTTATGTGACTGCCTGGATGCCAAAAATCACCACAGGTCCGTACCTGTGTCGATTTACTCTCATAAAAGCGCCCTGAATCATTTTGGTATTTTATCTGAACTGCTTTATGTGACTGCCTGGATACCATAAAATACCACAGGTCTGTACCTGTGTCGATTTTAGCCTTAGATAATACCCCTGAATCACTTTGGTATTTTATCTCCAACTTCATTTTACCACTTTGATGCCAAAAAACACCACCTGTGTCGAATTTAGTCTCAGAAAAGCGCCCTGAATCATTTTGGTATTTTATCTCAACTACTTTATGTGACTGCCTGGATGCCAAAAAACACCACAGGTCTGTACCTGTGTCGGTTTTAGTGTGAGAAAAGGACCCTTACTAACTCTAGTGTTATATATGAAATCCTTCATTTCACTGCCTGGGTGGCAAAACACACCACAGGTCCGTACCTGTGTGGATTTAGGCTTAGTAAAAACCCCTCAATCACTTTAACATTTTATCTCAAACACTTCATTTTACCACTTTGATGCCAAAAAACACCACAGGTCCGTACCTGTGTCAATATATGTGTCAGAAACCCAACCTGAATCTCCCTGGTATTTTATCTGAACTACTTCATTTCACTGGCTGGATTGGAAAAAACACCACAGGTGTTGATTTTAGTGTGAGAAAAGGACCCTTACTGACTCTAGTGTTATATCTGAAATCCTTCATTTCACTGCTTGGGTGGCAAAAAACACCACCTGTGTCGATTTTAAGCTTAGAAAATACCCCTGAATCACTTTGGTATTTTATCTGAACAACTTCATTTTACCACTTTGATGCCAAAAATCACCACAGGTCCGTACCTGTGTTGATTTTAGTCTCAGAAAAGCGCCCTGAATCATTTTGGTATTTTATCTCAATTACTTTATGTGACTGCCTGGTTGCCAAAAAACACCACAGGTCCGTACCTGTGTTGGTTTTAGTGTGAGAAAAGGACCCTTACTAACTCTAGTGTTATATCTGAAATCCTGCATTTCACTGCCTGGGTGGCAAAAAACATCACAGGTCCTTACCTGTGTCGATTTTAGTCTCAGAAAAGCGCCCTGAATCATTTTGGTATTTTATCTCAACTACTTTATTTGCCTACCTGGATACCATAAAACACCACAGGTCCGTACCTGTGTGGATTTTAGGCTCAGAAAAACCCCTGAATCACTTTAACATTTTATCTCTACAACTTCATTTTACCACTTTGATGCCAGAAAACACCACAGGTCCTTACCTTTGTCGATTTTAGTCTCAGAAAAGCGCCCTGAATCATTTTGGTATTTTATCTCTACTTTATTTGACTGCCTGGATGCCATAAAACACCACAGGTCCGTACCTGTGTCGATTTTAGTCTCAGAAAAGCGCCCTGAATCATTTTAGTATTTTATCTCAACTACTTTATTTGATTTCCTGTATGCCAAAAAACACCACAGGTCCGTACCTGTGTCGATTTTAGTGTCAGAAACCCACCCTGAATCTCCCTGGTATTTTATCTGTACTACTTCATTTCACTGCCTGGATGGGAAAAAACACCATAGGTCCATACCTGTGTTGATTTTAGTGTGAGAAAAGGACCCTTACTAACTCTAGTGTTATATCTGAAATCCTTCATTTCACTGCTTGGGTGGCAAAAAACACCACAGGTCCGTACCTGTGTCGATTTTAAGCTTAGAAAATACCCCTGAATCACTTTGGTATTTTATCTCAACAACTTCATTTTACCACTTTGATGCCAAAAATCACCACAGGTCCGTACCTGTGTCGATTTTAGTCTCAGAAAAGCGCCCTGAATCATTTTGGTATTTTATCTCAACTACTTTATGTGAATGCCTGGATGCCAAAAAACACCACAGGTCCGTACCTGTGTCGGTTTTTGTGTGAGAAAAGGACCCTTACTAACTCTAGTGTTATATCTGAAATCCTTCATTTCACTGCTTGGGTGGCAAAAAACACCACAGGTCCGTGCCTGTGTCGATTTTAAGCTTAGAAAATACCCCTGAATCACTTTGGTATTTTATCTAAACAACTTCATTTTACCACTTTGATGCCAAAAATCACCACAGGTCCGTACCTGTGTTGATTTTAGTCTGAGAAAAGCGCCCTGAATCATTTTGGTATTTTATCTGAATTACTTTATTTGACTGCCTGGATACCATAAAACACCACAGGTCTGTACCTGTGTCGATTTTAGGTTTAGATAATACCCCTGAATCACTTTGGTATTTTATCTCAAGAACTTCATTTTACCACTTTGATGCCAAAAAACACCACAGGTCCGTACCTGTGTCGATTTTAGTCTCAGAAAAGCGCCCTGAATCATTTTGGTATTTTATCTCTACTTTATTTGACTGCCTGGATGCCATAAAACACCACAGGTCCGTACCTGTGTCGATTTTAGTCTCAGAAAAGCGCCCTGAATCATTTTGGTGTTTTATCTCTACTTTATTTGACTGCCTGGATGCCATAAAACACCACAGGTCCGTACCTGTGTCGATTTTAGTCTCAGAAAAGCGCCCTGAATCATTTTAGTATTTTATCTCAACTACTTTATTTGACTTCCGGGATGCCAAAAAACACCACAGGTCCGTACCTGTGTCGATTTTAGTGTCAGAAACCCACCCTGAATCTCCCTGGTATTTTATCTGAACCACTTCATTTCACTGCCTGGATGGGAAAAAACACCATAGGTCCGTACCTGTGTTGATTTTAGTGTGAGAAAAGGACCCTTACTAACTCTAGTGTTATATCTGAAATCCTTCATTTCACTGTTTGGGTGGCAAAAAACACCACGGTCCGTACCTCTGTCGATTTTAAGCTTAGAAAATACCCCTGAATCACTTTGGTATTTTATCTCAACAACTTCATTTTACCACTTTGATGCCAAAAATCACCACAGTTCCGTACCTGTGTCGATTTTAGTCTCAGAAAAGCGCTCTGAATCATTTTGGTATTTTATCTCAACTACTTTATGTGACTGCCTGGATGCCAAAAAACACCACAGGTCCGTACCTGTGTTGGTTTTAGTGTGAGAAAAGAACCCTTACTCACTCTAGTGTTATATCTGAAATCCTTCATTTCACTGCCTGGGTGGCAAAAAACACCACAGGTCTGTACCTGTGTCGATTTTAGTCTCAGAAAAGCGCCCTGAATCATTTTGGTATTTTATCTCAACTACTTTATGTGACTGCCTGGATGCCAAAAATCACCACAGGTCCGTACCTGTGTCGATTTACTCTCATAAAAGCACCCTGAATCATTTTGGTATTTTATCTGAACTGCTTTATGTGACTGCCTGGATACCATAAAATACCACAGGTCTGTACCTGTGTCGAATTTAGCCTTAGATAATACCCCTGAATCACTTTGGTATTTTATCTCCAACTTCATTTTACCACTTTGATGCCAAAAAACACCACCTGTGTCGAATTTAGTCTCAGAAAAGCGCCCTGAATCATTTTGGTATTTTATCTCAACTACTTTATGTGACTGCCTGGATGCCAAAAAACACCACAGGTCCGTACCTGTGTCGGTTTTAGTGTGAGAAAAGGACCCTTACTAACTCTAGTGTTATATATGAAATCCTTCATTTCACTGCCTGGGTGGCAAAACACACCACAGGTCCGTACCTGTGTGGATTTAGGCTTAGTAAAAACCCCTCAATCACTTTAACATTTTATCTCAAACACTTCATTTTACCACTTTGATGCCAAAAAACACCACAGGTCTGTACCTGTGTCGATTTTAGTCTCAGAAAAGCGCCCTGAATCACTTTGGTATTTTATCTCAACTGCTTTATTTGACTGCCTGGATGCCATAAAACACCACAGGTCCATACTTGTGTCGATTTTAGTCTCAGAAAAGCGCCCTGAATCATTTTGGTATTTTATCTCAACTACTTTATCTGACTGCCTGGATGCCAAAAAACACCACAGGTCCGTACCTGTGTTGGTTTTAGTGTGAGAAAAGAACCCATACTAACTCTAGTGTTATATCTGAAATCCTTCATTTCACTACCTGGGTGGCAAAAAACACCACATGTCCGTACCTGTGTCGATTTTAGTCTCAGAAAAGCGCCCTGAATCATTTTGGTATTTTATCTGAACTACTTTATTTGACTGCCTGTATACCATAAAACACCACAGGTCTGTACCTGTGTCGATTTTAGGCTTAGATAATACCCCTGAATCACTTTGTTATTTTATCTCAAGAACTTTATTTTACCACTTTGATGCCAAAAAACACCACAGGTCCGTACCTGTGTCAATATATTTGTCAGAAACCCAACCTGAATCTCCCTGGTATTTTATCTGAACTACTTCATTTCACTTCCTGGATGGGAAAAAACACCACAGGTGTTGATTTTAGTGTGAGAAAAGGACCCTTACTGACTCTAGTGTTATATCTGAAATCCTTCATTTCACTGCTTGGGTGGCAAAAAACACCACAGGTCCGTACCTGTGTCGATTTTAAGCTTAGAAAATACCCCTGAATCACTTTGGTATTTTATCTCAACAACTTCATTTTACCACTTTGATGCCAAAAATCACCACAGGTCCATACCTGTGTCGATTTTAGTCTCAGAAAAGCGCCCTGAATCATTTTGGTATTTTATCTCAATTACTTTATGTGACTGCCTGGTTGCCAAAAAACACCACAGGTCCGTACCTGTGTCGGTTTTACGGTGAGAAAAGGACCCTTACTAACTCTAGTGTTATATCTGAAATCCTTCATTTCTCTGCCTGGGTGGCAAAAAACACCACAGGTCCATACCTGTGTCGATTTTAGTCTCAGAAAAGCGCCCTGAATCATTTTGGTATTTTCTCTGAACTACTTTATTTGACTGCCTGTATACCATAAAACACCACAGGTCTGTACCTGTGTCGATTTTAGGCTTAGATAATACCCCTGAATCACTTTGTTATTTTATCTCAAGAACTTTATTTTACCACTTTGATGCCAAAAAACACCACAGGTCCGTACCTGTGTCGATTTTAGTCTCAGAAAAGCGCCCTGAATCATTTTGGTATTTTATCTCAACTACTTTGTGTGACTGCCTGGATGCCAAAAAACACCACAGGTCCGTACCTGTGTTGGTTTTAGTGTGAGAAAAGGACCCTTACTAACTATAGTGTTATATCTGAAATCCTTCATTTCACTGCCTGGGTGCCAAAAAACACCACAGGTCCGTATCTGTGTGGATTTTAGGCTTAGTAAAAACCCCTCAATCACTTTAACATTTTATCTCAAACACTTTATTTTACCACTTTGATGCCAAAAAACACCACAGGTCCGTACCTTTCTCGATTTTAGTCTCAGAAAAGCGCCTTGAATCATTTTGGTATTTTATCTCAACTACTTTATTTGACTGCCTTGGTGCCATAAAACACCACAGGTCCGTACTTGTGTCGATTTTAGTCTGAGAAAAGCACCCTGAATCATTTTGGTATTTTATCTCAACTACTTTATCTGACTGCCTGGATGCCAAAAAACACCACAGGTCCGTACCTGTGTTGGTTTTAGTGTGAGAAAAGGACCCTTAATAACTCTAGTGTTATATCTGAAATCCTTCATTTCACTACCTGGGTGGCAAAAAACACCACATGTCCGTACCTGTGTCGATTTTAGTCTCAGAAAAGCGCCTTGAATCATTTTGGTATTTTATCTCAACTACTTTATTTGACTGCCTGGATGCCAAAAAACACCACAGATCTGTACCTCTGTGGATTTTAGGCTCAGAAAAAACCCCTGAATCACTTTAACATTTTATCTCAACAACTTCATTTTACCACTTTGATGCCAAAAAACACCACAGGTCCGTACCTGTGTCGATTTTAGTGTTAGAAACCCACCCTGAATCTCCCTGGAATTTTATCTGAACTACTTCATTTCACTGCCTGGATGGGAAAAAACACCATAGGTCTTTACCTGTGTTGATTTTAGTGTGAGAAAAGGACCCTTACTAACTCTAGTGTTATATCTGAAATCCTTCATTTCACTGCTTGGGTGGCAAAAAACACCACAGGTCCGTATCTGTGTCGATTTTAAGCTTAGAAAATACCCCTGAATCACTTTGGTATTTTATCTCAGCAACTTCATTTTACCACTTTGATGCTAAAAATCACCACAGGTCTGTACCTGTGTCGATTTTAGTCTCAGAAAAGCGCCCTGAATCATTTTGGTATTTTATCTCAACTACTTTATGTGACTGCCTGGATGCCAAAAAACACCACAGGTCTGTATCTGTGTCGGTTTTAGTGTGATAAAAAGGACCCTTACTAACTCTAGTGTTATATCTGAAATCCTTTATTTCACTGCCTGGGTGGCAAAAAACACCACAGGTCTGTACCTGTGTCGATTTTAATCTGAGAAAAGCGCCCTGAATCATTTTGGTATTTTCTCTGAACTACTTTATTTGACTGCCTGGATACCATAAAACACCACAGGTCTGTACCTGTGTCGATTTTAGGCTTAGATAATACCCCTGAATCACTTTGGTATTTTATCTCAAGAACTTCATTTTACCACTTTGATGCCAAAAAACACCACAGGGCCGTACCTGTGTCGATTTTAGTCTCAGAAAAGCGCCCTGAATCATTTTGGTATTTTATCTCAAGTACTTTATGTGAATGCCTGGATGCCAAAAAACACCACAGGTCCGTACCTGTGTTGGTTTTAGTGTGAGAAAAGAACCCTTACTCACTCTAGTGTTATATCTGAAATCCTTCATTTCACTGCCTGGGTGGCAAAAAACACCACATGTCCGTACCTGTGTCGATTTTAGTCTCAGAAAAGCGCCTTGAATCATTTTGGTATTTTATCTCAACTACTTTATTTGACTGCCTGGATGCCAAAAAACACCACAGATCCGTACCTCTGTGGATTTTAGGCTCAGAAAAAACCCCTGAATCACTTTAACATTTTATCTCAACAACTTCATTTTACCACTTTGATGCCAAAAAACACCACAGGTCCGTACCTGTGTCGATTTTTGTCTCAGAAAAGCGCCCTGAATCATTTTGGTATTTTATTTCAAATACTTTATTTGACTGCCTGGATGCCATAAAATACCACAGGTCCGTACCTGTGTCGATTTTAGTCTCCGAAAAGTGCTCTGAATCATTTTGGTATTTTATCTAATATTTTATTTGACTGCCTGGATGCCATAAAACACCACAGGTCCGTACCTGTGTCGATTTTAATCTGAGAAAAGCGCCCTGAATCATTTTAGTATTTTATCTCAACTACTTTATTTGACTTCCTGGATGCCAAAAAACACCACAGGTCCGTACCTGTATCGATTTTTGTGTCAGAAACCCACCCTGAATCTCGCTGGTATTTTATCTGAACTACTTCATTTCACTGCTTGGATGGGAAAAAACACCACAGGTCCGTACCTGTGTTGATTTTAGTGTGAGAAAAGGACCCTTACTAACTCTAGTGTTATATCTGAAATCCTTCATTTCACTGCTTGGGTGGCAAAAAACACCACCTGTGTCGATTTTAATCTTAGAAAATACCCCTGAATCACTTTGGTATTTTATCTCAACAACTTCATTTTACCACTTTGATGCCAAAAATCACCACAGGTCCGTACCTGTGTCGATTTTAGTCTCAGAAAAGCGCCCTGAATCATTTTGGTATTTTATCTCAACTACTTTATGTGACTGCCTGGCTACCAAAAAACACCACAGGTCCGTACCTGTGTCAGTTTTAGTATGAGAAAAGGACCCTTACTAACTCTAGTGTTATATCTGAAATCCTTCATTTCACTGCCTGGGTGGCAAAAAACACCACAGGTCCATACCTGTGTCGATTTTAGTCTCAGAAAAGCGCCCTGAATTATTTTGGTATTTTATCTGAACTACTTTATTTGACTGCCTGGATACCATAAAACACCACAGGTCTGTACCTGTGTCGATTTTAGGCTTAGATAATACCCCTGAATCACTTTGGTATTTTATCCCAAGAACTTCATTTTACCACTTTGGTGCCAAAAAACACCACAGGTCGTACCTGTGTCGATTTTAGTCTCAGAAAAGCGCCCTGAATCATTTTGGTATTTTATCTCAACTACTTTATGTGACTGTCTGGATGCCAAAAATCACCACAGGTCCGTACCTGTGTCGATTTACTCTCATAAAAGCGCCCTGAATCATTTTGGTATTTTATCTGAACTGCTTTATGTGACTGCCTGGATACCATAAAATACCACAGGTCTGTACCTGTGTCGATTTTAGCCTTAGATAATACCCCTGAATCACTTTGGTATTTTATCTCCAACTTCATTTTACCACTTTGATGCCAAAAAACACCACCTGTGTCGAATTTAGTCTCAGAAAAGCGCCCTGAATCATTTTGGTATTTTATCTCAACTACTTTATGTGACTGCCTGGATGCCAAAAAACACCACAGGTCCGTACCTGTGTCGGTTTTAGTGTGAGAAAAGGACCCTTACTAACTCTAGTGTTATATATGAAATCCTTCATTTCACTGCCTGGGTGGGAAAACACACCACAGGTCCGTACCTGTGTGGATTTAGGCTTAGTAAAAACCCCTCAATCACTTTAACATTTTATCTCAAACACTTCATTTTACCACTTTGATGCCAAAAAACACCACAGGTCTGTACCTGTGTCGATTTTAGTCTCAGAAAAGCGCCCTGAATCACTTTGGTATTTTATCTCAACTACTTTATTTGACTGCCTGGATGCCATAAAACACCACAGGTCCATACTTGTGTCGATTTTAGTCTCAGAAAAGCGCCCTGAATCATTTTGGTATTTTATCTCAACTACTTTATCTGACTGCCTGGATGCCAAAAAACATCACAGGTCCATACCTGTGTTGGTTTTAGTGTGAGAAAAGAACCCTTACTAACTCTAGTGTTATATCTGAAATCCTTCATTTCACTACCTGGGTGGCAAAAAACACCACATGTCCGTACCTGTGTCGATTTTAGTCTCAGAAAAGCGCCCTGAATCATTTTGGTATTTTATCTGAACTACTTTATTTGACTGCCTGTATACCATAAAACACCACAGGTCTGTACCTGTGTCGATTTTAGGCTTAGATAATACCCCTGAATCACTTTGTTATTTTATCTCAAGAACTTTATTTTACCACTTTGATGCCAAAAAACACCACAGGTCCGTACCTGTGTCAATAAATGTGTCAGAAACCCAACCTGAATCTCCCTGGTATTTTATCTGAACTACTTCATTTCACTGCCTGGATGGGAAAAAACACCACAGGTGTTGATTTTAGTGTGAGAAAAGGACCCTTACTGACTCTAGTGTTATATCTGAAATCCTTCATTTCACTGCTTGGGTGGCAAAAAACACCACAGGTCCGTACCTGTGTCGATTTTAAGCTTAGAAAATACCCCTGAATCACTTTGGTATTTTATCTCAACAACTTCATTTTACCACTTTGATGCCAAAAATCACCACAGGTCCGTACCTGTGTCGATTTTAGTCTCAGAAAAGCGCCCTGAATCATTTTGGTATTTTATCTCAATTACTTTATGTGACTCCCTGGTTGCCAAAAAACACCACAGGTCCGTACCTGTGTTGGTTTTAGTGTGAGAAAAGGACCCTTACTAACTCTAGTGTTATATCTGAAATCCTGCATTTCACTGCCTGGGTGGCAAAAAACATCACAGGTCCTTACCTGTGTCGATTTTAGTCTCAGAAAAGCGCCCTGAATCATTTTGGTAGTTTATCTCAACTACTTTATTTGCCTGCCTGGATACCATAAACCACCACAGGTCCGTACCTGTGTGGATTTTAGGCTCAGAAAAACCTCTGAATCACTTTAACATTTTATCTCTACAACTTCATTTTACCACTTTGATGCCAGAAAACACCACAGGTCCTTACCTTTGTCGATTTTAGTCTCAGAAAAGCGCCCTGAATCATTTTGGTATTTTATCTCTACTTTATTTGACTGCCTGGATGCCATAAAACACCACAGGTCCGTACCTGTGTTGATTTTAGTCTCAGAAAAGCGCCCTGAATCATTTTAGTATTTTATCTCAACTACTTTATTTGATTTCCTGTATGCCAAAAAACACCACAGATCCGTACCTGTGTCGATTTTAGTGTCAGAAACCCACCCTGAATCTCCCTGGTATTTTATCTGTACTACTTCATTTCACTGCCTGGATGGGAAAAAAACAACATAGGTCCGTACCTGTGTTGATTTTAGTGTGAGAAAAGGACCTTTACTAACTCTAGTGTTATATCTGAAATCCTTCATTTCACTGCTTGGGTGGCAAAAAACACCACAGGTCCGTACCTGTGTCGTTTTTAAGCTTAGAAAATACCCCTGAATCACTTTGGTATTTTATCTCAAGAACTTCATTTTACCACTTTGATGCCAAAAATCACCACAGGTCCGTACCTGTGTCGATTTTAGTCTCAGAAAAGCGCCCTGAATCATTTTGGTATTTTATCTCAACTACTTTATGTGAATGCCTGGATGCCAAAAAACACCACAGGTCTGTACCTGTGTCGGTTTTAGTGTGAGAAAAGGACCCTTACTAACTCTAGTGTTATATCTGAAATCCTTCATATCACTGCTTGGGTGGCAAAAAACACCACAGGTCCGTACCTGTGTCGATTTTAAGCTTAGAAAATACCCCTGAATCACTTTGGTATTTTATCTCAACAACTTCATTTTACCACTTTGATGCCAAAAATCACCACAGGTCCGTACCTGTGTTGATTTTAGTCTGAGAAAAGCGCCCTGAATCATTTTGGTATTTTATCTGAATTACTCTATTTAACTGCCTGGATACCATAAAACACCACAGGTCTGTACCTGTGTCGATTTTAGGTTTAGATAATACCCCTGAATCACTTTGGTATTTTATCTCAAGAACTTCATTTTACCACTTTGATGCCAAAAAACACCACAGGTCCGTACCTGTGTCGATTTTAGTCTCAGAAAAGCGCCATGAATCATTTTAGTATTTTATCTCAACTACTTTTTTTGACTTCCTGGATGCCAGAAAACACCACAGATCCGTACCTGTGTCTATTTTAGTGTCAGAAACCCACCCTGAATCTCCCTGGTATTTTATCTGAACGACTTCATTTCACTGCCTGGATGGGAAAAAACACCATAGGTCTGTACCTGTGTTGATTTTAGTGTGAGAAAAGGACCCTTACTAACTCTAGTGTTATATCTGAAATCCTTCATTTCACTGCTTGGGTGGCAAAAAACACCACGGTCCGTACCTCTGTCGATTTTAAGCTTAGAAAATACCCCTGAATCACTTTGGTATTTTATCTCATCAACTTCATTTTACCACTTTGATGCCAAAAATCACCACAGGTGTCGATTTTAGTCTCAGAAAAGCGCTCTGAATCATTTTGGTATTTTATCTCAACTACTTTATGTGACTGCCTGGATGCCAAAAAACACCACAGGTCCGTACCTGTGTTGGTTTTAGTGTGAGAAAAGAACCCTTACTCACTCTAGTGTTATATCTGAAATCCTTCATTTCACTGCCTGGGTGGCAAAAAACACCACATGTCTGTACCTGTGTCGATTTTAGTCTCAGAAAAGCGCCCTGAATCATTTTGGTATTTTATCTCAACTACTTTATGTGACTGCCTGGATGCCAAAAATCACCACAGGTCCGTACCTGTGTCGATTTACTCTCATAAAAGCGCCCTGAATCATTTTGATATTTTATCTGAACTGCTTTATGTGACTGCCTGGATACCATGAAATACCACAGGTCTGTACCTGTGTCGATTTTAGCCTTAGATAATACCCCTGAATCACTTTGGTATTTTATCTCCAACTTCATTTTACCACTTTGATGCCAAAAAACACCACCTGTGTCGAATTTAGTCTCAGAAAAGCGCCCTGAATCATTTTGGTATTTTATCTCAACTACTTTATGTGACTGCCTGGATGCCAAAAAACACCACAGGTCCGTACCTGTGTCGGTTTTAGTGTGAGAAAAGGACCCTTACTAACTCTAGTGTTATATATGAAATCCTTCATTTCACTGCCTGGGTGGCAAAACACACCACAGGTCCGTACCTGTGTGGATTTAGGCTTAGTAAAAACCCCTCAATCACTTTAACATTTTATCTCAAACACTTCATTTTACCACTTTGATGCCAAAAAACACCACAGGTCTGTACCTGTGTCGATTTTAGTCTCAGAAAAGCGCCCTGAATCACTTTGGTATTTTATCTCAACTACTTTATTTGACTGCCTGGATGCCATAAAACACCACAGGTCCATACTTGTGTCGATTTTAGTCTCAGAAAAGCTCCCTGAGTCATTTTGGTATTTTATCTCAACTACTTTATCTGACTGCCTGGATGCCAAAAAACACCACAGGTCCGTACCTGTGTTGGTTTTAGTGTGAGAAAAGAACCCTTACTAACTCTAGTGTTATATCTGAAATCCTTCATTTCACTACCTGGGTGGCAAAAAACACCACAGGTCCGTACCTGTGTCGATTTTAGTCTCAGAAAAGCGCCCTGAATCATTTTGGTATTTTATCTGAACTACTTTATTTGACTGCCTGTATACCATAAAACACCACAGGTCTGTACCTGTGTCGATTTTAGTCTCAGAAAAGCGCCCTGAATCATTGTGGTATTTTATCTCTACAACTTCATTTTACCACTTTGATGCCATAAAACACCACAGGTCCATACTTGTGTCGAATTTAGTCTCAGAAAAGCGCCCTGAATCATTTTGGTATTTTATCTCAACTACTTTATGTGACTGCCTGGATGCCAAAAAACACCACAGGTCCGTACCTGTGTCGGTTTTAGTGTGAGAAAAGGACCCTTACTAACTCTAGTGTTATATCTGAAATCCTGCATTTCACTGCCTGGGTGGCAAAAAACATCACAGGTCCTTACCTGTGTCGATTTTAGTCTCAGAAAAGCGCCCTGAATCATTTTGGTATTTTATCTCAACTACTTTATTTGCCTGCCTGGATACCATAAAACACCACAGGTCCGTACCTGTGTGGATTTTAGGCTCAGAAAAACCCCTGAATCACTTTAACATTTTATATCTACAACTTCATTTTACCACTTTGATGCCAGAAAACACCACAGGTCCTTACCTTTGTCGATTTTAGTCTCAGAAAAGCGCCCTGAATCATTTTGGTATTTTATCTCTACTTTATTTGACTGCCTGGATGCCATAAAACACCACAGGTCTGTACCTGTGTCGATTTTAGTCTCAGAAAAGCGCCCTGAATCATTTTAGTATTTTATCTCAACTACTTTATTTGATTTCCTGGATGCCAAAAAACACCACAGGTCCGTACCTGTGTCGATTTTAGTGTCAGAAACCCACCCTGAATCTCCCTGGTATTTTATCTGTACTACTTCATTTCACTGCCTGGATGGGAAAAAACACCATAGGTCCGTACCTGTCTTGATTTTAGTGTTAGAAATGGACCCTTACTAACTCTAGTGTTATATCTGAAATCCTTCATTTCACTGCTTGGGTGGCAAAAAACACCACAGGTCCGTACCTGTGTCGATTTTAAGCTTAGAAAATACCCCTGAATCACTTTGGTATTTTATCTCAAGAACTTCATTTTACCACTTTGATGCCAAAAAACACCACAGGGCCGTACCTGTGTCGATTTTAGTCTCAGAAAAGCGCCCTGAATCATTTTGGTATTTTATCTCAAGTACTTTATGTGACTGCCTGGATGCCAAAAAACACCACAGGTCCGTACCTGTGTTGGTTTTAGTGTGAGAAAAGAACCCTTACTCACTCTAGTGTTATATCTGAAATCCTTCATTTCACTGCCTGGGTGGCAAAAAACACCACAGGTCCGTACCTGTGTCGATTTTAGTCTCAGAAAAGCGCCCTGAATCATTTTTCATATTTTATATGAACTACTTTATTTGACTGTCTGGATACCATAAAATACCACAGGTCTGTACCTGTGTCGATTTTAGCCTTAGATAATACCTCTGAATCACTTTGGTATTGTATCTCAACAACTTCATTTTACCACTTTGATGCCAAAAAACACCACCTGTGTCGATTTTAGTCTCAGAAAAGCACCCTGAATCATTTTGGCATTTTATCTCAACTACTTTATGTGACTGCCTGGATGCCAAAAAACACCACAGGTCCGTACCTGTGTTGGTTTTAGTGTGAGAAAAGGACCCTTACTAACTATAGTGTTATATCTGAAATCCTTCATTTCACTGCCTGGGTGCCAAAAAACACCACAGGTCCGTATCTGTGTGGATTTTAGGCTTAGTAAAAACCCCTCAATCACTTTAACATTTTATCTCAAACACTTTATTTTGCCACTTTGATGCCAAAAAACACCACAGGTCCGTACCTTTGTCGATTTTAGTCTCAGAAAAGCGCCTTGAATCATTTTGGTATTTTATCTCAACTACTTTATTTGACTGCCTTGGTGCCATAAAACACCACAGGTCCGTACTTGTGTCGATTTTAGTCTGAGAAAAGCGCCCTGAATCATTTTGGTATTATATCTCAACTACTTTATCTGACTGCCTGGATGCCAAAAAACACCACAGGTCCGTACCTGTGTTGGTTTTAGTGTGAGAAAAGGACCCTTAATAACTCTAGTGTTATATCTGAAATCCTTCATTTCACTACCTGGGTGGCAAAAAACACCACATGTCCGTACCTGTGTCGATTTTAGTCTCAGAAAAGCGCCTTGAATCATTTTGGGATTTTATGTCAACTACTTTATTTGACTGCCTGGATGCCAAAAAACACCACAGATCTGTACCTCTGTGGATTTTAGGCTCAGAAAAAACCCCTGAATCACTTTAACATTTTATCTCAACAACTTCATTTTACCACTTTGATGCCAAAAAACACCACAGGTCCGTACCTGTGTCGATTTTAGTGTTAGAAACCCACCCTGAATCTCCCTGGTATTTTATCTGAACTACTTCATTTCACTGCCTGGATGGGAAAAAACACCATAGGTCTGTACCTGTGTTGATTTTAGTGTGAGAAAAGGACCCTTACTAACTCTAGTGTTATATCTGAAATCCTTCATTTCACTGCTTAGGTGGCAAAAAACACCACAGGTCCGTATCTGTGTCGATTTTAAGCTTAGAAAATACCCCTGAATCACTTTGGTATTTTATCTCAACAACTTCATTTTACCACTTTTATGCCAAAAATCACCACCTGTGTCGATTTTATTCTCAGAAAAGCGCCCTGAATCATTTTGGTATTTTATCTCAACTACTTTATGTGACTGACTGGATGCCAAAAAACACCACAGGTCTGTACCTGTGTCGGTTTTAGTGTGAGAAAAGGACCCTTACTAACTCTAGTGTTATATCTGAAATCCTTTATTTCACTGCCTGGGTGGCAAAAAACGCCACAGGTCTGTACCTGTGTCGATTTTAATCTGAGAAAAGCGCCCTGAATCATTTTGGTATTTTCTCTGAACTACTTTATTTGACTGCCTGGATACCATAAAACACCACAGGTCTGTACCTGTGTCGATTTTAGGCTTAGATAATACCCCTGAATCACTTTGGTATTTTATCTCAAGAACTTCATTTTACCACTTTGATGCCAAAAAACACCACAGGGCCGTACCTGTGTCGATTTTAGTCTTAGAAAAGCGCCCTGAATCATTTTGGTATTTTATCTCTACTTTATTTGACTGCCTGGATGCCATAAAACACCACAGGTCTGTACCTGTGTCGATTTTAGTCTCAGAAAAGCGCCCTGAATCATTTTAGTATTTTATCTCAACTACTTTATTTGATTTCCTGGATGCCAAAAAACACCACAGGTCCGTACCTGTGTCGATTTTAGTGTCAGAAACCCACCCTGAATCTCCCTGGTATTTTATCTGTACTACTTCATTTCACTGCCTGGATGGGAAAAAACACCATAGGTCCGTACCTGTCTTGATTTTAGTGTTAGAAATGGACCCTTACTAACTCTAGTGTTATATCTGAAATCCTTCATTTCACTGCTTGGGTGGCAAAAAACACCACAGGTCCGTACCTGTGTCGATTTTAAGCTTAGAAAATACCCCTGAATCACTTTGGTATTTTATCTCAAGAACTTCATTTTACCACTTTGATGCCAAAAAACACCACAGGGCCGTACCTGTGTCGATTTTAGTCTCAGAAAAGCGCCCTGAATCATTTTGGTATTTTATCTCAAGTACTTTATGTGACTGCCTGGATGCCAAAAAACACCACAGGTCCGTACCTGTGTTGGTTTTAGTGTGAGAAAAGAACCCTTACTCACTCTAGTGTTATATCTGAAATCCTTCATTTCACTGCCTGGGTGGCAAAAAACACCACAGGTCCGTACCTGTGTCGATTTTAGTCTCAGAAAAGCGCCCTGAATCATTTTTCATATTTTATATGAACTACTTTATTTGACTGTCTGGATACCATAAAATACCACAGGTCTGTACCTGTGTCGATTTTAGCCTTAGATAATACCTCTGAATCACTTTGGTATTGTATCTCAACAACTTCATTTTACCACTTTGATGCCAAAAAACACCACCTGTGTCGATTTTAGTCTCAGAAAAGCACCCTGAATCATTTTGGCATTTTATCTCAACTACTTTATGTGACTGCCTGGATGCCAAAAAACACCACAGGTCCGTACCTGTGTTGGTTTTAGTGTGAGAAAAGGACCCTTACTAACTATAGTGTTATATCTGAAATCCTTCATTTCACTGCCTGGGTGCCAAAAAACACCACAGGTCCGTATCTGTGTGGATTTTAGGCTTAGTAAAAACCCCTCAATCACTTTAACATTTTATCTCAAACACTTTATTTTGCCACTTTGATGCCAAAAAACACCACAGGTCCGTACCTTTGTCGATTTTAGTCTCAGAAAAGCGCCTTGAATCATTTTGGTATTTTATCTCAACTACTTTATTTGACTGCCTTGGTGCCATAAAACACCACAGGTCCGTACTTGTGTCGATTTTAGTCTGAGAAAAGCGCCCTGAATCATTTTGGTATTATATCTCAACTACTTTATCTGACTGCCTGGATGCCAAAAAACACCACAGGTCCGTACCTGTGTTGGTTTTAGTGTGAGAAAAGGACCCTTAATAACTCTAGTGTTATATCTGAAATCCTTCATTTCACTACCTGGGTGGCAAAAAACACCACATGTCCGTACCTGTGTCGATTTTAGTCTCAGAAAAGCGCCTTGAATCATTTTGGGATTTTATGTCAACTACTTTATTTGACTGCCTGGATGCCAAAAAACACCACAGATCTGTACCTCTGTGGATTTTAGGCTCAGAAAAAACCCCTGAATCACTTTAACATTTTATCTCAACAACTTCATTTTACCACTTTGATGCCAAAAAACACCACAGGTCCGTACCTGTGTCGATTTTAGTGTTAGAAACCCACCCTGAATCTCCCTGGTATTTTATCTGAACTACTTCATTTCACTGCCTGGATGGGAAAAAACACCATAGGTCTGTACCTGTGTTGATTTTAGTGTGAGAAAAGGACCCTTACTAACTCTAGTGTTATATCTGAAATCCTTCATTTCACTGCTTGGGTGGCAAAAAACACCACAGGTCCGTATCTGTGTCGATTTTAAGCTTAGAAAATACCCCTGAATCACTTTGGTATTTTATCTCAACAACTTCATTTTACCACTTTTATGCCAAAAATCACCACCTGTGTCGATTTTATTCTCAGAAAAGCGCCCTGAATCATTTTGGTATTTTATCTCAACTACTTTATGTGACTGACTGGATGCCAAAAAACACCACAGGTCTGTACCTGTGTCGGTTTTAGTGTGAGAAAAGGACCCTTACTAACTCTAGTGTTATATCTGAAATCCTTTATTTCACTGCCTGGGTGGCAAAAAACGCCACAGGTCTGTACCTGTGTCGATTTTAATCTGAGAAAAGCGCCCTGAATCATTTTGGTATTTTCTCTGAACTACTTTATTTGACTGCCTGGATACCATAAAACACCACAGGTCTGTACCTGTGTCGATTTTAGGCTTAGATAATACCCCTGAATCACTTTGGTATTTTATCTCAAGAACTTCATTTTACCACTTTGATGCCAAAAAACACCACAGGGCCGTACCTGTGTCGATTTTAGTCTTAGAAAAGCGCCCTGAATCATTTTGGTATTTTATCTCAAGTACTTTATGTGACTGCCTGGATGCCAAAAAACACCACAGGTCCGTACCTGTGTTGGTTTTAGTGTGAGAAAAGAACCCTTACTCACTCTAGTGTTATATCTGAAATCCTTCATTTCACTGCCTGGGTGGCAAAAAACACCACGGTCCGTACCTCTGTCGATTTTAAGCTTAGAAAATACCCCTGAATCACTTTGGTATTTTATCTCAACAACTTCATTTTACCACTTTGATGCCAAAAATCACCACAGGTGTCGATTTTAGTCTCAGAAAAGCGCTCTGAATCATTTTGGTATTTTATCTCAACTACTTTATGTGACTGCCTGTATGCCAAAAAACACCACAGGTCCGTACCTGTGTTGGTTTTAGTGTGAGAAAAGAACCCTTACTCACTCTAGTGTTATATCTGAAATCCTTCATTTCACTGCCTGGGTGGCAAAAAACACCACAGGTCTGTACCTGTGTCGATTTTAGTCTCAGAAAAGCGCCCTGAATCATTTTGGTATTTTATCTCAACTACTTTATGTGACTGCCTGGATGCCAAAAATCACCACAGGTCCGTACCTGTGTCGATTTACTCTCATAAAAGCGCCCTGAATCATTTTGGTATTTTATCTGAACTGCTTTATGTGACTGCCTGGATACCATAAAATACCACAGGTCTGTACCTGTGTCGATTTTAGCCTTAGATAATACCCCTGAATCACTTTGGTATTTTATCTCCAACTTCATTTTACCACTTTGATGCCAAAAAACACCACCTGTGTCGAATTTAGTCTCAGAAAAGCGCCCTGAATCATTTTGGTATTTTATCTCAACTACTTTATGTGACTGCCTGGATGCCAAAAAACACGACAGGTCCGTACCTGTGTCGGTTTTAGTGTGAGAAAAGGACCCTTACTAACTCTAGTGTTATATATGAAATCCTTCATTTCACTGCCTGGGTGGCAAAACACACCACAGGTCCGTACCTGTGTGGATTTAGGCTTAGTAAAAACCCCTCAATCACTTTCACATTTTATCTCAAACACTTCATTTTACCACTTTGATGCCAAAAAACACCACAGGTCTGTACCTGTGTCGATTTTAGTCTCAGAAAAGCGCCCTGAATCACTTTGGTATTTTATCTCAACTACTTTATTTGACTGCCTGGATGCCATAAAACACCACAGGTCCATACTTGTGTTGATTTTAGTCTCAGAAAAGCGCCCTGAATCATTTTGGTATTTTATCTCAACTACTTTATCTGACTGCCTGGATGCCAAAAAACACCACAGGTCCGTACCTGTGTTGGTTTTAGTGTGAGAAAAGTACCCTTACTAACTCTAGTGTTATATCTGAAATCCTTCATTTCACTACCTGGGTGGCAAAAAACACCACATGTCCGTACCTGTGTCGATTTTAGTCTCAGAAAAGCGCCCTGAATCATTTTGGTATTTTATCTGAACTACTTTATTTGACTGCCTGTATACCATAAAACACCACAGGTCTGTACCTGTGTCGATTTTAGGCTTAGATAATACCCCTGAATCACTTTGTTATTTTATCTCAAGAACTTTATTTTACCACTTTGATGCCAAAAAACACCACAGGTCCGTACCTGTGTCAATATATGTGTCAGAAACCCAACCTGAATCTCCCTGGTATTTTATCTGAACTACTTCATTTCACTGCCTGGATGGGAAAAAACACCACAGGTGTTGATTTTAGTGTGAGAAAAGGACCCTTACTGACTCTAGTGTTATATCTGAAATCCTTCATTTCACTGCTTGGGTGGCAAAAAACACCACAGGTCCGTACCTGTGTCGATTTTAAGCTTAGAAAGTACCCCTGAATCACTTTGGTATTTTATCTCAACAACTTCATTTTACCACTTTGATGCCAAAAATCACCACAGGTCCATACCTGTGTCGATTTTAGTCTCAGAAAAGCGCCCTGAATCATTTTGGTATTTTATCTCAATTACTTTATGTGACTGCCTGGTTGCCAAAAAACACCACAGGTCCGTACCTGTGTCGGTTTTACGGTGAGAAAAGGACCCTTACTAACTCTAGTGTTATATCTGAAATCCTTCATTTCTCTGCCTGGGTGGCAAAAAACACCACAGGTCCATACCTGTGTCGATTTTAGTCTCAGAAAAGCGCCCTGAATCATTTTGGTATTTTATCTGAACTACTTTATTTGACTGCCTGTATACCATAAAACACCACAGGTCTGTACCTGTGTCGATTTTAGGCTTAGATAATACCCCTGAATCACTTTGTTATTTTATCTCAACAACTTTATTTTACCACTTTGATACCAAAAAACACCACAGGTCCGTACCTGTGTCGATTTTAGTCTCAGAAAAGCGCCCTGAATCATTTTGGTATTTTATCTCAACTACCTTATGTGACTGCCTGGATGCCAAAAAACACCACAGGTCTGTACTTGTGTTGGTTTTAGTGTGAGAAAAGAACCCTTACTAACTCTAGTGTTATATCTGAAATCCTTCATTTCACTGCCTGGGTGGCAAAAAACACCACAGGTCCGTACCTGTGTCGTTTTTAGTCTGAGAAAAGCGCCCTGAATCATTTTGGTATTTTATCTCAACTACTTTATTTGACTGCCTGTATGCCAAAAAACACCACAGATCCGTACCTGTGTGGATTTTGGGCTCAGAAAAACCCCTGAATCACTTTAACATTTTATCTCAACAACTTCATTTTACCACTTTGATGCCAAGAAACACCACAGGTCCATACCTGTGTCGATTTTAGTCTCAGAAAAGCGCACTGAATCATTTTGGTATTTTATCTCAAACTACTTTATTTGATTGCCTGGATGCCATAAAACACCACAGGTCCGTACCTGTGTCGATTTTAGTCTCAGAAATGCGCCCTGAATCATTTTGGTATTTTATCTCACCTACTTTATCTGACTGCCTGGATGCCAAAAAACACCACAGGTCCGTACCTGTGTTGGTTTTAGTGTGAGAAAAGGACCCTTACTAACTCTAGTGTTATATCTGAAATCCTGCATTTCACTGCCTGGGTGGCAAAAAACATCACAGGTCCTTACCTGTGTCGATTTTAGTCTCAGAAAAGCGCCCTGAATCATTTTGGTATTTTATCTCAACTACTTTATTTGCCTGCCTGGGTACCATAAAACACCACAGGTCCGTACCTGTGTGGATTTTAGGCTCAGAAAAACCCCTGAATCACTTTAACATTTTATCTCTACAACTTCATTTTACCACTTTGATGCCAGAAAACACCACAGGTCCTTACCTTTGTCGATTTTAGTCTCAGAAAAGCGCCCTGAATCATTTTGGTATTTTATCTCTACTTTATTTGACTGCCTGGATGCCATAAAACACCACATGTCCGTACCTGTGTCGATTTTAGTCTCAGAAAAGCGCTCTGAATCATTTTGGTATTTTATCTGAACTACTTTATTTGACTGCCTGTATACCATAAAACACCACAGGTCTGTACCTGTGTCGATTTTAGGCTTAGATAATACCCCTGAATCACTTTGTTATTTTATCTCAAGAACTTTATTTTACCACTTTGATGCCAAAAAACACCACAGGTCCGTACCTGTGTCAATATATGTGTCAGAAACCCAACCTGAATCTCCCTGGTATTTTATCTGAACTACTTCATTTCACTGCCTGGATGGGAAAAAACACCACAGGTGTTGATTTTAGTGTGAGAAAAGGACCCTTACTGACTCTAGTGTTATATCTGAAATCCTTCATTTCACTGCTTGGGTGGCAAAAAACACCACAGGTCCGTACCTGTGTCGATTTTAAGCTTAGAAAGTACCCCTGAATCACTTTGGTATTTTATCTCAACAACTTCATTTTACCACTTTGATGCCAAAAATCACCACAGGTCCATACCTGTGTCGATTTTAGTCTCAGAAAAGCGCCCTGAATCATTTTGGTATTTTATCTCAATTACTTTATGTGACTGCCTGGTTGCCAAAAAACACCACAGGTCCGTACCTGTGTCGGTTTTACGGTGAGAAAAGGACCCTTACTAACTCTAGTGTTATATCTGAAATCCTTCATTTCTCTGCCTGGGTGGCAAAAAACACCACAGGTCCATACCTGTGTCGATTTTAGTCTCAGAAAAGCGCCCTGAATCATTTTGGTATTTTATCTGAACTACTTTATTTGACTGCCTGTATACCATAAAACACCACAGGTCTGTACCTGTGTCGATTTTAGGCTTAGATAATACCCCTGAATCACTTTGTTATTTTATCTCAACAACTTTATTTTACCACTTTGATACCAAAAAACACCACAGGTCCGTACCTGTGTCGATTTTAGTCTCAGAAAAGCGCCCTGAATCATTTTGGTATTTTATCTCAACTACCTTATGTGACTGCCTGGATGCCAAAAAACACCACAGGTCTGTACTTGTGTTGGTTTTAGTGTGAGAAAAGAACCCTTACTAACTCTAGTGTTATATCTGAAATCCTTCATTTCACTGCCTGGGTGGCAAAAAACACCACAGGTCCGTACCTGTGTCGTTTTTAGTCTGAGAAAAGCGCCCTGAATCATTTTGGTATTTTATCTCAACTACTTTATTTGACTGCCTGTATGCCAAAAAACACCACAGATCCGTACCTGTGTGGATTTTGGGCTCAGAAAAACCCCTGAATCACTTTAACATTTTATCTCAACAACTTCATTTTACCACTTTGATGCCAAGAAACACCACAGGTCCATACCTGTGTCGATTTTAGTCTCAGAAAAGCGCACTGAATCATTTTGGTATTTTATCTCAAACTACTTTATTTGATTGCCTGGATGCCATAAAACACCACAGGTCCGTACCTGTGTCGATTTTAGTCTCAGAAATGCGCCCTGAATCATTTTGGTATTTTATCTCACCTACTTTATCTGACTGCCTGGATGCCAAAAAACACCACAGGTCCGTACCTGTGTTGGTTTTAGTGTGAGAAAAGGACCCTTACTAACTCTAGTGTTATATCTGAAATCCTGCATTTCACTGCCTGGGTGGCAAAAAACATCACAGGTCCTTACCTGTGTCGATTTTAGTCTCAGAAAAGCGCCCTGAATCATTTTGGTATTTTATCTCAACTACTTTATTTGCCTGCCTGGGTACCATAAAACACCACAGGTCCGTACCTGTGTGGATTTTAGGCTCAGAAAAACCCCTGAATCACTTTAACATTTTATCTCTACAACTTCATTTTACCACTTTGATGCCAGAAAACACCACAGGTCCTTACCTTTGTCGATTTTAGTCTCAGAAAAGCGCCCTGAATCATTTTGGTATTTTATCTCTACTTTATTTGACTGCCTGGATGCCATAAAACACCACAGGTCCGTACCTGTGTCGATTTTAGTCTCAGAAAAGCGCCCTGAATCATTTTAGTATTTTATCTCAACTACTTTATTTGATTTCCTGGATGCCAAAAAACACCACAGGTCCGTACCTGTGTCGATTTTAGTGTCAGAAACCCACCCTGAATCTCCCTGGTATTTTATCTGTACTACTTCATTTCACTGCCTGGATGGGAAAAAACACCATAGGTCCGTACCTGTGTTGATTTTAGTGTGAGAAAAGGACCCTTACTAACTCTAGTGTTATATCTGAAATCCTTCATTTCACTGCTTGGGTGGCAAAAAACACCACAGGTCCGTACCTGTGTCGATTTTAAGCTTAGAAAATACCCCTGAATCACTTTGGTATTTTATCTCAAGAACTTCATTTTACCACTTTGATGCCAAAAAACACCACAGGGCCGTACCTGTGTCGATTTTAGTCTCAGAAAAGCGCCCTGAATCATTTTGGTATATTATGTCAAGTACTTTATGTGACTGCCTGGATGCCAAAAAACACCACAGGTCCGTACCTGTCTTGGTTTTAGTGTGAGAAAAGAACCCTTACTCACTCTAGTGTTATATCTGAAATCCTTCATTTCACTGGTTGGGTGGCAAAAAACACCACAAGTCCGTACCTGTGTGGATTTTAGTCTCAGAAAAGCGCCCTGAATCATTTTTCATATTTTATCTGAACTACTTTATTTGACTGTCTGGATACCATAAAATACCACAGGTCTGTACCTGTGTCGATTTTAGCCTTAGATAATACCCCTGAATCACTTTGGTATTGTATCTCAACAACTTCATTTTACCACTTTGATGCCAAAAAACACCACCTGTGTCGATTTTAGTCTCAGAAAAGCACCCTGAATCATTTTGGCATTTTATCTCAACTACTTTATGTGACTGCCTGGATGCCAAAAAACACCACAGGTCCGTACCTGTGTTGGTTTTAGTGTGAGAAAAGGACCCTTACTAACTATAGTGTTATATCTGAAATCCTTCATTTCACTGCCTGGGTGCCAAAAAACACCACAGGTCCGTATCTGTGTGGATTTTAGGCTTAGTAAAAACCCCTCAATCACTTTAACATTTTATCTCAAACACTTTATTTTACCACTTTGATGCCAAAAAACACCACAGGTCCGTACCTTTGTCGATTTTAGTCTCAGAAAAGCGCCTTGAATCATTTTGGTATTTTATCTCAACTACTTTATTTGACTGCCTTGGTGCCATAAAACACCACAGGTCCGTACTTGTGTCGATTTTAGTCTGAGAAAAGCGCCCTGAATCATTTTGGTATTTTATCTCAACTACTTTATCTGACTGCCTGGATGCCAAAAAACACCACAGGTCCGTACCTGTGTTGGTTTTAGTGTGAGAAAAGGACCCTTAATAACTCTAGTGTTATATCTGAAATCCTTCATTTCACTACCTGGGTGGCAAAAAACACCACATGTCTGTACCTGTGTCGATTTTAGTCTCAGAAAAGCGCCTTGAATCATTTTGGTATTTTATCTCAACTACTTTATTTGACTGCCTGGATGCCAAAAAACACCACAGATCTGTACCTCTGTGGATTTTAGGCTCAGAAAAAACCCCTGAATCACTTTAACATTTTATCTCAACAACTTCATTTTACCACTTTGATGCCAAAAAACACCTGTGTCGATTTTAGTGTTAGAAACCCACCCTGAATCTCCCTGCTATTTTATCTGAACTACTTTATTTCACTGCCTGGATGGGAAAAAACACCATAGGTCTGTACCTGTGTTGATTTTAGTGTGAGAAAAGGACCCTTACTAACTCTAGTGTTATATCTGAAATCCTTCATTTCACTGCTTGGGTGGCAAAAAACACCACAGGTCCGTATCTGTGTCGATTTTAAGCTTAGAAAATACCCCTGAATCACTTTGGTATTTTATCTCAACAACTTCATTTTACCACTTTGATGCCAAAAATCACCACAGGTCTGTACCTGTGTCGATTTTAGTCTCAGAAAAGCGCCCTGAATCATTTTGGTATTTTATCTCAACTACTTTATGTGACTGCCTGGATGCCAAAAAACACCACAGGTCTGTACCTGTGTCGGTTTTAGTGTGAGAAAAGGACCCTTACTAACTCTAGTGTTATATCTGAAATCCTTTATTTCACTGCCTGGGTGGCAAAAAACACCACAGGTCTGTACCTGTGTCGATTTTAATCTCAGAAAAGCGCCTTGAATCATTTTGGTATTTTCTCTGAACTACTTTATTTCACTGCCTGGATACCATAAAACACCACAGGTCTGTACCTGTGTCGATTTTAGGCTTAGATAATACCCCTGAATCACTTTGGTATTTTATCTCAAGAACTTCATTTTACCACTTTGATGCCAAAAAACTCCACAGGTCCGTACCTGTGTCGATTTTAGTCTCAGAAAAGCGCCCTGAATCATTTTGGTATTTTATCTCAACTACTTTATGTGACTCCGTGGATGCCAAAAAACACCACAGTTCCCTACCTGTGTCGGTTTTACTGTGAGAAAAGAACCCTTACTAACTCTAGTGTTATTTCTGAAATCCATCATTTGAGAAAAGCGCCCTGAATCATTTCGGTATTTTATCTCAACTACTTTATTTGACTGCCTGTATGCCAAAAAACACCACAGATCCGTACCTGGTTTGATTTTAGGCTCAGAAAAAACCCCTGAATCACTTTGGTATTTTATCTCAACAACTTCATTTTACCACTTTGATGACAAAAAACACCACAGGTCCATACCTGTGTCGATTTTAGTCTCAGAAAAGCGCACTGAATCATTTTGGTATTTTATCTCAACTACTTTATTTGACTGCCTGGATGCCATAAAACTCCATAGGTCCGTACCTGTGTCGATTTTAGTCTCAGAAAAGCGCCCTGAATCATTTTGGTATTTTATCTCACCTACTTTATCTGACTGCCTGGATGCCAAAAAACACCACAGGTCCGTACCTGTGTTGGTTTTAGTGTGAGAAAAGGACCCTTACTAACTCTAGTGTTATATCTGAAATTCTGCATTTCACTGCCTGGGTGGCAAAAAACACCACAGGTCCTTACCTGTTTCGATTTTAGCCTCAGAAAAGCGCCCTGAATCATTTTGGTATTTTATCTGAACTACTTTATTTCATTGCCTGGATGCCATAAAACACCACAGGTCCGTACCTGTGTAGATTTTAGGCTTAGAAAAAACCCCTGAATCACTTTAACATTTTATCTCAACAACTTCATTTTACCACTTTGATGCCAGAAAACACCACAGGTCCTTACCTGTGTCGATTTTAGTCTCAGAAAAGCGCCCTGAATCATTTTGGTATTTTATCTCTACTTTATTTGACTGCCTGGATGCCATAAAACACCACAGGTCCGTACCTGTGTCTATTTTAGTCTCAGAAAAGCGCCCTGAATCATTTTAGTATTTTATCTCAACTACTTTATTTGACTTCCTGGATGCCAAAAAACACCACAGTTCCGTACCTGTGTTGATTTTAGTGTCAGAAACCCACCCTGAATCTCCCTGGTATTTTATCTGAACTACTTCATTTCACTGCCTGGATGGGAAAAAACACCATAGGTCCGTACCTCTGTCGATTTTAAGCTTAGAAAATACCCCTGAATCACTTTGGTATTTTATCTCAACAACATCATTTTACCACTTTGATGCCAAAAATCACCACAGGTCCGTACCTGTGTCGATTTTAGTCTCAGAAAAGCGCCCTGAATCATTTTCGTATTTTATCTCAACTACTTTATGTGACTCCCTGGATGCCAAAAAACACCACAGGTCCGTACCTGTGTCAGTTTTAGTGTGAGAAAAGGACCCTTACTAACTTTAGTGTTATATCTGAAATCCTTCATTTCACTGCCTGGGTGGCAAAAAACACCACAGGTCCGTACCTGTGTTGATTTTAGTCTCAGTAAAGCGCCCTGAATCATTTTGGTATTTTATCTGAACTACTTTATTTGACTGCCTGGATACCATAAAACACCACAGGTCTGTACCTGTGTCTATTTTAGGCTTAGATAATACCCCTGAATCACTTTGGTATTTTATCTCAAGAACTTCATTTTACCACGTTGATGCCAAAAAACACCACAGGTCCGTACCTGTGTCGATTTTAGTCTCAGAAAAGCGCCCTGAATCATTTTAGTATTTTATCTCAACTACTTTATTTGACTTCCTGGATGCCAAAAAACACCACAGGTCCGTACCTGTGTCGATTTTAGTGTCAGAAACCCACCCTGAATCTCCCTGGTATTTTATCTGAACTACTTCATTTCACTGCCTGGATGGGAAAAAACACCATAGGTCCATACCTGTGTTGATTTTAGTGTGAGAAAAGGACCCTTACTAACTCTAGTGTTATATATGAAATCCTTCATTTCACTGCTTGGGTGGCAAAAAACACCACAGGTCCTTACCTGTTTCGATTTTAGTCTCAGAAAAGCGCCCTGAATCATTTTGGTATTTTATCTGAACTACTTTATTTCATTGCCTGGATGCCATAAAACACCACAGGTCCGTACCTGTGTAGATTTTAAGCTTAGAAAAAACCCCTGAATCACTTTAACATTTTATCTCAACAACTTCATTTTACCACTTTGATGCCAGAAAACACCACAGGTCCTTACCTGTGTCGATTTTAGTCTCAGAAAAGCGCCCTGAATCATTTTGGTATTTTATCTCTACTTTATTTGACTGCCTGGATGCCATAAAACACCACAGGTCCGTACCTGTGTCTATTTTAGTCTCAGAAAAGCACCCTGAATCATTTTAGTATTTTATCTCAACTACTTTATTTGACTTCCTGGATGCCAAAAAACACCACAGTTCCGTACCTGTGTTGATTTTAGTGTCAGAAACCCACCCTGAATCTCCCTGGTATTTTATCTGAACTACTTCATTTCACTGCCTGGATGGGAAAAAACACCATAGGTCCGTACGTGTGTCGATTTTAAGCTTAGAAAATACCCCTGAATCACTTTGGTATTTTATCTCAACATCATTTTACCACTTTGATGCCAAAAATCACCACAGGTCCGTACCTGTGTTGATTTTAGTCTCCGAAAAGCGCCCTGAATCATTTTCGTATTTTATCTCAACTACTTTATGTGACTCCCTGGATGCCAAAAAACACCACAGGTCCGTACCTGTGTCGGTTTTAGTGTGAGAAAAGGACCCTTATTAACTCTAGTGTTATATCTGAAATCCTTCATTTCACTGCCTGGGTGGCAAAAAACACCACAGGTCCGTACCTGTGTTGATTTTAGTCTCAGAAAAGCGCCCTGAATCATTTTGTTATTTTATCTGAACTACTTTATTTGACTGCCTGGATGCCATAAAACACCACAGGTCTGTACCTGTGTCGATTTTAAACTTAGAAAATACCCCTGAATCACTTTGGTATTTTATCTCAACAACTTCATTTTACCACTTTGATGCCAAAAATCACCACAGGTCCGTACCTGTGTCGATTTTAGTCTCAGAAAAGCGCCCTGAATCATTTTGGTATTTTATCTCAACTACTTTATGTGACTGCCTGGATGCCAAAAAACACCACAGGTCCGTACCTGTCTCGGTTTTAGTGTGAGAAAAGGACCCTAACTAACTCTAGTGTTATATCTGAAATCCTTCATTTCACTGCCTGGGTGGCAAAAAACACCACAGGTCCGTACCTGTGTTGATTTTAGTCTCAGAAAAGCGCCCTGAATCATTTTAGTATTTTATCTGAACTACTTTATTTGACTGCCTGGATACCATAAAACACCACAGGTCTGTACCTGTGTCGATTTTAGGCTTAGATAATACCCCTGAATCACTTTGGTATTTTATCTCAAGAACTTCATTTTACCACTTTGATGCCAAAAAACACCACAGGTCCATACCTGTGTCGATTTTAGTCTCAGAAAAGTGGATGAATCATTTTGGTATTTTATCTGAACTACTTTATTTGACTGCCTGGATGCCATAAAACACCACAGGTCCGTACCTGTGTCGATTTTAGTCTCAGAAAAGCGCCCTGAATCATTTTGGTATTTTATCTCACCTACTTTATCTGACTGCCTGGATGCCAAAAAACACCACAGGTCCGTACCTGTGTTGGTTTTAGTGTGAGAAAAGGACCCTTACTAACTCTAGTGTTATATCTGAAATCCTGCATTTCACTGCCTGGGTGGCAAAAAACACCACAGGTCCTTACCTGTGTCGATTTTAGTCTCAGAAAAGCACCCTGAATCATTTTGGTATTTTATCTGAACTACTTTATTTGACTGCCTGGATGCCATAAAACACCACAGGTCCGTACCTGTGTGGATTTTAGGCTTAGAAAAAAACCCTGAATCACTTTAACATTTTATCTCAACAACTTCATTTTAACACTTTGATGCCAGAAAACACCACAGGTCCTTACCTGTGTCGATTTTAGTCTCAGAAAAGCGCCCTGAATCATTTTGATATTTTATCTCTACTTTATTTGACTGCCTGGATGCCATAAAACACCACAGGTCCGTACCTGTGTCGATTTTAGTCTCAGAAAAGCGCCCTGAATCATTTTAGTATTTTATTTCAACTACTTTATTTGACTTCCGGGATGCCAAAAAACACCAGAGTTCCGTACCTGTGTCGATTTTAGTGTCAGAAACCCACCCTGAATCTCCCTATTATTTTATCTGAACTACTTCATTTCACTGCCTGGATGGGAAAAAACACCATAGGTCCGTAGCTGTGTTGATTTTAGTGTGAGAAAAGGACCCTTACTAACTCTAGTGTTATATCTGAAATCCTTCATTTCACTGCTTGGGTGGCAAAAAACACCACAGGTCCGTACTTGTGTCGATTTTAAGCTTAGAAAATACCCCTGAATCACTTTGGTATTTTATCTCAACAACTTCATTTTACCACTTTGATGCCAAAAATCACCACAGGTCCGTACCTGTGTCGATTTTAGTCTCAGAAAAGCGCCCTGAATCATTTTGGTATTTTATCTCAACTACTTTATGTGACTGCCTGGATGCCAAAAAACACCACAGGTCCATACCTGTGTCGGTTTTAGTGTGAGAAAAGGACCCTTACTCAATCTAGTGTTATATCTAAAATCCTTCATTTCACTGCCTGGGTGGCAAAAAACACCACAGGTCCTTACCTGTGTCGATTCTAGTCTCAGAAAAGCGCCCAGAATCATTTTGGTATTTTATCTCAACTACTTTTTGTGACTGCCTGGATGCCAAAAAACACCACAGGTCCGTACCTGTGTCGGTTTTAGTGTGAGAAAAGGACCCTTACTAACTCTAGTGTTATATCTGAAATCCTTCATTTCACTGCCTGGGTGGCAAAAAACACCACAGATCCGTACCTGTGTTGATTTTAGTCTCAGAAAAGCGCCCTGAACCATTTTGGTATTTTATCTGAACTACTTTATTTGACTGCCTGGATACCATAAAACACCACAGGTCTGTACCTGTGTCGATTTTAGGCTTAGATAATACCCCTGAATCACTTTGGTATTTTATCTCAACAACTTCATTTTACCACTTTGATGCCAAAAAACACCACAGGTCCGTACCTGTGTCGATTTTAGTCTCAGAAAAGCGCCCTGAATCATTTTGGTATTTTATCTCAACTACTTTATGTGACTGCCTGGATGCCAAAAAACACCACAGGTCCGTACCTGTGTCGGTTTTAGTGTGAGAAAAGGACCCTTACTAACTCTAGTGTTATATCTGAAATCCCTCATTTCACTGCCTGGGTGGCAAAAAACACCACAGGTCCGTACCTGTGTTGATTTTAGTCTCAGAAAAGCGCCCTGAATCATTTTGGTATTTTATCTGAACTACTTTATTTGACTTCCTGGATACCATAAAACACTACAGGTCTGTACCTGTGTCGATTTTAGGCTTAGATAATACCCCTGAATCACTTTGGTATTTTATCTCAAGAACTTCATTTTACCACTTTGATGCCAAAAAACACCACAGGTCCGTACCTGTGTTGATTTTAGTCTCAGAAAAGCGCACTGAATCATTTTGGTATTTTATCTCAACTACTTTATTTGACTGCCTGGATGCCATAAAACACCACAGGTACGTACCTGTGTCGATTTTAGTCTCAGAAAAGCGCCCTGAATCATTTTGGTATTTTATCTCACCTACTTTATCTGACTGCCTGGATGCCAAAAAACACCACAGGTCCTTACCTGTGTCGATTTTAGTCTCAGAAAAGGGCCCTGAATCATTTTGGTATTTTATCTGAACTACTTTATTTGACTGCCTGGATGCCATAAAACACCACAGGTCCGTACCTGTGTGGATTTTAGGCTTAGAAAAAACCCCTGAATCACTTTAACATTTTATCTCAACAACTTCATTTTACCACTTTGATGGCAGAAAACACCACAGGTCCTTACCTGTGTCGATTTTAGTCTCAGAAAAGGGCCTGAATCATTTTGGTATTTTATCTATATTTTATTTGACTGCCTGGATGCTATAAAACACCACAGGTCCGTACCTGTGCCGATTTTAGTCTCAGAAAAGCGCCCTGAATCATTTTGGTATTTTATCTCAACTACTTTATGTGACTGCCTGGATGCCAAAAAACACCACAGGTCCGTACCTGTGTCGGTTTTAGTGTGAGAAAAGGACCCTTACTAACTCTAGTGTTGTATCTGAAATGCTTCATTTCACTGCCTGGGTGGCAAAAAACACCACAGGTCCGTACCTGTGTCGATTTTAGTCTCAGGAAAGCGCCCTGAATCATTTTGGTATTTTATCTGAACTACTTTATTTGACTGCCTGGATACCATAAATACACCACAGGTCTGTACCTGTGTCGATTTTAGGCTTAGATAATACCCCTGAATCACTTTGGTATTTTATCTCAAGAACTTCATTTACCACTTTGATGCCAAAAAACTCCACAGGTCCGTACCTGTGTCGATTTTAGTCTCAGAAAAGCGCCCTGAATCATTTTGTATTTATCTGACTATTATTTGACTGCCTGGATCCATAAAACACACAGGTCTTACCTGTGTCGATTTTAGCTTAGAAATACCATATTCATTTTTTTTTAATCTAACAACTCCATTCCACTTGCCTAAAAAAACCCCCTACCTGGTATTTTAGTCTAGAAAACCTGATCATTTTGGTATTTTAAAACATTTATTTGACTGGGATCTTAAAAACCACACAGGTCCTACTTTTGTTTTAAAAAAAATCCCCGAATCATTTGTAAAATCCAAAACTTGATTTACCACTTATCAAAACACCAAAATCCCCTCCTCTGTCGATTTTAGTCTAGAAAAGCGCCCTGAATCATTTTGTATTTATCTAACTCTTTAAAAATGCCTGCGGCTGCCAAAAAACACATACAGATCCTCTTTCCGCTTTGGTGAAAAAACCCTACTACCTTGTGTTTATCTAAAAAGCCTCATTACTTTGGAAAAACCACAGTCCGTACCTGAACCATTGTCTGACGCTGAATCATTTAGATATTACTCTACTTTATTTGACTGCTATCTAACACAAGCGACCCCGTTTATCTCGAAAGCGTGAATCATTAGTATTTTATCTAACTACTTTATTTAACTTCCTGTGTCAAAAAACACACAGTCCGTACCTTGCGAATTAGTGTTAGAAACCACCTGAATCTCCTGGTATTTTATGTGAATACTCATTCACTGCCTGATGGGAAAAACACCAAGTCCATACCTGTGTTGATTTTATGTGAGAAAAGACCTTACTAACTCTATGTTATATCTGAAATCCTTCATTTCACTGCTTGGTGGCAAAAAACACCACTGTCCGTACCTATGTTGATTTTAAGCTTAGAAAATACCCCTGAATCACTTTGGTATTTTATCTCAACAACTTCATTTTACCACTTTGATGCCAAATATCACCACAGGTCCATACCTGTGTCGATTTTAGTCTCAGAAAAGTGCCCTGAATCATTTTCGTATTTTATCTCACCTACTTTATCTGACTGCCTGGATGCCAAAAAACACCACAGGTCCGTACCTGTGTTGGTTTTAGTGCGAGAAAAGGACCCTTACTAACACTAGTGTTATATCTGAAATCCGGCATTTCACTGCCTGGGTGGCAAAAAACACCACAGGTCCTTACCTGTGTCGATTTTAGTCTCAGAAAAGGGCCCTGAATCATTTTGGTATTTTATCTGAACTACTTTATTTGACTGCCTGGATGCCATAAAACACCACAGGTCCGTACCTGTGTGGATTTTAGCCTTAGAAAAAACCCCTGAATCACTTTAACATTTTATCTCAACAACTTCATTTTACCACTTTGATGCCAGAAAACACCACAGGTCCTTACCTGTGTTGATTTTAGTCTCAGAAAAGGGCCCTGAATCATTTTGGTATTTTATCTCTACTTTATTTGACTGCCTGGATGCCATAAAACACCACAGGTCCGTACCTGTGTCGATTTTAGTCTCAGAAAAGCGCCCTGAATCATTTTAGTATTTTATCTCAACTACTTTATTTGACTTTCTGGATGCCAAAAAACACCACAGGTACGTACCTGTGTCGATTTTAGTGTCAGAAACCCACCCTGAATCTCCCTGGTATTTTATCTGTACTACTTCATTTCACTGCCTGGATGGGAAAAAAAACCATATGTCCGTACCTGTGTTGATTTTAGTGTGAGAAAAGGACCCTTACTAACTCTAGTGTTATATCTGAAATCCTTCATTTCACTGCTTGGGTGGCAAAAAACACCACAGGTCCGTACCTGTGTCGATTTTAAGCTTAGAAAATACCCCTGAATCACTTTGGTATTTTATCTCAACAACTTCATTTTACCACTTTGATGCTAAAAATCACCACAGGTCCGTACCTGTGTCGATTTTAGTCTCAGAAAAGTGCCCTGAATCATTTTGGTATTTTATCTCAACTACTTTATGTGACTGCCTGGATGCCAAAAAACACCACAGGTCCGTACCTGTGTCGGTTTTAGTGTGAGAAAAGGACCCTTACTAACTCTAGTGTTATATCTGAAATCCTTCATTTCACTGCCTGGGTGGCAAAAAACACCACAGGTCCGTACCTGTGTTGATTTTAGTCTCAGAAAAGCGCCCTGAATCATTTTGGTATTTTATCTGAACTACTTTATTTGACTGCCTGGATACCATAAAACACCACAGGTCTGTACCTGTGTCGATTTTAGGCTTAGATAATACCCTTGAATCACTTTGGTATTTTATCTCAAGAACTTCATTTTACCACTTGGATGCCAAAAAACACCACAGGTCCGTACCTGTGTCGATTTTAGTCTCAGAAAAGCGCCCTGAATCATTTTAGTATTTTATCTCAACTACTTTATTTGACTTCCTGGATGCCAGAAAACACCACAGGTCGGTACTTATGTCGATTTTAGTGTCAGAAACCCACCCTGAATATCCCTGGTATTTTATCTGAACTACTTCATTTCACTGCCTGGATGGGAAAAAACACCATAGGTCCGTACCTGTGTTGATTTTAGTGTGAGAAAAGGACCCTTACTAACTCTAGTGTTATATCTGAAATCCTTCATTTCACTGCTTGGGTGGCAAAAAACACCACAGGTCCGTACCTGTGTCGATTTTAAGCTTAGAAAATACCCCTGAATCACTTTGGTATTTTATCTCAACAACTTCATTTTACCACTTTGATGCCAAAAATCACCACAGGTCCGTACCTGTGTCGATTTTAGTCTCAGAAAAGCGCCCTGAATCATTTTGGTATTTTATCTCAACTACTTTATGTGACTGCCTGGATGCCAAAAAACACCACAGGTCCGTACCTGTGTCGGTTTTAGTGTGAGAAAAGGACCCTTACTAACTCTAGTGTTATATCTGAAATCTTTCATTTCACTGCCTGGGTGGAAAAAACACCACAGGTCCGTACCTGTGTTGATTTTAGTCTCAGAAAAGCGCCCTGAATCATTTTGGTATTTTATCTGAACTACTTTGTTTGACTGCCTGGATACCATAAAACACCACAGGTCTGTACCTGTGTCGATTTTAGGCTTAGATAATACCCCTGAATCACTTTGGTATTTTATCTCAAGAACTTCATTTTACCACTTTGATGCCAAAAAACACCACAGGTCCGTACCTGTGTCGATTTTAGTCTCAGAAAAGCGCCCTGAATCATTTTAGTATTTTATCTCAACTACTTTATTTGACTTCCTGGATGCCAAAAAACACCACAGGTCCGTACCTGTGTCGATTTTAGTGTCAGAAACCCACCCTGAATCTCCCTGCTATTTTATCTGAACTACTTCATTTCACTGCCTGGATGGGAAAAAACACCATAGGTCCGTACCTGTGTCGATTTTAGTGTCAGAAACCCACCCTGAATCTCCCTGCTATCTTATCTGAACTACTTCATTTCACTGCCTGGATGGGAAAAAACACCATAGGTCCGTACCGGTGTTGATTTTAGTGTGAGAAAAGGACCCTTACTAACTCTAGTGTTATATCTGAAATCCTTCATTTCACTGCTTGGGTGGCAAAAAACACCACAGGTCCGTACCTGTGTCGATTTTAATCTTAGAAAATACCCCTGAATCACTTTGGTATTTTATCTCAACAACTTCATTTTACCACTTTGATGCCAAAAATCACCACCTGTGTCGATTTTAGTCTCAGAAAAGCGCCCTGAATCATTTTGGTATTTTATCTCAACTACTTTATGTGACTGCCTGGATGCCAAAAAACACCACAGGTCCGTATCTGTGTCGGTTTTAGTGTGAGAAAAGGACCCTTACTAACTCTAGTGTTATATCTGAAATCCTTCATTTCACTGCCTGGGTGGCAAAAAACACCACAGGTCCGTACCTATGTTGATTTTAGTCTCAGAAAAGCGCCCTGAATCATTTTGGTATTTTATCTGAACTACTTTATTTGACTGCCTGGATACCATAAAACACCACAGGTCTGTACCTGTGTCAATTTTAGGCTTAGATAATACCCCTGAATCACTTTGGTATTTTATCTCAACAACTTCATTTTACCACTTTGATGCCAGAAAACACCACAGGTCCTTACCTGTGTCGATTTTAGTCTTAGAAAAGCGCCCTGAATCATTTTGGTATTTTATCTCTAATTTATTTGACTGCCTGGATGCCATAAAACACCACAGGTCCGTACCTGTGTCAATTTTAGTCTCAGAAAAGCGCCCTGAATCATTTTAGTATTTTATCTCAACTACTTTATTTGACTTCCGGGATGCCAAAAAACACCACAGGTCCGTACCTGTCTCGATTTTAGTCTCAGAAAAGCGCCCTGAATCATTTTGGTATTTTATCTCACCTACTTTATCTGACTGCCTGGATGCCAAAAAACACCACAGGTCCATACCTGTGTTGGTTTTAGTGTGAGAAAAGGACCCTTACTAACACTAGTGTTATATCTGAAATCCTGCATTTCACTGCCTGGGTGGCAAAAAACACCACAGGTCCTTACCTGTGTCGATTTTAGTCTCAGAAAAGGGCCCTGAATCATTTTGGTATTTTATCTGAACTACTTTATTTGACTGCCTGGATGCCATAAAACACCACAGGTCCGTACCTGTGTGGATTTTAGGCTTAGAAAAAACCCCTGAATCACTTTAACATTTTATCTCAACAACTTCATTTTACCACTTTGATGTCAGAAAACACCACAGGTCCTTACCTGTGTCGATTTTAGTCTCAGAAAAGGGCCCTGAATCATTTTGGTATTTTATCTATATTTTATTTGACTGCCTGGATGCCATAAAACACCACAGGTCCGTACCTGTGTGGATTTTAGGCTTAGAAAAAACCCCTGAATCACTTTAACATTTTATCTCAACAACTTCATTTTACCACTTTGATGTCAGAAAACACCACAGGTCCTTACCTGTGTCGATTTTAGTCTCAGAAAAGGGCCCTGAATCATTTTGGTATTTTATCTATATTTTATTTGACTGCCTGGATGCCATAAAACACCACAGGTCCGTACCTGTGTCGATTTTAGTCTCAGAAAAGCGCCCTGAATCATTTTGGTATTTTATCTCAACTACGTTATGTGACTGCCTGGTTGCCAAAAAACACCACAGGTCCGTACCTGTGTCGGTTTTAGTGTGAGAAAAGGACCCTAACTAACTCTAGTGTTATATCTGAAATCCTTCATTTCACTGCCTGGGTGGCAAAAAACACCACAGGTCCGTACCTGTGTCGGTTTTAGTGTGAGAAAAGGACCCTTACTAACTCTAGTGTTATATCAGAAATCCTTCATTTCACTGCCTGGGTAGCAAAAAACACCACAGGTCCGTACCTGTGTTGATTTTAGTCTCAGAAAAGCGCCCTGAATCATTTTGGTATTTTATCTGAACTACTTTATTTGACTGCCTGGATGCCAAAAAAAACCACAGGTCCCTACCTGTGTTGGTTTTAGTTTGAGAAAAGAACCCTTACTAACTCTAGTGTTATATATGAAATCCTTCATTTCACTGCCTGGGTGGCAAAAAACACCACAGGTCCGTACCTGTGTTGATTTTAGTCTCAGAAAAGCGCCCTGAATCATTTTGGTATTTTATCTGAAGTACTTTATTTGACTGCCTGGATACCATAAAACACCACAGGTCTGTACCTGTGTCGATTTTAGTCTCAGAAAAGCGCCCTGAATCATTTTGGTATTGTATCTCAACTACTTTATGTGACTGCCTGGATGCCAAAAAAAACCACAGGTCCCTACCTGTGTTGGTTTTAGTTTGAGAAAAGAACCCTTGCTAACTCTAGTGTTATATATGAAATCCTTCATTTCACTGCCTGGGTGGCAAAAAACACCACAGGTCCGTACCTGTGTCGATTTTAGTCTCAGAAAAGCGTCCTGAATCATTTTGGTATTTTATCTCTACTTTATTTGACTGCCTTGAAGCCATAAAACACCACAGGTCCGTACCTGTGTCGATTTTAGTCTCAGAAAAGCGCCCTGAATCATTTTAGTATTTTATCTGAACTACTTTATTTAACTTCCTGGATGCCAAAAAACACCACAGGTCTGTACCTGTGTCGATTTTAGTGTTAGAAACCCACCCTGAATCTCCCTGGTATTTTATCTGAACTACTTCATTTCGCTGCCTGGATGGGAAAAAACACCATAGGTCCGTACCTGTGTTGATTTTAGTGTGAGAAAAGGACCCTTACTAACTCTAGTGATATATCTGAAATCCTTCATTTCACTGCTTGGGTGGCAAAAAACACCACAGGTCCGTACCTGTGTCGATTTTAAGCTTAGAAAATACCCCTGAATCACTTTAGTATTTTATCTCAACAACTTCATTTTACCACTTTGATGCCAAAAATCACCACAGGTCCGTACCTGTGTCGATTTTAGTCTCAGAAAAACGCCCTGAATCATTTTGGTATTTTATCTCAACTACTTTATGTGACTGCCTGGATGCCAAAAAACACCACAGGTCCGTACCTGTGTCGGTTTTAGTGTGAGAAAAGGACCCTTACTAACTCTAGTGTTATATCTGAAATCCTTCATTTCACTGCCTGGGTGGCAAAAAACACCACAGGTCCGTACCTGTGTTGATTTTAGTCTCAGAAAAGCGCCCTGAATCATTTTGGTATTTTATCTGAAGTACTTTATTTGACTGCCTGGATACCATAAAACACCACAGGTCTGTACCTGTGTCGATTTTAGGCTTAGATAATACCCCTGAATCACTTTGGTATTTTATCTCAAGAACTTCATTTTACCACTTTGATGCCAAAAAACACCATAGGTCCGTACCTGTGTCGATTTTAGTCTCAGAAAAGCGCCCTGAATCATTTTAGTATTTTATCTCCACTACTTTATTTGACTTCCTGGATGCCAGAAAGCACCACAGGTCCGTACCTGTGTCGATTATAGTGTCAGAAACCCACCCTGAATATCCCTGGTATTTTATCTGAACTACTTCATTTCACTGCCTGGATGGGAAAAAACACCATAGGTCCATACCTGTCGTGATTTTAGTGTGAGAAAAGGACCCTTACTAACTGTAGTGTTATATCTGAAATCCTTCATTTCACTGCTTAGGTGGCAAAAAACACCACAGGTCCGTACCTGTGTCGATTTTAAGCTTAGAAAATACCCCTGAATCACTTTGGTATTTTATCTCAACAACTTCATTTTACCACTTTGATGCCAAAAATCACCACAGGTCCGTACCTGTCTCGATTTTAGTCTCAGAAAAGCGCCCTGAATCATTTTGGTATTTTATCTCAACTACTTTATGTGACTGCCTGGATGCCAAAAAACACCACAGGTCCGTACCTGTGTCGGTTTTAGTGTGAGAAAAGGACCCTTACTAACTCTAGTGTTATATCTGAAATCCTTCATTTCACTGCCTGGGTGGCAAAAAACACCACAGGTCCGTACCTGTATTGATTTTAGTCTCAGAAAAGCGCCCTGAATGATTTTGGTATTTTATCTAAACTACTTTATTTGACTGCCTGGATACCATAAAACACCACAGGTCTGTACCTGTGTCGATTTTAGGCTTAGATAATACCCCTGAATCACTTTGGTATTTTATCTCAACAACTTCATTTTACCACTTTGATGCCAAAAATCACCACAGGTCCGTACCTGTGTCGATTTTAGTCTCAGAAAAGCGCCCTGAATCATTTTGGTATTTTATCTCAACTACTTTATATGACTGCCTGGATGCCAAAAAACACCACAGGTCCGTACCTGTGTCGGTTTTAGTGTGAGAAAAGAACCCTTACTAACTCTAGTGTTATATCTGAAATCCTTCATTTCACTGCCTGGGTGGAAAAAATACCACAGGTCCGTACCTGTGTTGATTTTAGTCTAAGAAAAGCGCCCTGAATCATTTTGGTATTTTATCTGAACTACTTTATTTGACTGCCTGGAAACCATAAAACACCACAGGTCTGTACCTGTGTCGATTTTAGGCTTAGATAATACCTCTGAATCACTTTGGTATTTTATCTCAAGAACTTCATTTTACCACTTTGATGCCAAAAAACACCACAGGTCCATACCTGTGTCGATTTTAGTCTCAGAAAAGCGCACTGAATCATTTTGGTATTTTATCTCAACTACTTTATTTGACTGCCTGGATGCCATAAAACACCACAGGTCCGTACCTGTGTCGATTTTAGTCTCAGAAACGCGCCCTGAATCATTTTAGTATTTTATCTCAACTACTTTATTTGACTTCGTGGATGCCAGAAAACACCACAGGTCCGTACTTGTGTCGATTTTAGTGTCAGAAACCGACCCTGAATCTCCCTGGTATTTTATCTAAACTACTTCATTTCACTGCCTGGATGGGAAAAAACACCACAGGTCCGTACCTGTGTTGATTTTAGTGTGAGAAAAGGACCCTTACTAACTGTTGTGTTATATCTGAAATCCTTCATTTCACTGCTTGGGTGGCAAAAAACACCACAGGTCCGTACCTGTGTCGATTTTACGCTTAGAAAATACCCCTGAATCACTTTGGTATTTTATCTCAACAACTTCATTTTACCACTTTGATGCCAAAAATCACCACAGGTCCGTACCTGTGTCGATTTTAGTCTCAGAAAAGCGCCCTGAATCATTTTGGTATTTTATCTCAACTACTTTATGTGACTGCCTGGATGCCAAAAAACACCACAGGTCCGTACCTGTGTCGGTATTAGTGTGAGAAAAGGACCCTTACTAACTCTAGTGTTATATCTGAAATCCTTCATTTCACTGCCTGGGTGGAAAAAATACCACAGGTCCGTACCTGTGTTGATTTTAGTCTCAGAAAAGCGCCCTGAATCATTTTCGTATTTTATCTGAACTACTTTGTTTGACTGCCTGGATACCATAAAACACCACAGGTCTGTACCTGTGTCGATTTTAGGCTTAGATAATACCCCTGAATCACTTTGGTATTTTATCTCAAGAACTTCATTTTACCACTTTGTTGCCAAAAAACACCACAGGTCCGTACCTGTGTCGATTTTAGTCTCAGAAAAGCGCCCTGAATCATTTTAGTATTTTATCTCAACTACTTTATTTGACTCCCTGGATGCCAAAAAGCACCACAGGTCCGTACCTGTGTCGATTTTAGTGTCAGAAACCCACCCTGAATCTCCCTGGTATTTTATCTGAACTACTTCATTTCACTGCCTGGATGGGAAAAAACACCATAGGTCCGTACCTGTGTCGATTTTAGTGTCAGAAATCCTCCCTGAATCTCCCTGCTATTTTATCTGAACTACTTCATTTCACTGCCTGGATGGGAAAAAACACCATAGGTCCGTACCTGTGTTAATTTTAGTGTGAGAAAAGGACCCTTACTAACTCTAGTGTTATATCTGAAATCCTTCATTTCACTGCTTGGGTGGCAAAAAACACCACAGGTCCGTACCTGTGTCGATTTTAATCTTAGAAAATACCCCTGAATCACCTTGGTATTTTATCTCAACAACTTCATTTTACCACTTTGATGCCAAAAATCACCACCTGTGTCGATTTCAGTCTCAGAAAAGCGCCCTGAATCATTTTGGTATTTTATCTCAACTACTTTATGTGACTGCCTGGATGCCAAAAAACACCACAGGTCCGTACCTGTGTCGGTTTTAGTGTGAGAAAAGGACCCTTACTAACTCTAGTGTTATATCTGAAATCCTTCATTTCACTGCCTGGGTGGCAAAAAACACCACAGGTCCGTACCTGTGTTGATTTTAGTCTCAGAAAAGCGCCCTGAATTATTTTGGTATTTTATCTGAACTACTTTATTTGACTGCCTGGATACCATAAAACACCACAGGTCTGTACCTGTGTCGATTTTAGGCTTAGATAATACCCCTGAATCACTTTGGTATTTTACCTCAAGAACTTCATTTTACCACTTTGATGCCAAAAAACACCACAGGTGTGTCGATTTTAGTCTCAGAAAAGCGCCCTGAATCATTTTGATATTTTATCTCTACTTTATTTGACTGCCTGGATGCCATAAAACACCACAGGTCCGTACCTGTGTCGATTTTAGTCTCAGAAAAGCGCCCTGAAGCATTTTGGTATTTTATCTCACCTACTTTATCTGACTGCCTGGATGCCAAAAAACACCACAGGTCCGTACCTGTGTTGGTTTTAGTGTGAGAAAAGGACCCTTACTAACACTAGTGTTATATCTGAAATCCTCCATTTCACTGCCTGGGTGGCAAAAAACACCACAGGTCCTTACCTGTGTCGATTTTAGTCTCAGAAAATTGCCCTGAATCATTTTGTTATTTTATCTGAACTACTTTATTTGACTGCCCGGATGCCATAAAACACCACAGGTCCGTACCTGTGTGGATTTTAGGCTTAGAAAAAACCCCTGAATCACTTTGGTATTTTATCTCAAGAACTTCATTTTACCACTTTGATGCCAAAAAACTCCACAGGTCCGTACCTGTGTTGATTTTTGTCTCAGAAAAGCGCCCTGAATCATTTTGGTATTTTATCTCAACTACTTTATGTGACTGCCTGGATGCCAAAAAACACCACAGGTCCCTACCTGTGTTGGTTTGAGTTTGAGAAAAGAACCCTTACTAACTCTAGTGTTATATATGAAATCCTTCATTTCACTGCCTGGGTGTCAAAAAACACCACAGGTCCGTACCTCTGTCGATTTTAGTCTCAGAAAAGCGTCCTGAATCATTTTGGTATTTTATCTCTACTTTATTTGACTGCCTGGATGCCAAAAAACACCACAGGTCCGTACCTGTGTCGGTTTTATTGTGAGAAAAGGACCCTTACTAACTCTAGTGTTATATCTGAAATCCTTCATTTCACTGCCTGGGTGGCAAAAAACACCACAGGTCCGTACCTGTGTTGATTTTAGTCTCAGAAAAGCGCCCTGAATCATTTTGGTATTTTATCTGAAGTACTTTATTTGACTGCCTGGATACCATAAAACACCACAGGTCTGTACCTGTGTCGATTTTATGCTTAGATAATACCCCTGAATCACTTTGGTATTTTATCTCAAGAACTTCATTTTACCACTTTGATGCCAAAAAACACCACAGGTCTGTACCTGTGTCGATTTTAGTCTCAGAAAAGCGCCCTGAATCATTTTACTATTTTATCTCCACTACTTTATTTGACTTCCTGGATGCCAGAAAACACCACAGGTCCGTACCTGTGTCGATTTTAGTGTCAGAAACCCACCCTGAATCTCCCTGGTATTTTATCTGAACTACTTCATTTCACTGCCTGGATGGGAAAAAACACCATAGGTCCGTACCTGTGTTGATTTTAGTGTGAGAAAAGGACCCTTACTAACTCTAGTGTTATATCTGAAATCCTTCATTTCACTGCTTGGGTAGCAAAAAACACCACAGGTCCGTACCTGTGTCGATTTTAATCTTAGAAAATACCCTTGAATCACTTTGGTATTTTATCTCAACAACTTCATTTTACCACTTTGATGCCAAAAATCACCACAGGTCCGTACCTGTGTCGATTTTAGTCTCAGAAAAGCGCCCTGAATCATTTTGGTATTTTATCTCAACTACTTTATGTGACTGCCTGGATGCCAAAAAACACCACAGGTCCGTACCTGTGTCGGTTTTAGTGTGAGAAAAGGACACTTACTAACTCTAGTGTTATATCTGAAATCCTTCATTTCACTGCCTGGGTGGCAAAAAACACCACAGGTCCGTACCTGTGTTGATTTTAGTCTCAGAAAAGCGCCCTGAATCATTTTCGTATTTTATCTGAACTACTTTGTTTGACTGCCTGGATACCATAAAACACCACAGGTCTGTACCTGTGTCGATTTTAGGCTTAGATAATACCCCTGAATCACTTTGGTATTTTATCTCAAGAACTTCATTTTACCACTTTGTTGCCAAAAAACACCACAGGTCCGTACCTGTGTCGATTTTAGTCTCAGAAAAGCACCCTGAATCATTTTAGTATTTTATCTCAACTACTTTATGTGACTTCCTGGATGCCAAAAAACACCACAGGTCCGTACCTGTGTCGATTTTAGTGTCAGAAACCCACCCTGAATCTCCCTGGTATTTTATCTGAACTACTTCATTTCACTGCCTGGATGGGAAAAAACACCATAGGTCCGTACCTGTGTCGATTTTAGTGTCAGAAACCCTCCCTGAATCTCCCTGCTATTTTATCTGAACTACTTCATTTCACTGCCTGGATGGGAAAAAACACCATAGGTCCGTACCTGTGTTGATTTTAGTGTGAGAAAAGGACCCTTACTAACTCTAGTGTTATATCTGAAATCCTTCATTTCACTGCTTGGGTGGCAAAAAACACCACAGGTCCGTACCTGTGTCGATTTTAATCTTAGAAAATACCCCTGAATCACTTTGGTATTTTATCTCAACAACTTCATTTTACCACTTTGATGCCAAAAATCACCACCTGTGTCAATTTCAGTCTCAGAAAAGCGCCCTGAATCATTTTGGTATTTTATCTCAACTACTTTATGTGACTGCCTGGATGCCAAAAAACACCACAGGTCCGTACCTGTGTCGGTTTTAGTGTGAGAAAAGGACCCTTACTAACTCTAGTGTTATATCTGAAATCCTTCATTTCACTGCCTGGGTGGCAAAAAACACCACAGGTCTGTACCTGTGTTGATTTTAGTCTCAGAAAAGCGCCCTGAATTATTTTGGTATTTTATCTGAACTACTTTATTTGACTGCCTGGATACCATAAAACACCACAGGTCTGTACCTGTGTCGATTTTAGGCTTAGATAATACCCTTGAATCACTTTGGTATTTTACCTCAAGAACTTCATTTTACCACTTTGATGCCAAAAAACACCACAGGTCCTTACCTGTGTCGATTTTAGTCTCAGAAAAGCGCCCTGAATCATTTTGATATTTTATCTCTACTTTATTTGACTGCCTGGATGCCATAAAACACCACAGGTCCGTACCTGTGTCGATTTTAGTCTCAGAAAAGCGCCCTGAAGCATTTTGGTATTTTATCTCACCTACTTTATCTGACTGCCTGGATGCCAAAAAACACCACAGGTCCGTACCTGTGTTGGTTTTAGTGTGAGAAAAGGACCCTTACTAACACTAGTGTTATATCTGAAATCCTCCATTTCACTGCCTGGGTGGCAAAAAACACCACAGGTCCTTACCTGTGTCGATTTTAGTCTCAGAAAATTGCCCTGAATCATTTTGGTATTTTATCTGAACTACTTTATTTGACTGCCCGGATGCCATAAAACTCCACAGGTCCGTACCTGTGTGGATTTTAGGCTTAGAAAAAACCCCTGAATCACTTTGGTATTTTATCTCAAGAACTTCATTTTACCACTTTGATGCCAAAAAACTCCACAGGTCCGTACCTGTGTTGATTTTAGTCTCAGAAAAGCGCCCTGAATCATTTTGGTATTTTATCTCAACTACTTTATGTGACTGCCTGGATGCCAAAAAACACCACAGGTCCCTACATGTGTTGGTTTGAGTTTGAGAAAAGAACCCTTACTAACTCTAGTGTTATATATGAAATCCTTCATTTCACTGCCTGGGTGGCAAAAAACACCACAGGTCCGTACCTGTGTCGATTTTAGTCTCAGAAAAGCGTCCTGAATCATTTTGGTATTTTATCTCTACTTTATTTGACTGCCTGGATGCCATAAAACACCACAGGTCCGTACCTGTGTCGATTTTAGTCTCAGAAAAGCGCCCTGAATCATTTTAGTATTTTATCTCCACTACTTTATTTAACTTCCTGGATGCCAAAAAACAGCACAGGTCCGTACCTGTGTCGATTTTAGTGTTAGAAACCCACCCTGAATCTCCCTGGTATTTTATCTGAACTACTTCATTTCGCTGCCTGGATGGGAAAAAACACCATAGGTCCGTACCTGTGTCGGTTTTAGTGTGAGAAAAGGACCCTTACTAACTCTAGTGTTATATCTGAAATCCTTCATTTCACTGCCTGGGTGGCAAAAAACACCACAGGTCCGTACCTGTGTTGATTTTAGTCTCAGAAAAGCGCCCTGAATCATTTTGGTATTTTATCTGAAGTACTTTATTTGACTGCCTGGATACCATAAAACACCACAGGTCTGTACCTGTGTCGATTTTATGCTTAGATAATACCCCTGAATCACTTTGGTATTTTACCTCAAGAACTTCATTTTACCACTTTGATGCCAAAAAACACCACAGGTCTGTACCTGTGTCGATTTTAGTCTCAGAAAAGCGCCCTGAATCATTTTAGTATTTTATCTCCACTACTTTATTTGACTTCCTGGATGCCAGAAAACACCACAGGTCCGTACCTGTGTCGATTTTAGTGTCAGAAACCCACCCTGAATCTCCCTGGTATTTTATCTGAACTACTTCATTTCACTGCCTGGATGGGAAAAAACACCATAGGTCCGTACCTGTGTTGATTTTAGTGTGAGAAAAGGACCCTTACTAACTCTAGTGTTATATCTGAAATCCTTCATTTCACTGCTTGGGTAGCAAAAAACACCACAGGTCCGTACCTGTGTCGATTTTAATCTTAGAAAATACCCCTGAATCACTTTGGTATTTTATCTCAACAACTTCATTTTACCACTTTGATGCCAAAAATCACCACAGGTCCGTACCTGTGTCGATTTTAGTCTCAGAAAAGCGCCCTGAATCATTTTGGTATTTTATCTCAACTACTTTATGTGACTGCCTGGATGCCAAAAAACACCACAGGTCCGTACCTGTGTCGGTTTTAGTGTGAGAAAAGGACCCTTACTAACTCTAGTGTTATATCTGAAATCCTTCATTTCACTGCCTGGGTGGCAAAAAACACCACAGGTCCGTACCTGTGTTGATTTTAGTCTCAGAAAAGCGCCCTGAATCATTTTGGTATTTTATCTGAAGTACTTTATTTGACTGCCTGGATACCATAAAACACCACAGGTCTGTACCTGTGTCGATTTTATGCTTAGATAATACCCCTGAATCACTTTGGTATTTTATCTCAAGAACTTCATTTTACCACTTTGATGCCAAAAAACACCACAGGTCTGTACCTGTGTCGATTTTAGTCTCAGAAAAGCGCCCTGAATCATTTTAGTATTTTATCTCCACTACTTTATTTGACTTCCTGGATGCCAGAAAACACCACAGGTCCGTACCTGTGTCGATTTTAGTGTCAGAAACCCACCCTGAATCTCCCTGGTATTTTATCTGAACTACTTCATTTCACTGCCTGGATGGGAAAAAACACCATAGGTCCGTACCTGTGTTGATTTTAGTGTGAGAAAAGGACCCTTACTAACTCTAGTGTTATATCTGAAATCCTTCATTTCACTGCCTGGGTGGCAAAAAACACCACAGGTCTGTACCTGTGTTGATTTTAGTCTCAGAAAAGCGCCCTGAATCATTTTGGTATTTTATCTGAACTACTTTATTTGACTGCCTGGATACCATAAAACACCACAGGTCTGTACCTGTGTCGATTTTAGGCTTAGATAATACCCCTGAATCACTTTGGTATTTTACCTCAAGAACTTCATTTTACCACTTTGATGCCAAAAAACACCACAGGTCCATACCTGTGTCGATTTTAGTCTCAGAAAAGCGCCCTGAATCATTTTGATATTTTATCTCTACTTTATTTGACTGCCTGGATGCCATAAAACACCACAGGTCCGTACCTGTGTCGATTTTAGTCTCAGAAAAGCGCCCTGAATCATTTTGGTATTTTATCTCACCTACTTTATCTGACTGCCTGGATGCCAAAAAACACCACAGGTCCGTACCTGTGTTGGTTTTAGTGTGAGAAAAGGACCCTTACTAACACTAGTGTTATATCTGAAATCCTGCATTTCACTGCCTGGGTGGCAAAAAACACCACAGGTCCTTACCTGTGTCGATTTTAGTCTCAGAAAAGGGCCCTGAATCATTTTGGTATTTTATCTGAACTACTTTATTTGACTGCCCGGATGCCATAAAACACCACAGGTCCGTACCTGTGTGGATTTTAGGCTTAGAAAAAACCCCTGAATCACTTTGGTATTTTATCTCAAGAACTTCATTTTACCACTTTGATGCCAAAAAACTCCACAGGTCCGTACCTGTGTTGATTTTAGTCTCAGAAAAGCGCCCTGAATCATTTTGGTATTTTATCTCAACTACTTTATGTGACTGCCTGGATGCCAAAAAACACCACAGGTCCCTACCTGTGTTGGTTTTAGTTTGAGAAAAGAACCCTTACTAACACTAGTGTTATATCTGAAATCCTGCATTTCACTGCCTGGGTGGCAAAAAACACCACAGGTCCTTACCTGTGTCGATTTTAGTCTCAGAAAAGGGCCCTGAATCATTTTGGTATTTTATCTGAACTACTTTATTTGACTGCCCGGATGCCATAAAACACCACAGGTCCGTACCTGTGTCGATTTTAAGCTTAGAAAATACCCCTGAATCACTTTGGTATTTTATCTCAAGAACTTCATTTTACCACTTTGATGCCAAAAAACTCCACAGGTCCGTACCTGTGTTGATTTTAGTCTCAGAAAAGCGCCCTGAATCATTTTGGTATTTTATCTCAACTACTTTATGTGACTGCCTGGATGCCAAAAAACACCACAGGTCCCTACCTGTGTTGGTTTTAGTTTGAGAAAAGAACCCTTACTAACTCTATTGTTATATATGAAATCCTTCATTTCACTGCCTGGGTGGCAAAAAACACCACAGGTCCGTACCTGTGTCGATTTTAGTCTCAGAAAAGCGTCCTGAATCATTTTGGTATTTTATCTCTACTTTATTTGACTGCCTGGATGCCATAAAACACCACAGGTCCGTACCTGTGTCGATTTTAGTCTCAGAAAAGCGCCCTGAATCATTTTAGTATTTTATCTCCACTACTTTATTTAACTTCCTGGATGCCAAAAAACAGCACAGGTCCGTACCTGTGTCGATTTTAGTTTTAGAAACCCACCCTGAATCTCCCTGGTATTTTATCTGAACTACTTCATTTCGCTGCCTGGATGGGAAAAAACACCATAGGTCCGTACCTGTGTTGATTTTAGTGTGAGAAAAGGACCCTTACTAACTCTAGTGATATATCTGAAATCCTTCATTTCACTGCTTGGGTGGCAAAAAACACCACAGGTCCGTACCTGTGTCGATTTTAAGCTTAGAAAATACCCCTGAATCACTTTGGTATTTTATCTCAACAACTTCATTTTAACACTTTGATGCCAAAAATCACCACAGGTCCGTACCTGTGTCGATTTTAGTCTCAGAAAAGCGCCCTGAATCATTTTGGTATTTTATCTCAACTACTTTATGTGACTGCCTGGATGCCAAAAAACACCACAGGTCCGTACCTGTGTCGGTTTTATTGTGAGAAAAGGACCCTTACTAACTCTAGTGTTATATCTGAAATCCTTCATTTCACTGCCTGGGTGGCAAAAAACACCACAGGTCCGTACCTGTGTTGATTTTAGTCTCAGAAAAGCGCCCTGAATCATTTTGGTATTTTATCTGAAGTACTTTATTTGACTGCCTGGATACCATAAAACACCACAGGTCTGTACCTGTGTCGATTTTATGCTTAGATAATACCCCTGAATCACTTTGGTATTTTATCTCAAGAACTTCATTTTACCACTTTGATGCCAAAAAACACCACAGGTCTGTACCTGTGTCGATTTTAGTCTCAGAAAAGCGCCCTGAATCATTTTACTATTTTATCTCCACTACTTTATTTGACTTCCTGGATGCCAGAAAACACCACAGGTCCGTACCTGTGTCGATTTTAGTTTTAGAAACCCACCCTGAATCTCCCTGGTATTTTATCTGAACTACTTCATTTCACTGCCTGGATGGGAAAAAACACCATAGGTCCGTACCTGTGTTGATTTTAGTGTGAGAAAAGGACCCTTACTAACTCTAGTGTTATATCTGAAATCCTTCATTTCACTGCTTGGGTAGCAAAAAACACCACAGGTCCGTACCTGTGTCGATTTTAATCTTAGAAAATACCCCTGAATCACTTTGGTATTTTATCTCAACAACTTCATTTTACCACTTTCATGCCAAAAATCACCACAGGTCCGTACCTGTCTCGATTTTAGTCTCAGAAAAGCGCCCTGAATCATTTTGGTATTTTATCTCAACTACTTTATGTGACTGCCTGGATGCCAAAAAACACCACAGGTCCCTACCTGTGTTGGTTTTAGTGTGAGAAAAGAACCCTTACTAACTCTAGTGTTATATATGAAATCCTTCATTTCACTGCCTGGGTGGCAAAAAACACCACAGGTCCGTACCTGTGTCGATTTTAGTCTCAGAAAAGGGCCCTGAATCATTTTGGTATTTTATCTCAACTACTTTATGTGACTCCCTGGATGCCAAAAAACACCACAGGTCCGTACCTGTGTCGGTTTTAGTGTGAGAAAAGGACCCTTACTAACTCTAGTGTTATATCTGAAATCCTTCATTTCACTGCCTGGGTGGAAAAAACACCACAGGTCCGTACCTGTGTTGATTTTAGTCTCAGAAAAGCGCCCTGAATCATTTTGGTATTTTATCTGAACTACTTTGTTTGACTGCCTGGATACCATAAAACACCACAGGTCTGTACCTGTGTCGATTTTTGGCTTAGATAATACCCCTGAATCACTTTGGTATTTTATCTCAAGAACTTCATTTTACCACTTTGATGCCAAAAAACACCACAGGTCCATACCTGTGTCAATTTTAGTCTCAGAAAAGCGCCCTGAATCATTTTGATATTTTATCTCTACTTTATTTGACTGCCTGGATGCCATAAAACACCACAGGTCCGTACCTGTGTCGATTTTAGTCTCAGAAAAGCGCCCTGAAGCATTTTGGTATTTTATCTCACCTACTTTATCTGACTGCCTGGATGCCAAAAAACACCACAGGTCCGTACCTGTGTTGGTTTTAGTGTGAGAAAAGGACCCTTACTAACACTAGTGTTATATCTGAAATCCTGCATTTCACTGCCTGGGTGGCAAAAAACACCACAGGTCCTTACCTGTGTCGATTTTAGTCTCAGAAAAGGGCCCTGAATCATTTTGGTATTTTATCTGAACTACTTTATTTGACTGCCTGGATGCCATAAAACACCACAGGTCCGTACCTGTGTGGATTTTAGGCTTAGAAAAAACCCCTGAATCACTTTGGTATTTTATCTCAAGAACTTCATTTTACCACTTTGATGCCAAAAAACTCCACAGGTCCGTACCTGTGTTGATTTTAGTCTCAGAAAAGCGCCCTGAATCATTTTGGTATTTTATCTCAACTACTTTATGTGACTGCCTGGATGCCAAAAAACACCACAGGTCCCTACCTGTGTTGGTTTTAGTTTGAGAAAAGAACCCTTACTAACACTAGTGTTATATCTGAAATCCTGCATTTCACTGCCTGGGTGGCAAAAAACACCACAGGTCCTTACCTGTGTCGATTTTAGTCTCAGAAAAGGGCCCTGAATCATTTTGGTATTTTATCTGAACTACTTTATTTGACTGCCCGGATGCCATAAAACACCACAGGTCCGTACCTGTGTGGATTTTAGGCTTAGAAAAAACCCCTGAATCACTTTGGTATTTTATCTCAAGAACTTCATTATACCACTTTGATGCCAAAAAACTCCACAGGTCCGTACCTGTGTTGATTTTAGTCTCAGAAAAGCGCCCTGAATCATTTTGGTATTTTATCTCAACTACTTTATGTGACTGCCTGGATGCCAAAAAACACCACAGGTCCCTACCTGTGTTGGTTTTAGTTTGAGAAAAGAACCCTTACTAACTCTATTGTTATATATGAAATCCTTCATTTCACTGCCTGGGTGGCAAAAAACACCACAGGTCCGTACCTGTGTCGATTTTAGTCTCAGAAAAGCGTCCTGAATCATTTTGGTATTTTATCTCTACTTTATTTGACTGCCTGGATGCCATAAAACACCACAGGTCCGTACCTGTGTCGATTTTAGTCTCAGAAAAGCGCCCTGAATCATTTTAGTATTTTATCTCCACTACTTTATTTAACTTCCTGGATGCCAAAAAACAGCACAGGTCCGTACCTGTGTCGATTTTAGTTTTAGAAACCCACCCTGAATCTCCCTGGTATTTTATCTGAACTACTTCATTTCGCTGCCTGGATGGGAAAAAACACCATAGGTCCGTACCTTTGTTGATTTTAGTGTGAGAAAAGGACCCTTACTAACTCTAGTGATATATCTGAAATCCTTCATTTCACTGCTTGGGTGGCAAAAAACACCACAGGTCCGTAACTGTGTCGATTTTAAGCTTAGAAAATACCCCTGAATCACTTTGGTATTTTATCTCAACAACTTCATTTTAACACTTTGATGCCAAAAATCACCACAGGTCCGTACCTGTGTCGATTTTAGTCTCAGAAAAGCGCCCTGAATCATTTTGGTATTTTATCTCAACTACTTTATGTGACTGCCTGGATGCCAAAAAACACCACAGGTCCGTACCTGTGTCGGTTTTATTGTGAGAAAAGGACCCTTACTAACTCTAGTGTTATATCTGAAATCCTTCATTTCACTGCCTGGGTGGCAAAAAACACCACAGGTCCGTACCTGTGTTGATTTTAGTCTCAGAAAAGCGCCCTGAATCATTTTGGTATTTTATCTGAAGTACTTTATTTGACTGCCTGGATACCATAAAACACCACAGGTCTGTACCTGTGTCGTTTTTATGCTTAGATAATACCCCTGAATCACTTTGGTATTTTATCTCAAGAACTTCATTTTACCACTTTGATGCCAAAAAACACCACAGGTCTGTACCTGTGTCGATTTTAGTCTCAGAAAAGCGCCCTGAATCATTTTACTATTTTATCTCCACTACTTTATTTGACTTCCTGGATGCCAGAAAACACCACAGGTCCGTACCTGTGTCGATTTTAGTTTTAGAAACCCACCCTGAATCTCCCTGGTATTTTATCTGAACTACTTCATTTCACTGCCTGGATGGGAAAAAACACCATAGGTCCGTACCTGTGTTGATTTTAGTGTGAGAAAAGGACCCTTACTAACTCTAGTGTTATATCTGAAATCCTTCATTTCACTGCTTGGGTAGCAAAAAACACCACAGGTCCGTACCTGTGTCGATTTTAATCTTAGAAAATACCCCTGAATCACTTTGGTATTTTATCTCAACAACTTCATTTTACCACTTTGATGCCAAAAATCACCACAGGTCCGTACCTGTGTCGATTTTAGTCTCAGAAAAGCGCCCTGAATCATTTTGGTATTTTATCTCAACTACTTTATGTGACTGCCTGGATGCCAAAAAACACCACAGGTCCGTACCTGTGTCGGTTTTAGTGTGAGAAAAGGACCCTTACTAACTCTAGTGTTATATCTGAAATCCTTCATTTCACTGCCTGGGTGGCAAAAAAACACCACAGGTCCGTACCTGTGTTGATTTTAGTCTCAGAAAAGCGCCCTGAATCATTTTGGTATTTTATCTGAAGTACTTTATTTGACTGCCTGGATACCATAAAACACCACAGGTCTGTACCTGTGTCGATTTTATGCTTAGATAATACCCCTGAATCACTTTGGTATTTTATCTCAAGAACTTCATTTTACCACTTTGATGCCAAAAAACACCACAGGTCCTGTACCTGTGTCGATTTTAGTCTCAGAAAAGCGCCCTGAATCATTTTGGTATTTTATCTCAACTACTTTATTTGACTGCCTGGATGCCAGAAAAACACCACAGGTCCGTACCTGTGTCGGTTTTAGTGTAGAAAAGACCCTTACTAACTCTAGTGTTATATCTGAAATCCTTCATTTCACTGCCTGGGTGGCAAAAAACACCACAGGTCCGTACCTGTGTTGATTTTAGTCTCAGAAAAGCGCCCTGAATCATTTTGGTATTTTATCTGAAGTACTTTATTTGACTGCCTGGATACCATAAAACACCACAGGTCTGTACCTGTGTCGATTTTATGCTTAGATAATACCCCTGAATCACTTTGGTATTTTATCTCAAGAACTTCATTTTACCACTTTGATGCCAAAAAACACCACAGGTCTGTACCTGTGTCGATTTTAGTCTCAGAAAAGCGCCCTGAATCATTTTACTATTTTATCTCCACTACTTTATTTGACTTCCTGGATGCCAGAAAACACCACAGGTCCGTACCTGTGTCGATTTTAGTGTCAGAAACCCACCCTGAATCTCCCTGGTATTTTATCTGAACTACTTCATTTCACTGCCTGGATGGGAAAAAAACACCATAGGTCCGTACCTGTGTTGATTTTAGTGTGAGAAAAGGACCCTTACTAACTCTAGTGTTATATCTGAAATCCTTCATTTCACTGCTTGGATGCCATAAAACACACAGGTCCGTACCTGTGTGGATTTTAGCTTAGAAAAACCCCTGAATCACTTTGGTATTTTATCTCAAGAACTTCATTTTACCACTTTGATGCCAAAAAACTCCACAGGTCCGTACCTGTGTTGATTTTAGTCTCAGAAAAGCGCCCTGAATCATTTTGGTATTTTATCTCAACTACTTTATGTGACTGCCTGGATGCCAAAAAACACCACAGGTCCTACCTGTGTTGGTTTTAGTTTGAGAAAAGAACCCTTACTAACACTAGTGTTATATCTGAAATCCTGCATTTCACTGCCTGGGTGGCAAAAAACACCACAGGTCCTTACCTGTGTCGATTTTAGTCTCAGAAAAGGGCCCTGAATCATTTTGGTATTTTATCTGAACTACTTTATTTGACTGCCCGGATGCCATAAAACACCACAGGTCCGTACCTGTGTCGATTTTAGGCTTAGAAAATACCCCTGAATCACTTTGGTATTTTATCTCAAGAACTTCATTTTACCACTTTGATGCCAAAAAACACCACAGGTCCTTACCTGTGTCGATTTTAGTCTCAGAAAAGGGCCCTGAATCATTTTGGTATTTTATCTGAACTACTTTATTTGACTGCCCGGATGCCATAAAACACCACAGGTCCGTACCTGTGTCGATTTTAAGCTTAGAAAATACCCCTGAATCACTTTGGTATTTTATCTCAAGAACTTCATTTTACCACTTTGATGCCAAAAAACTCCACAGGTCCGTACCTGTGTTGATTTTAGTCTCAGAAAAGCGCCCTGAATCATTTTGGTATTTTATCTCAACTACTTTATGTGACTGCCTGGATGCCAAAAAACACCACAGGTCCCTACCTGTGTTGGTTTTAGTTTGAGAAAAGAACCCTTACTAACTCTATTGTTATATATGAAATCCTTTATTTCACTGCCTGGGTGGCAAAAAACACCACAGGTCCGTACCTGTGTCGATTTTAGTCTCAGAAAAGCGTCCTGAATCATTTTGGTATTTTATCTCTACTTTATTTGACTGCCTGGATGCCATAAAACACCACAGGTCCGTACCTGTGTCGATTTTAGTCTCAGAAAAGCGCCCTGAATCATTTTAGTATTTTATCTCCACTACTTTATTTAACTTCCTGGATGCCAAAAAACAGCACAGGTCCGTACCTGTGTCGATTTTAGTTTTAGAAACCCACCCTGAATCTCCCTGGTATTTTATCTGAACTACTTCATTTCGCTGCCTGGATGGGAAAAAACACCATAGGTCCGTACCTGTGTTGATTTTAGTGTGAGAAAAGGACCCTTACTAACTCTAGTGATATATCTGAAATCCTTCATTTCACTGCTTGGGTGGCAAAAAACACCACAGGTCCGTACCTGTGTCGATTTTAAGCTTAGAAAATACCCCTGAATCACTTTGGTATTTTATCTCAACAACTTCATTTTAACACTTTGATGCCAAAAATCACCACAGGTCCGTACCTGTGTCGATTTTAGTCTCAGAAAAGCGCCCTGAATCATTTTGGTATTTTATCTCAACTACTTTATGTGACTGCCTGGATGCCAAAAAACACCACAGGTCCGTACCTGTGTCGGTTTTATTGTGAGAAAAGGACCCTTACTAACTCTAGTGTTATATCTGAAATCCTTCATTTCACTGCCTGGGTGGCAAAAAACACCACAGGTCCGTACCTGTGTTGATTTTAGTCTCAGAAAAGCGCCCTGAATCATTTTGGTATTTTATCTGAAGTACTTTATTTGACTGCCTGGATACCATAAAACACCACAGGTCTGTACCTGTGTCGATTTTATGCTTAGATAATACCCCTGAATCACTTTGGTATTTTATCTCAAGAACTTCATTTTACCACTTTGATGCCAAAAAACACCACAGGTCTGTACCTGTGTCGATTTTAGTCTCAGAAAAGCGCCCTGAATCATTTTACTATTTTATCTCCACTACTTTATTTGACTTCCTGGATGCCAGAAAACACCACAGGTCCGTACCTGTGTCGATTTTAGTGTCAGAAACCCACCCTGAATCTCCCTGGTATTTTATCTGAACTACTTCATTTCACTGCCTGGATGGGAAAAAACACCATAGGTCCGTACCTGTGTTGATTTTAGTGTGAGAAAAGGACCCTTACTAACTCTAGTGTTATATCTGAAATCCTTCATTTCACTGCTTGGGTAGCAAAAAACACCACAGGTCCGTACCTGTGTCGATTTTAATCTTAGAAAATACCCCTGAATCACTTTGGTATTTTATCTCAACAACTTCATTTTACCACTTTCATGCCAAAAATCACCACAGGTCCGTACCTGTCTCGATTTTAGTCTCAGAAAAGCGCCCTGAATCATTTTGGTATTTTATCTCAACTACTTTATGTGATTGCCTGGATGCCAAAAAACACCACAGGTCCCTACCTGTGTTGGTTTTAGTGTGAGAAAAGAACCCTTACTAACTCTAGTGTTATATATGAAATCCTTCATTTCACTGCCTGGGTGGCAAAAAACACCACAGGTCCGTACCTGTGTTGATTTTAGTCTCAGAAAAGCGCCCTGAATCATTTTGGTATTTTATCTGAACTACTTTATTTGACTGCCTGGATACCATAAAACACCACAGGTCTGTACCTGTGTCGATTTTAGGCTTAGATAATACCCCTGAATCACTTTGGTATTTTATCTCAAGAACTTCATTTTACCACTTTGATGCCAAAAAACACCACAGGTCCGTACCTGTGTCGATTTTAGTCTCAGAAAAGCGCCCTGAATCATTTTGGTATTTTATCTCCTACTTTATTTGACTGCCTGGATGCCATAAAACACCACAGGTCCGTACCTGTGTCGATTTTAGTCTCAGAAAAGCGCCCTGAATCATTTGGTATTTTATCTCACCTACTTTATCTGACTGCCTGGATGCCAAAAAACACCACAGGTCCGTACCTGTGTTGGTTTTAGTGTGAGAAAAGGACCCTTACTAACACTAGTGTTATATCTGAAATCCTGCATTTCACTGCCTGGGTGGCAAAAAACACCACAGGTCCTTACCTGTGTCGATTTTAGTCTCAGAAAAGGGCCCTGAATCATTTTGGTATTTTATCTGAACTACTTTATTTGACTGCCTGGATGCCATAAAACACCACAGGTCCGTACCTGTGTGGATTTTAGGCTTAGAAAAAACCCCTGAATCACTTTGGTATTTTATCTCAAGAACTTCATTTTACCACTTTGATGCCAAAAAACTCCACAGGTCCGTACCTGTGTTGATTTTAGTCTCAGAAAAGCGCCCTGAATCATTTTGGTATTTTATCTCAACTACTTTATGTGACTGCCTGGATGCCAAAAAACACCACAGGTCCCTACCTGTGTTTGTGTTGGTTTTAGTGTGAGAAAAGACCCTTACTAACACTAGTGTTATATCTGAAATCCTGCATTTCACTGCCTGGGTGGCAAAAAACACCACAGGTCCTTACCTGTGTCGATTTTAGTCTCAGAAAAGGGCCCTGAATCATTTTGGTATTTTATCTGAACTACTTTATTTGACTGCCCGGATGCCATAAAACACCACAGGTCCGTACCTGTGTGGATTTTAGGCTTAGAAAAAACCCCTGAATCACTTTGGTATTTTATCTCAAGAACTTCATTATACCACTTTGATGCCAAAAAACTCCACAGGTCCGTACCTGTGTTGATTTTAGTCTCAGAAAAGCGCCCTGAATCATTTTGGTATTTTATCTCAACTACTTTATGTGACTGCCTGGATGCCAAAAAACACCACAGGTCCCTACCTGTGTTGGTTTTAGTTTGAGAAAAGAACCCTTACTAACACTAGTGTTATATCTGAAATCCTGCATTTCACTGCCTGGGTGGCAAAAAACACCACAGGTCCTTACCTGTGTCGATTTTAGTCTCAGAAAAGGGCCCTGAATCATTTTGGTATTTTATCTGAACTACTTTATTTGACTGCCCGGATGCCATAAAACACCACAGGTCCGTACCTGTGTGGATTTTAGGCTTAGAAAAAACCCCTGAATCACTTTGGTATTTTATCTCAAGAACTTCATTATACCACTTTGATGCCAAAAAACTCCACAGGTCCGTACCTGTGTTGATTTTAGTCTCAGAAAAGCGCCCTGAATCATTTTGGTATTTTATCTCAACTACTTTATGTGACTGCCTGGATGCCAAAAAACACCACAGGTCCCTACCTGTGTTGGTTTTAGTTTGAGAAAAGAACCCTTACTAACTCTATTGTTATATATGAAATCCTTCATTTCACTGCCTGGGTGGCAAAAAACACCACAGGTCCTTACCTGTGTCGATTTTAGTCTCAGAAAAGGGCCCTGAATCATTCTAGTGATATATCTGAAATCCTTCATTTCACTGCTTGGGTGCAAAAAACACCACAGGTCCGTACCTGTGTCGATTTTAAGCTTAGAAAATACCCCTGAATCACTTTGGTATTTTATCTCAACAACTTCATTTTACCACTTTGATGCCAAAAATCACCACAGGTCCGTACCTGTGTCGATTTTAGTCTCAGAAAAGCGCCCTGAATCATTTTGGTATTTTATCTCAACTACTTTATGTGACTGCCTGGATGCCAAAAAACACCACAGGTCCGTACCTGTGTCGGTTTTAGTGTGAGAAAAGGACCCTTACTAACTCTAGTGTTATATCTGAAATCCTTCATTTCACTGCCTGGGTGGCAAAAAACACCACAGGTCCGTACCTGTGTTGATTTTAGTCTCAGAAAAGCGCCCTGAATCATTTTGGTATTTTATCTGAAGTACTTTATTTGACTGCCTGGATACCATAAAACACCACAGGTCTGTACCTGTGTCGATTTTATGCTTAGATAATACCCCTGAATCACTTTGGTATTTTATCTCAACAACTTCATTTTACCACTTTGATGCCAAAAATCACCACAGGTCCGTACCTGTGTCGATTTTAGTCTCAGAAAAGCGCCCTGAATCATTTTGGTATTTTATCTCAACTACTTTATGTGACTGCCTGGATGCCAAAAACACCACAGGTCCGTACCTGTGTCGGTTTTAGTGTGAGAAAAGGACCCTTACTAACTCTAGTGTTATATCTGAAATCCTTCATTTCACTGCCTGGGTGGCAAAAAACACCACAGGTCCATACCTGTGTTGATTTTAGTCTCAGAAAAGCGCCCTGAATCATTTTGGTATTTTATCTGAAGTACTTTATTTGACTGCCTGGATACCATAAAACACCACAGGTCTGTACCTGTGTCGATTTTATGCTTAGCTTAGATAATACCCCTGAATCACTTTGATATTTTATCTCAAGAACTTCATTTTACCACTTTGATGCCAAAAAACACCACAGGTCTGTACCTGTGTCGATTTTAGTCTCAGAAAAGCGCCCTGAATCATTTTACTATTTTATCTCCACTACTTTATTTGACTTCCTGGATGCCAGAAAACACCACAGGTCCGTACCTGTGTCGATTTTAGTGTCAGAAACCCACCCTGAATCTCCCTGGTATTTTATCTGAACTACTTCATTTCACTGCCTGGATGGGAAAAAACACCATAGGTCCGTACCTGTGTTGATTTTAGTGTGAGAAAAGGACCCTTACTAACTCTAGTGTTATATCTGAAATCCTTCATTTCACTGCTTGGGTAGCAAAAAACACCACAGGTCCGTACCTGTGTCGATTTTAATCTTAGAAAATACCCCTAAATCACTTTGGTATTTTATCTCAACAACTTCATTTTACCACTTTGATGCCAAAAATCACCACAGGTCCGTACCTGTGTCGATTTTAGTCTCAGAAAAGCGCCCTGAATCATTTTGGTATTTTATCTCAACTACTTTATGTGACTGCCTGGATGCCAAAAAACACCACAGGTCCGTACCTGTGTCGGTTTTAGTGTGAGAAAAGGACCCTTACTAACTCTAGTGTTATATCTGAAATCCTTCATTTCACTGCCTGGGTGGCAAAAAACACCACAGGTCCGTACCTGTGTTGATTTTAGTCTCAGAAAAGCGCCCTGAATCATTTTGGTATTTTATCTGAAGTACTTTATTTGACTGCCTGGATACCATAAAACACCACAGGTCTGTACCTGTGTCGATTTTAGGCTTAGATAATACCCCTGAATCACTTTGGTATTTTATCTCAAGAACTTCATTTTACCACTTTGATGCCAAAAAACACCACAGGTCTGTACCTGTGTCGATTTTAGTCTCAGAAAAGCGCCCTGAATCATTTTAGTATTTTATCTCCACTACTTTATTTGACTTCCTGGATGCCAGAAAACACCACAGGTCCGTACCTGTGTCGATTTTAATCTTAGAAAATACCCCTGAATCACTTTGGTATTTTATCTCAAGACTTCATTTTACACTTTGATGCCAAAAAACACCACAGGTCCATACCTGTGTCGATTTTAGTCTCAGAAAAGCACCCTGAATCATTTTGATATTTTATCTCTACTTTATTTGACTGCCTGGATGCCATAAAACACCACAGGTCCGTACCTGTGTCGATTTAGTCTCAGAAAAGCGCCCTGAAGCATTTTGGTATTTTATCTCACCTACTTTATCTGACTGCCTGGATGCCAAAAAACACCACAGGTCCGTACCTGTGTTGGTTTTAGTGTGAGAAAAGGACCCTTACTAACACTAGTGTTATATCTGAAATCCTGCATTTCACTGCCTGGGTGGCAAAAAACACCACAGGTCCTTACCTGTGTCGACTTTAGTCTCAGAAAAGGGCCCTGAATCATTTTGGTATTTTATCTGAACTACTTTATTTGACTGCCCGGATGCCATAAAACACCACAGGTCCGTACCTGTGTGGATTTTAGGCTTAGAAAAAACCCCTGAATCACTTTGGTATTTTATCTCAAGAACTTCATTTTACCACTTTGATGCCAAAAAACTCCACAGGTCCGTACCTGTGTTGATTTTAGTCTCAGAAAAGCGCCCTGAATCATTTTGGTATTTTATCTCAACTACTTTATGTGACTGCCTGGATGCCAAAAAACACCACAGGTCCCTACCTGTGTTGGTTTTAGTTTGAGAAAAGAACCCTTACTAACACTAGTGTTATATCTGAAATCCTGCATTTCACTGCCTGGGTGGCAAAAAACACCACAGGTCCTTACCTGTGTCGATTTTAGTCTCAGAAAAGGGCCCTGAATCATTTTGGTATTTTATCTGAACTACTTTATTTGACTGCCCGGATGCCATAAAACACCACAGGTCCGTACCTGTGTCGATTTTAAGCTTAGAAAATACCCCTGAATCACTTTGGTATTTTATCTCAAGAACTTCATTTTACCACTTTGATGCCAAAAAACTCCACAGGTCCGTACCTGTGTTGATTTTAGTCTCAGAAAAGCGCCCTGAATCATTTTGGTATTTTATCTCAACTACTTTATGTGACTGCCTGGATGCCAAAAAACACCACAGGTCCCTACCTGTGTTGGTTTTAGTTTGAGAAAAGAACCCTTACTAACTCTATTGTTATATATGAAATCCTTTATTTCACTGCCTGGGTGGCAAAAAACACCACAGGTCCGTACCTGTGTCGATTTTAGTCTCAGAAAAGCGTCCTGAATCATTTTGGTATTTTATCTCTACTCTATTTGACTGCCTGGATGCCATAAAACACCACAGGTCCGTACCTGTGTCGATTTTAGTCTCAGAAAAGCGCCCTGAATCATTTTAGTATTTTATCTCCACTACTTTATTTAACTTCCTGGATGCCAAAAAACAGCACAGGTCCGTACCTGTGTCGATTTTAGTTTTAGAAACCCACCCTGAATCTCCCTGGTATTTTATCTGAACTACTTCATTTCGCTGCCTGGATTGGAAAAAACACCATAGGTCCGTACCTGTGTTGATTTTAGTGTGAGAAAAGGACCCTTACTAACTCTAGTGATATATCTGAAATCCTTCATTTCACTGCTTGGGTGGCAAAAAACACCACAGGTCCGTACCTGTGTCGATTTTAAGCTTAGAAAATACCCCTGAATCACTTTGGTATTTTATCTCAACAACTTCATTTTAACACTTTGATGCCAAAAATCACCACAGGTCCGTACCTGTGTCGATTTTAGTCTCAGAAAAGCGCCCTGAATCATTTTGGTATTTTATCTCAACTACTTTATGTGACTGCCTGGATGCCAAAAAACACCACAGGTCCGTACCTGTGTCGGTTTTATTGTGAGAAAAGGACCCTTACTAACTCTAGTGTTATATCTGAAATCCTTCATTTCACTGCCTGGGTGGCAAAAAACACCACAGGTCCGTACCTGTGTTGATTTTAGTCTCAGAAAAGCGCCCTGAATCATTTTGGTATTTTATCTGAAGTACTTTATTTGACTGCCTGGATACCATAAAACACCACAGGTCTGTACCTGTGTCGATTTTATGCTTAGATAATACCCCTGAATCACTTTGGTATTTTATCTCAAGAACTTCATTTTACCACTTTGATGCCAAAAAACACCACAGGTCTGTACCTGTGTCGATTTTAGTCTCAGAAAAGCGCCCTGAATCATTTTACTATTTTATCTCCACTACTTTATTTGACTTCCTGGATGCCAGAAAACACCACAGGTCCGTACCTGTGTCGATTTTAGTGTCAGAAACCCACCCTGAATCTCCCTGGTATTTTATCTGAACTACTTCATTTCACTGCCTGGATGGGAAAAAACACCATAGGTCCGTACCTGTGTTGATTTTAGTGTGAGAAAAGGACCCTTACTAACTCTAGTGTTATATCTGAAATCCTTCATTTCACTGCTTGGGTAGCAAAAAACACCACAGGTCCGTACCTGTGTCGATTTTAATCTTAGAAAATACCCCTGAATCACTTTGGTATTTTATCTCAACAACTTCATTTTACCACTTTCATGCCAAAAATCACCACAGGTCCGTACCTGTCTCGATTTTAGTCTCAGAAAAGCGCCCTGAATCATTTTGGTATTTTATCTCAACTACTTTATGTGACTGCCTGGATGCCAAAAAACACCACAGGTCCCTACCTGTGTTGGTTTTAGTGTGAGAAAAGAACCCTTACTAACTCTAGTGTTATATATGAAATCCTTCATTTCACTGCCTGGGTGGCAAAAAACACCACAGGTCCGTACCTGTGTCGATTTTAGTCTCAGAAAAGGGCCCTGAATCATTTTGGTATTTTATCTCAACTACTTTATGTGACTCCCTGGATGCCAAAAAACACCACAGGTCCGTACCTGTGTCGGTTTTAGTGTGAGAAAAGGACCCTTACTAACTCTAGTGTTATATCTGAAATCCTTCATTTCACTGCCTGGGTGGAAAAAACACCACAGGTCCGTACCTGTGTTGATTTTAGTCTCAGAAAAGCGCCCTGAATCATTTTGGTATTTTATCTGAACTACTTTGTTTGACTGCCTGGATACCATAAAACACCACAGGTCTGTACCTGTGTCGATTTTTGGCTTAGATAATACCCCTGAATCACTTTGGTATTTTATCTCAAGAACTTCATTTTACCACTTTGATGCCAAAAAACACCACAGGTCCATACCTGTGTCAATTTTAGTCTCAGAAAAGCGCCCTGAATCATTTTGATATTTTATCTCTACTTTATTTGACTGCCTGGATGCCATAAAACACCACAGGTCCGTACCTGTGTCGATTTTAGTCTCAGAAAAGCGCCCTGAAGCATTTTGGTATTTTATCTCACCTACTTTATCTGACTGCCTGGATGCCAAAAAACACCACAGGTCCGTACCTGTGTTGGTTTTAGTGTGAGAAAAGGACCCTTACTAACACTAGTGTTATATCTGAAATCCTGCATTTCACTGCCTGGGTGGCAAAAAACACCACAGGTCCTTACCTGTGTCGATTTTAGTCTCAGAAAAGGGCCCTGAATCATTTTGGTATTTTATCTGAACTACTTTATTTGACTGCCTGGATGCCATAAAACACCACAGGTCCGTACCTGTGTGGATTTTAGGCTTAGAAAAAACCCCTGAATCACTTTGGTATTTTATCTCAAGAACTTCATTTTACCACTTTGATGCCAAAAAACTCCACAGGTCCGTACCTGTGTTGATTTTAGTCTCAGAAAAGCGCCCTGAATCATTTTGGTATTTTATCTCAACTACTTTATGTGACTGCCTGGATGCCAAAAAACACCACAGGTCCCTACCTGTGTTGGTTTTAGTTTGAGAAAAGAACCCTTACTAACACTAGTGTTATATCTGAAATCCTGCATTTCACTGCCTGGGTGGCAAAAAACACCACAGGTCCTTACCTGTGTCGATTTTAGTCTCAGAAAAGGGCCCTGAATCATTTTGGTATTTTATCTGAACTACTTTATTTGACTGCCCGGATGCCATAAAACACCACAGGTCCGTACCTGTGTGGATTTTAGGCTTAGAAAAAACCCCTGAATCACTTTGGTATTTTATCTCAAGAACTTCATTATACCACTTTGATGCCAAAAAACTCCACAGGTCCGTACCTGTGTTGATTTTAGTCTCAGAAAAGCGCCCTGAATCATTTTGGTATTTTATCTCAACTACTTTATGTGACTGCCTGGATGCCAAAAAACACCACAGGTCCCTACCTGTGTTGGTTTTAGTTTGAGAAAAGAACCCTTACTAACTCTATTGTTATATATGAAATCCTTCATTTCACTGCCTGGGTGGCAAAAAACACCACAGGTCCGTACCTGTGTCGATTTTAGTCTCAGAAAAGCGTCCTGAATCATTTTGGTATTTTATCTCTACTTTATTTGACTGCCTGGATGCCATAAAACACCACAGGTCCGTACCTGTGTCGATTTTAGTCTCAGAAAAGCGCCCTGAATCATTTTAGTATTTTATCTCCACTACTTTATTTAACTTCCTGGATGCCAAAAAACAGCACAGGTCCGTACCTGTGTCGATTTTAGTTTTAGAAACCACCCTGAATCTCCCTGGTATTTTATCTGAACTACTTCATTTCGCTGCCTGGATGGGAAAAAACACCATAGGTCCGTACCTGTGTTGATTTTAGTGTGAGAAAAGGACCCTTACTAACTCTAGTGATATATCTGAAATCCTTCATTTCACTGCTTGGGTGGCAAAAAACACCACAGGTCCGTATCTGTGTCGATTTAAGCTTAGAAAATACCCCTGAATCACTTTGGTATTTTATCTCAACAACTTCATTTTAACACTTTGATGCCAAAAATCACCACAGGTCCGTACCTGTGTCGATTTTAGTCTCAGAAAAGCGCCCTGAATCATTTTGGTATTTTATCTCAACTACTTTATGTGACTGCCTGGATGCCAAAAAACACCAAAGGTCCTTTTCCCTGGTCGGTTTTATTGTGAGAAAAGGACCCTTACAAACCCTCTAGTGTTATATCTGAATCCTTCTTTTTACTGCCTGGTGGCAAAAACACCACGGCGAAAACCTGTGTTGATTTTAGTCTCAGAAAAGCCCTGAATCATTTGGTATTTTATCTGAAGTACTTTATTTGAATGCCTGGTACCATAAAACACGGTCCTCCCTGTGTCGATTTAGCTTAGATAATACCCCTGAATCACTTGGTATTTTCCTCAAGACGTCATTTTAACCACTTTGAGCCAAAAAAACACAGGTCTACCTGTGTCGATTTTATGCTAGATAATACCCCTGAATCACTTTGGTATTTTATCTCAAAACTTCATTTTACCACTTGTGCCAAAAAACACCACAGGTCTGTACCTGTTGATTTTAGTCTCAAAAAGCGCCCTGAATCTTTTTTAGTATTTTATCCCCACTTTTTATTTGACTTCCTGGATGCCAAAAACACCACAGGTCCGTACCTGTGTCGTTTTAGTGTCAGAAACCCACCCTAATCTCACTGTATTTTATCTGAACTACTTCATTTCACTGCCGGGATGGGAAAAAACACCATAGCCGTTACCTTTTTATTTTAGTTGTGAAAAAGGACCCTTACAACTCTGGTGTTATATCGAAATCCTTCATTAAACTGCCGGGGGAAAAAAAAACACCAAAGTCTGTACCGGTTTTTTGATTTTAGTCTCAGAAAAGGCCCCTAAAATAAATTTGGTATTTATCTAAAAGTACTTTATTTGACTGCCTGGATACCATAAAAACACCACAGGTCTCTACCTGTGTCGATTTTAGGCTTAGAAAAATACCCCTGAATCACTTTGGTATTTTCCCTCAAGAACTTCATTTTACCACTTTGATGCCAAAAAACACCCAGGTCCATACTGTGCCCGATTTTTATTCAGAAAAGCGCCAAAAATTTCTTTGATATTTTATCTCTACTTATTTACTCCCTGGATGCCAAAAAAACACCACGTTCCGTACCGGGTCGATTTATCTCAGAAAAGCCGCCTGAACTTTGGAAATTTTATATCACCACTTCTGACTGCCTGGTGCCAAAAACCCGGGGTCCGTACCTGTGTTTGGTTTTAGTGTGAGAAATGGACCCTTACAACACTGTTTATTTTCTGAAATCTGCATTTCACCTGCCTGGGTGGCAAAAAAAACCCACAGTCCTTACCTGGGTCGATTTAGTCTCAGAAAAGGGCCCTAATCATTTGGTATTTTATCTGAACAACTTTATTTGACTGCCCGATCCCCATAAAACACCACAGGTCCGTCCCGGTGTGGATTTTAGCTTAGAAAAACCCCTAAATCACTTTGGTATTTTATCTCAGAACTTCATTTTACCACTTTGATGCCAAAAAAACTCCACAGGTCCGTACCTGTGTTGATTTTAGTCTCAGAAAAGCGCCTGAATCTTTTTGGTATTTTATCTCAACTACTTTTTACTCCTGGATG